>NW_012267232.1:13661845-13740233 GCF_000151885.1 Dipodomys ordii
AGGGGAAGGATTGGGATTGGGCGGGGAGGGGGGAGCCTGGGAAGGGATGTGAAGGGTAAACAAAGGAGGAGGCTGCAATGCTTGGTAAGAAATGTACGAATTATCCTGCCCATGTAATTGTAAGACCGTGAGACATTTGATTCCAATTAATAACCAAAATCTGAAAATGGGGCTGTGGTTCAAGTGATAAAGCTCAGTTATAGCACCCAGGCCATGAGTTCAAGCTTCCCTCAAAACCATATTACTTCTTTAGCCACTAAACATAAAATATAGAAAAGACTAATTCTTTATGGATATGAAGTTAATGTACATATATTATAAGGAAAAAGATAAATAAAATCTTTTAAAATATCAAATAATAATTATAAACTTTGACAGCCCCTTATATATTAATTAAAGAAATGCTTCACTTTTGTTAAATTTAGTTTAACTAATACATAAAAACATTCACATTTTTTATAGTTCCATAATATTATGTGACATTCTGATACATTTTGTGGTGCTCAAATCAGTTACAGCGTGTCTATCACCTCCAATTTTTAAGTATTACATTCTTAAATCTATAAGGTTCATTACATATTTGAAACAAAATACAATCACTTCAATATGGAAGTAAATGATTATGTAAAAATAAATCCGCATATTAGCTAACGCTAAGGATGGGGAAGACAAAAATCTAAGAGCCATAGTAAGTACAAAATAAATTGAAGTAATGATAAGAGCATAGCTTGCAAACACAAAAGTAAATGACTATAAAATAAGCAGAGAGGATAAGATTTAAGTGTAAAAAACAATATATCCATATATGGATTTTAAGATATTTTGTCTTGCCAGAAATATTTGATCTGAGATGACAACTTTAGATATTTATGTTCCAAACAAGTCATAAACACACTTTTGCTAAGTCTTGAAGAATCTTAAATTTGAAACATTGTCAGAAAACAAAAAAGAGGTCAATTTTGATATAGTTTGAAGAAACAGAGCTTACTTCAAAAACTGAAATCATTCTTTTTCATAGGTGCTTAATTTTCATTGCAAGAGCTTTACATTCATACAAATTGATAGAAACTTGAACACAAGCAATACAGTGGCAGCAAAAACAATTGTCCCAGGAAATTATTCTTTTCTAATCATGGTGGTACAATTGATTTATTGTGAAACTAAAAGAACAAAGAAAATAAAGAAAGAAGGAAAACAAAACAGTATTGATCTGTGTACCTGAATTTGAAATACAATGGAAAGATATCTTTGGTGAGTTAAGAGGATTTAAATGAGTTAAAAAATGTAAAAGGAAGCTCTTATCTGCATTCTAAATGTTGATATAATAAAAACTTGAAGAACATTCACATAACACAAGATGGAAAAGTTACAGTGGAGCAAAAATAGGAAGAAAGAGTAAAAAACTATTCAGTAAAGAGAAAGAAAACACTCCAGACAAAGGAATTACCCAGCTAATGCACTGAAGTGGAGGATTCATGCTTAAAGAACAATCCTGCTAAGGGAAAGGGGCCAGGAACCATAAAACCATGAACACTGTTAAAGATTGGTCTTTTTCTTCCAGGATCCGTATAACAAATTGAAGCATTTCAATCACAGAAAGCATAGTAGAGGCAGCCACACTATCATAGGTCCATTGACGAAGCATTCCTTGACCTGCTTCTTTAAAACTGTGTTTAAGGGAGACAAAAACTGGGATCCTATTGAAGTCTATGTGAAGGTTTGGTAATGGAAGAAGATAAACCAGGGTTTACTATTGTAACTGCAACAACCCTGTTCATCACCTTTACAATAAAAAATGAATAAATGTAATATTTTTATATATACATACATATGCTTACATACATGTTTTCTGTAGTTTTGATGAAAGCCCAATTCATAATCTAATATTGAGAATTATTAAGATTTATTAAGATCTATACAACATCCTTTTTTTTCCATTTTTTGGGTTTTTCCCCCATTTTCCCTTTTTCTTTTGTTCTTCTTTACTTTTTTGGTTTTTTTAAGGTAAGATATCTGTAAGTAGCTTAGATTGGCTTCAAACTTTTGATTTTCTTATCTCAGCCTCCCTAAGCAGGAATTAAAGGCTTTTTTTTGCTTCTTCTTTTCATTTAGAAACTGTAGGAATAGTTTAAACTATTATCCTTCAGGATAGAAATAATTTGTCAAGGATAATTTTTAGGATTCTGGGGAAAAAAGTAATTTCAAATATAATGTTAACAATATATAAAATTTAGGAGGTGGATGGACAGAAGACATGAAATCTGAGGAAAATTAGTTTCAGTATTAATATCATAACTGATAATGTGAAAAAATAATTTCAGAAAGTTTTGAGATTTTTAGGATCAATACATTTCTGTGGAAAGTCAACAATGTGTTTCTATTGGTCATAAAATCTTCAAATTTTCTGAAGTTCTTTTTCAAATATTAGTCATAACTCAGGCATGAGAGTGAGAGATTCGCTAGGCACTAGGGGCTGATGCCTGTAGTCCTGGCTACTATGGAGATTGAGATCTCAGGAGCAAAGTTTGTAGCCAACCCAGGCAGATAAACCCAGGAGAGGTTTATCTCCAGTTAGCCAGAAAAAAGCTGGAAGTAGAACCATGACTCAAGTGGTAGAGTGGTAAACCTTGAGCTTAAAAGTTAGGAAAAGGCATAAAGCTCTGAGTATCAGTAAGAAGCATACACACACACACACACACACACACACAAGATAAACTTGACCCCACTGGACATTCATGAAAGTGAACTAAGCAGCTCAAGGGCAGCAATGGGAGGGAGGGAATGAGAGAGAAAGAGGGAACAGCTTACACTAAGCAAAAGGAAAGAAATGTACATATCAACCAATTTGGAAAAAAATAGTTGTATTGTTAAAGTTAGTAGAGTTCATAAGCTTTATAGAGCATGATAATGACAATTTACCTAGTGAAGGTTAAAATGTGTTTGTGACTTTAACTAAGAATCACTATGCACAATACTGTGAAGTTTGTGTAATCACTTAATCTGAATAAAGAAATAGTTTTAAAAAGAAAGATATGTCTTTGTATCTATGTGTGATTTTAGGGAAAGTAATGTTTCCTGGGTAAATTTGGGCACTCCATTGTTAGGTGAATAGATACTTAGAACTGTAATATCCTCCTGAATGAAAGATTCCCTTAATTAGTAGGCAGTGAACTTCTTTATCTCTTCTCCCTAATTTTAATTTGAAATCTATTACCTACTGCCCCATTTGTTAGGAAATGGAAAGACATGGAAAAAATTAAGTGAAGTAAGCCAGGCCCAAAGAAACATAGGTCCCATGGTTTCCTTTATTTGCAATATCTAGTATATGTCTGAGTCAAGCAGAAAAGCTCAAAAGCTATGTACATATGATCATATAAGATGATGCTAAGTGAAATGAACACCCAGATAGAGACACAGTGGTTTTATCTTTCTTGCTGCTGTTTTTAATGTTCTTATAATGTATCATGTGATTTTTTTTGTTTCTTTTGTATGTTTTTCCCCCATGGTATAACCCCTGTTTTCATTGTAGTTGATTCCAGTGCCCTACATCTTATATTTTTCTAATTTGGGGAGGGAAGGGAAAATAACAAAATGCTGAAACAAAGATACAGGATGACCTACTGTAACAATGAGATGTACAGGACACTATGTTGAAATCAAACTTTACAACTTCAATGGGAGGAGGAAGGGAGGAGTTGGGGAGGTGGGAGGGAAGGGATGGTAGGGGAAAAACAAAGGGAGAGGTAACAATGCTCCATAGGAAATGTACTCACTACCTTACTCATATAACTGTACAGTATTTTTACAATAAAAATATATTCAAAACAAAAAAATAAAACAATGAAAAAGAAAAAGGAAAGATAAACTTGACTTAATCCCAAATTTGAATGATAATATAAAAATAATTATTATTTTCTTCATTTGTCATCATTTACTATTTTCTTAGGTAACAGACAGGTAAACTACAGGGAAAGTTAATGAGAGATTTGAATAAAAGCTCAGAGAACTCATATGCCATTGTATACCACAGCATTCTGTGCCATGTCATTAGTACCATCTGCAAGCAAGTAACCACTGTGCTTGTGGCCACAAGAAGACACACGTGCCAGATGAGGCTGAGCCTATGCTGAGTGCTGGCTCTATGCTCCTGTCCTACAGTGGTTGAGGAGCCCTCTGGCCATGCTGCTGGAGTCCCAGGTACCCTCCCCCACCATCCCCTCCCCTAGCACTAATGCTCCCTTGTCCTCTGGCTAGCTATAAACATGGCTCCAGAAGCTTGTGCTGTTCCTTTGGTAACAGCCGGAGTTTCAGCTTTTTACAATTTTTATTTTGCCTTCTCTTCAGAGGGAAGAAGTTATTTTGAAATCCTGAGAAGAGATTAGGGGAAGGCTACCCTGTGTCTTGTGCAGCAGCCACAAGCCGTCAATTCAATCCAAAAGCCCGTGTGAGCCTGAGGAATGAAATTCAGCATATGGGCCTCTCCTTCTCATGGATTCCTAAGTACTGTTGGGCAGCAGAGCTGAGCTCAGAGTTGAGCTCATGCAGCTTTCCAGAGGCTGCTGATTAAGAGTGCCTTTCACTCCACTGTCTGTATTTTATTGGCAGCTTTACATTCACTACGTTCTGTTGGCACGAACCTCTTGTTGGATCCTTGCAGTCACATTCATTTAGGGTTCAACCACGTTTGTGCATACATCTTGCATACTCCTTTTTAAAGCCATTCACTAAGTAACAAAAAGACTGATTAAAAGCTTCTGACATGACAAACACCCTCAGACAGCAAATTTATAAAATTCCCTTACAAATATCTCGAGTATCATATTAAAATTCTTCACAGGCTTAATGTGCAGCACTTTATTTTTATATTGAAATAAAATATAAGGTTATTAATGGCAATTTTGATGTGCACAATTAACCACAAATATTATATGCTTCTTTCTCTTTTATTATGTACTTTTGATTCAACGTGGCAGTTGAAAAATAACTTTAATCTTAAAATCTCACACAGTAAAGCCTGAATCTCTCACTACTTACCTAAAAGCCTGTCTTATAACTAGCCAAGAAGTAAAGTATGTTATATCATTTTGTAGAAGAAATACAAGGCTCAGGACCTTGCAAATTTTTTCCTGCTGGTGATAATGCAGTGAATACCAAATGGGGATTTGCTTTTATTCTCTTTCCTCACTCATCCTGGTGGTTTGCAACAATCTCTTGCAAATGAATCGGTATTAACACAATCATTTTATCTCTATTGTATCACCTAATCAAATCTCAGCCAAGTTCAGTTCTAGTCCCATTTGGGTGGGCTGTGATCATTCTCCAAAACTACATTTCCATTAATCACACGGAACACATGTATGCTTCAAAGCATTCACGTTTTTTTTCTTTCCTTAAACTGATCAAAAGGGAAGAAATAGTACAACAAAGTCTCGCTGCTTCATTAAAATGTGATTTGTTTTGGAACCAATAAGTAATCAAATTCACTGCTGTATGTGTTCATTTGTAAATTAATAATAGTGACAGAACAAAGCGCTACGGGACTACAGTATCTTCTGGAAATACTATTATACTTCAAGTCTTAGTAAGCACAAACCAAAAATCAGTTAATAAATACATACTCCCCAGAACATATGTGTAATTTAAGTACATTTGTACAAAATAATATGATGGACCATGTTTACAAAGATTTGATTTGAGTTCTATGATAATTCTTTTATAATGTAGTACAATTCCAATAAAAACTGTCAATAATACCTTATTCACAGTTAAAATGTCTTAAAGGTACAACTTGCTAATAACTAACAATAAAACAAAAGAAGCAGAAAGAACACACATATTTTCTGAAAAGACTCAGCATTCACCAGTAAATAACAGTATTAGAGTAAACATGGATATTTTAATCAAAACAAATGACACCCACACAAAAGAGATAACCATCCTATTTTCTACCTAAAAGAAAAATCTGAAAGTGTTCTCAAACACAAGATGAATGTAAAGTGTAATGGTTCCAAATTCATACTTGTTAGAAATATTCTGAGAATTCTCTCATCTTAGCTATTGTCCAAAAAGGGTTTAAATGTGCACACATTTACATAAATTTAAATTGTACTAACATGGCCTATTGGGAATAATTTGAAGATATAGGGTGGTAAATTTGCATATAAAATGCAACAGAAAGTCCACAGTTATGCATGTTCTCTTCCTTTCTTATTTTTTTAAAAAAAGCATAAATCACTTTTTCAGTATACTAGAAACAAGTTATTAAACACCCATCAAAGAATGGAAGAAAATGTGAATCTTTGAAGCTCATGTACATATGTTAAACACTGACTGCAAAGGTACATTATATGTGCAGATAAATGTATTAACCCCTTTACTGTACTAATCAATTATAATTTTTGTCTGTGATTCTCATTTTCTGAACCTGATCTCTGATGAAGAATGCTGGAATCTCACCTAGAGACCTGGATGCAAAGTTTTACTCTAAGGAATGCTGATAATTAAATAAATCAGTCTAGAATTTGCAGTAGAAAATTATGAGAAAATGATCAATTAAAAGGCAGTAAAGAACAAAAAGGGTTGTGTTATTAAGTTCAGTGGTACCAATCCACCCTAGGTCTTGTTAGAATCACAGAATAGAAGGATGCATTCTAAAGTTGTCATTAGTTCAGGCCTAAAGTCTTTTTGCACTGTTCTGACTACACAAGATATATGTGAATATTCACATTAAAGAAATTAAAAGAGATCCAGACACTAATGGCTATGCTTTTAAGCCTAGCTAGTTATTCATGGAGAATCTTGGTTCAAACAAACAAAACAACACATACATAAATGAAAAGACAAAATCTTGGCTGGAGGTATGGTTTATGTGGAAGAATGTCTCATGAACCAGATCCTGAGTTCAAACACCAGTATCATTTTTTTAAGTTAAAGGAATATTTTTCTTTTAAACTTTTATGATTTTAAAAATGTGTATCTCCAGTCTAGAATATTCTTCCCTATTTATTCCAATTGGTATGTATCTTTCAGAAAGAGAGACAGAGAGAAAGGGGAAGGGAAGGAGGAAGGAAGAGAGGAAGGGAAGAAGGGACGATGGAAGGAAGGAAGGAAGGAAGGAAGGAAGGAAGGAAGGAAGGAAGGAAGGAAGGAAAAGGTCTCAAATGTAATGACCTTATTTGATTCTGTAGAAATCCCTAGGCAGGATTAAAGACTCCTTCCCCTCCATCCTAGTCTTACAGCACACCTGACTTTCGTGGGGCTTGAACTCTAGGCTTGGGCACTGTCCCTGTGCTCTTCAGCTCAACGCGAGCACTCTACCGCTTAAGCCATGACACTACTTCAGGTTTTCTAGTGGTTGATTAGAGATAAGAGTCTCAAGGGCTTTTCCTGCCCAGGGTGCTTTTGAACCACGATCCTCAGATCATATATCAAATATTATATATCTATAATATATAATATAATATATATAATACATAATATAATACATATAATATTTGAGATATGAAGTAATATGCTATGTATGGATATCAAATATTATAAATAAATATGTTATAAATGTTACAGAATAAACATGTTTATTTTTTTAACAGAATGATAGTTTGTTAAACAGTTTTCCAAAGTGCATCGAGTCTGTTTGGGCTGCTACAACTCACTTCATAGATTGAGTGAATTAAATACAACAGAAATTTTATCTTTAAGTTGTTGAATCTGCCAAGTCTGATATGAGGATACATTATGGTCTTGTCCTAGGCAAGAACCTCTGCTACCTTGCAGACTTCCATTTTCTCTTTATATGATTCCATGATAGAAGGAAGCTAAAAGCCTATTTAAAAAATAATTTAGAAGAGAGATTAGGATGAAAATCAGTCAACTTTTGTTGCATCATATATTTTTGCTTTTAATTTACTTCAGAAAACTGGGGAACAGTTCAGTCAGTAAAGGTAAAATTCACAGAAGATGATAGAATTTCTCATTTCTTTTTAATAGGATTCCTTTTGCTAGTAGAAACAACTATTCTGATTGAAAAATTTCTTTTTAGCAGGCTCCATCTTTGGGCACATCCAATTAAAACTCAACAGCATTTGTTAAGGCATAGTTTCCAATATGCTTTGTGAAAACAAGGAGAGACTAGTGAATCTAGCTACATCTCTGCATGGTCTTTCCATCTATCTCCTAAACACAGGTGATTTCTAAACCCCTCACAATCAGCAGACAACTGTAAGAAGGGAAGCTATAAGCTGAAAATGTACTTGGTATATACTAGCAATCATTGTTACCAATATGGAGAAGTTAAGACACTAGATTGGAACATCTAATTCCATTCTTCCCAACTGAGATAATGAACCAGTACAATTATTTAAGATTATATCTTTCTGGTCACAATGAGAGTTGAGAATTAATGCACCAATTGCAGTTTTGTTTTTACCTTGAAAGTTGTTACTATTTTTTTAATTGTGAAAATACTGTACAGGGGGGCAATTGCAGTTTTTATAACTTACATAGTGGGAAGAATACTTAATTTCTTCTGCCAATACATAACTTTTGGGGGCAATAGTAATTTGTTACAAATCTTAATTACTACCATATTTCTAGGAGGGAGACGTTGAAAATAGATAGGAAGAGGTTCTTGAAAGCTGATATGGTAAAAAAAAAAAAAAAGAAGACATGCTGATTTGAGATTGAGGATACGTTTAAATGTTAAGAAACTTTATCCTGTATACTTTGTATACCTACAGAAAAGTGAATAAAATGTTTAAGGGGAAAAGAAATTTGAACATGTAGTAAGTGCCACTCTATCATAGTATAGAATTTCTATGCACTTTGGGGCTCTTGAAAATGGTCATGACTAGCATGGCCTTCTTTGTGATCATTTGGGTAAATGCACAGAAGTGGGATTGCTGGATCATAGGGGAGCTCTATGTTTATAGTCTTTTGAGGAATCTCATTACTGCTTTCCAGACTGGCTCTACAAGTTTGCACTCCTGCCAACAATGTAGTAGGGTTTCCCTTTGGCCACATTCCTGCCACCATGTTTTGTTATTAGATTTCTTGATAATGGCCATTCTAACTGGGGTAAGTAGAATCTCAGTGTTGTTTTAATTTACATTTCTTTTATGGCCAAAGCGATGGAGCATTTCTTCATGTATCTATTGGCCATTCTTATTTCCTCTTCAGAGAAGTCTCTCTTTTAAGTCTCTAGGCCACTTGTTAGTGGGGTAGTTAATTCTTTGGGAATTTGTTTTCTGGGGGATTTAATTGTCTGAGCTCTAAAAATATTTTAGATATGAGTCTTTTTTTGTCTGTTGTATGACTGTGGAAGATCTTCTCCATTCTGTGGGCTATTTATCTTGCTCACTATGTCCTTTACCAGGCAAAAGCTCTGAAGTTTACTGCAATCCCATTTGTTCAACCTTTCTTTTATTTGTTTTCTTTTTTTATTCTGAGTCATTATTAAGGACGTTTTGACCTGTGCCAAGGAGCCCTAGTGTTTCTTGTATTCCTTCCTGTAATGTTTTCCGGGTATCTGCTTTCATCCAAAGGCCTTTGAGCCATTTGGAATGGATTCTGGTACAGGGAGATATATAAGGATCCAACTTCAATTTTCTACATGTGTTTAGCCAGTTCTGCCAGCACCATTTGTTGAAAAGTCCCTTATCAAAGATTAGATGGCCATAAGTCTGCAGGTTCATTTCTGGATCTTCAGTTCTATTCTGTTAATCCTCAGGTCTGTTCTTGTGCCAGTACCAAGTTGTTTGGATTACTTCAGATTTGTAGTAGGGTTTGAAGTTCAGTATTGATATTCCTCCATCACTGTTCTTGCTAAGGATTGTTTTAGCTGTTCTAGGTTTTTTTTATTAGTCCGTATGAAATTTTGGATTGCTTCTCTTTCATTAAAGAATGAAGTTGGGATGTTGATAGGTATTGCACTGAATTTGTAGATGTTCATTTCAGCATTATTTACAGTAGCTAAGATAAGGAAGCCACCCAGATGCCCCTCAGTAGATGAGTGGATCAAGAAGATATGGTATATATAATGAAGTTCTATGATTCCATCAGAAAGAATGACATTGCCCCATTCGTAAGAAAATGGGAAGACCTGGAAAAAATAAGATTAAGTGAAGTAAGCCAGGCCCAAAGAAAAGTAGGTTGAATGGTTTCTCTCATTTGTAATAATAGAATATCTCTATGATATTCTTAACAGGGGATCTCAATAGCCCAATTTTTATGTGCAAGGGATCATATACAATGAAGTATATTAACATGAACCCCAAGTATTGGAAACAAGATGCTCTTCAGTTTTCTATACCCTTTATCTTTTATATGAGTTTATCCAATCTGTGGAAGGGAAAGGGAATCACAGAAACAGCAGGACAAAGGATGATCTAATTCAACAATGATACTCACTTGACACAGTGTTGGAAATGAACCTTTAAGGAGAGAAAAAGAGAGGAATACGGGGAAGAAAATAAAGGAGAGGATAAGTATTTTTTAATGTACTTTCTTATATAACTGTAAACCCCTGTCCATCCCCTTTTTATTAAAGTTTTTTTTAAAGAAAATGTCAGGATGTCATTTTCAAGTATTCCTGTGATAAAACTATTTACCTTTGCCAAGCACTAGTATCGCATGCCTATAACCCTAGCTACTTGGCAGACTGAGGTCTGAGAATCGTGGTTCAAAGCCAACCCAGAGAAGTCCATGAGACTGTTGTCTCTGACCAATCACCAAAAATCCAGAAATGGAACTATGGCTCAAGTGGTAGAGCAATAGCCTTGAGAATAAAAGCTCAAGGACAGCACCTCCTCCCTGAGTTCAAACCTCAGAACTGGAACAGAAAAACAATCCCCTTTTCTCTTAACTCTATGCCAACTAGAATGTAATTAGGATATATAGCAGCCAATAATAGTTTATTAAAAATCTATTTATTTCACAAATATCTTCCCAAGATGTTGGCAAGAGGATCCAAAATACGACTGCCTTTTGTCTCTAGATTTATTTTCTAATCTTCCCCACCCTACTTTCTATTCCAAAGATTGACTTAGATAAAGAATCTCCATGTGATTTTATTTCTTAATGATTAGAAATGGTTGATGCTAAATAATGTGTATGGAATGTAAAATTATTTCTGAAAGTCTGAATGTTGGGCAGTCCAATGCTGCATCTGGTGATTACCTTCTTTCAGATCAAATCTCTGCAAGGCATCACTTGTTGGAATGGGTACAACCCAAGACAGAAAGAGAACAACATTGTGTGTGTGTGTGTGTGTGTGTGTGTGTGTGTGTGTGTGAGTGTGTGTGTGACAGAGAGAAACAAAGAGAGACAGAGACAGAGACAGAGTCTGTTTATTGTGACTCAAAATCCTTAAAAGAAGCTTTCATTTGGTTTTACCTGGTCTTACCTCTCAATTTAAATTCAGCATGCATTTGGTGGGGATATTCAAGCCATAAGAAGGAGGTCTCTCATACTGTAGCTTGGGACAGAGCTAAGCTAAGTGGTATGCTTGACAGGAAATTCAATACAAAAACAAATAAATGAAGTTACGATATGCACCTCTGTAGCTCTTTCCATGTAATAAACCAGGAATGATGAAGGCGCCTCTCTTTAGGTAATTCTTTGGTGCCAGTGCTAGGACTTGAACTCAGATCCTAGTTCTCTTCACTGGGGTTTTTGCTCAAAACTAGTGTTCTACCATGTCCACCACACGTTTAGTCATAACTTTTTTATTGAAAGGGGTGACATGCTCAAAATGCACTGTGTTCATATACTACTCCAATGAATGCAACACCTTTGTACAACTAAGTAAAGATAATAAAATCACTGTATTCGTATACTACTCCAATGAATGCAACACCTTTGTATAACTAAGTAACGATAATAAAAATTATTCAAAAATTATCAAACAAATAATAGCAAATATATCACTAAGTTCTCATTTATAAAAATGTCAATAGAATTTGACTTAACCATAATGGCAAAGCCATTTCATCTTAATTTGTTACAAGTTTTATGGACTGACCATAATCACCTAAAACCAACTAAAAGTCTTATATTGAAAAATTAAGCTTTCTGCCAACCCCTACAAGCTCATGAGTCTCTGTTTGGAAACAGGACTTTGAGGAGATCATTTTGTCTAAATGAAATCCTATGAGTGGCTTTCTTTTGCCCACAAGATTGATAACATTGTAAGAAAAGAAAGTGTCTCTCTCTCTTTTGCTCTCTCTTTTCTCTCTTATGAACAAAGTCAAAATGAGTTTACCCCTCCTAACCTACAAAACAATGAGCAATAAATTTCTCCTATTTAAGATACCTTGCCTATGCTATTTGTTACAGCATCCAGAGCTGACTAACAGAATAGAAAAGTAAATAAAGTAGGAAAAAATGTAAATTTAAATGCAGTTTAAACTCATAGAGAAACATGAAGTAATTGTTAAGACCTATCACCTAAAGTTTAAAACTGTACATTAGGATAAGATTTCTGTCTTATGCTTTGCTATGAATGAAACAAACAAATGTTTGCATCACAATGTTGCATCACAAAAGATATGCTAGAGATATTTACACTTGATCTCATCTGAACACGGGCCCAGTGTTCACCACCATTTTGAGAGTGAAACAAATAACTTTAGACTTTGTTTGGTGTCTTGACTGAACTATAATAGTGTAAAACACATGCATTTTGTAATAATATCGCTAACCTTTTTTAAGAAATACAAATCTAAATAAAAATTGCTCTATGGAGATCTATTTTCAAAAGTAACAGAATGCTATAGGAGTCTTTCTTGTATGTTTTAATAAAATCATGAATAGTAAACTAAGTTTTTACTGTTACTACAAAGAGAAAGGTAAATAAATAGTGGACCCTTTGAAGAAATGAAAAACCAAGAAGATACCCCCTGTCTTCAGCTGATATTCCCACTGAAGAAGAGCTAGACTGCCCTCTACAGACTAGTTAACCAAGATACACCTGGCAACTATTTTTATATGTTTATGGCTTAATTTCCATTGTTTCTAACTTTATTTTTCATTGTATTTGTTATGTGCTTATCATCTGTTGCTTATTTTGCTTTTGGTAGTCATAATTTTTCTTGATTTGTCTCAAAGAAACAATGGACTGAGAAACATTTTGCCATCATAAAATTAATGGAAGGATATTTCCAAACTAGTGTATAAACACACAAATACACTGTACATCTTGAGGTGACATTTAATTCCACTGTGAATGTCACACTCCTATAAATAATTCACTAAAGAATATCTTTCTGTGACCACTGCTATAGTTGTTTCAATTGTTGAGTAATTTAAATTTTGAAATAAATGAAGACATTTATTTCTGCATGTATTATTTCTTAATACATTCAAATTTTATATAACATTTTATGGAAGTTTAGTTATTTAGTTTTACATACCATTGTGTGGAAGTTTAGTTATAAAAAAGAAAACATCAAAATGCTTACAGTCTCCTAAATATATCTAACTCACAGTGCATGCATTGTAAATGGCAAGCTGTTACTTTATCATTATTTATGGAAATTTTTTGTGAAGTATGTTTTTAATTATATAGCTAAATTAGTCTACACTTTCCTTTGTTAGTGCATTTGGTTTCTATTTTAAAATGAGAGTAAAAATGTTAATATTTTAATCAATATTTTTAAGACTCACTAGAAAAGCTAAGAAAATCATAAAATTCTAAAATGTTTCCAGTATTTCCTTTAGTTTTCATAGATATGTTACTGTTTTTATCTGATGTTGGTACTTATATATCCTTTACTCAACCCAATATAATTTCTCTGTGATTGGGGTTGCTATGAGTAAATGAGGCTAATTGAGGAATGATCACAACTGTCATCTTTTCCATACCTGCCAGTGGACATACTCCTCTTGGATTCCAGCACCTAAAAATAAAACTCAGAGTGACTGAGGTGGTTGTCAGAAAAGTTCAGCATGGATAGGATTATGAGACAAAATATCCACATTTATTTTGTCTCTGATTTTATAGAACACAAAGTAGATGTTTACTATAGGTTAAAAATAAATATACACTGGTCATTGTTCCCAGGAAGTTTTACCCCAAATACTCAGGATCTTCTTTTGGAGCTGTTATGTAATGACTTTAATTGACCATTGTTTTCTGTGGTTTCTGGTGCTGGAGGCACAGGAAGTTTACATGTTTCCACTGATTATCTTCAAATTTTATTAGATTTTTTTTCTTTGCTCAAACATTATATACTGAGCAAAAGTATTGAGAAAATCTTAGAATGGTTGTGCTAATGAGACAAACCATTTTTTTTTAGATACTAGAAATGGAAATCTGAGCTACCTTTATTTTTAGTGACAAATATCTGATCTTTCCACTACAAAAAAAATGGCCAATATAAGCAGTATTTGCCAAATTTGTTAGCTAGTTAAGGCAGAATTGGCTGTTTCTGGTAGATAAATGGGTAGGTATCAGTCTCCGGTTTGAGTGCTTTTGTCTGTTGTTGGAACTATCATTAATCTCTCTTTCATTTCATGATCTAATTTTTTAAAAAATGAGATATGGTAGTAAATACTTCAACCAATACACATTGGATAATTTATCTTCTTCCCTTACATACTGGTGTTTTATGGTTGATTTCATCTAATTATGCAAGACCCCAATGAAAGCAATGCCATTTTGAAGTTGAGAACACCTTTAGACTTTGATGGGTGTCTCTACTGAAATGTAAGGCTGCAAAACAAAACATTAAGTTTTGCAGTATGTACCCTAATCTTTTTAAGAAGCATAAATCTCAATAAAAATTATTCCATGTTTATCTACTTTCAAAAATATATCCGATAAGATTCTCTCTTGTGTCTGTTATGAAAACTATAAATAATAAACTAAATTAGTCATGGTTTTTTTGACAATCACTGTCGCTTGCCATAAATATATCCACATTCTGAACTTATTTCATAACTGCAAGATGAAAATTGTCATATTTATTTCTTTAATATTTATATCAGTTGTGCTTTTCTCCCTCCCAAATCTCACTTCCTCATACCTCCTAAACACAGAAATATAAAATTTTATGCTTTCATATTTTGTGGTAAGCAAGATGAGAGGAAAAGAATTGACCTTCACATCCACCAAATGTTTCCCAACATACACTCATTCATTCTTTTATTCTTTCCTTCAACCCCCAAATCCCTTACACAAATCTTTGATGAAAACATAAAATGCTTTGGTTTGGTGAAGGACTCAAGATTGAGTGCCAGTAATGCCACAAATGAAAGGCAACTCCCTGGAGCACTAACTTGCCAGAAAGACAAACATTGGAATACATTTGTGACATGAAAAGAAACAGTACTATTAGGGAAGAGGAAGGCTCCGTGTAGACATAGAGGAGGGACAAGAGAATGAAATACAGAGAGATGTTCTTAATAGACATTATACTTAATATTTAAAAATTGTATAATGAAATCTATTATGTTATATAATTAATATGATCTAAAATGGATTATCCAAATACCAATCATATTTTTAGAAGAAGATGAACTTTTACTGTTTTGAATCTGAAGGATTTTTGCATGCTGTTCTTTTTTCATGTAGATGTTAAACTATCCTCCCCATTGAGTACTAACCAGGTCTGACCTGTCTTGGCTTCCAAGATCAGAAGGAATTGAATCTGTTCACATACAACCATAGACCAGATGTTAAACTATTCTTCCTAATGCACTGAATGTCCAGCCAAGTTATTATCTACTACTCATGAATTAGTGTACTTTTCCACAATCGATATGCTCTCCAGGTTAAATTGAACACGATACTCAGTGTAATACTAATAAATGACAGAGCAGATAGTTGCAATGTAACAATAATCACGTAATATGACTGAATTATTATTATTATTATTATTCTCTTCTAATCCGTCAGCTATGGAAATACTTCCAAAAGTCTTCACTGGCATGAATAGGTGGTGTATACTTATTTCTATTGTGGAACTGCCCAAGCCATCTCTCCCATTCCACGTGTGTTTAATGATAAATTTCCCACTTTCTATCAGATAGAGTTCAGCCTATCTGGAGAAGTTCAGGTTGCATACCCTTGCTACTAGGGGTTTTTACATTCTTCCAACAGCAAGTATCATGACAAAGCTGTTTCTTAAAAAAAAACTGTACATTAAAAGACTAAAAGTTTGGAGTCTTCTATCATTGTCTTATCAGGACTTGCCTCCATTGCTATCACTCTTCTGATCAGGTACAAAAATCCTCAAGCATTGATTTTCTGGATAATAAACTCAGATCTGAAAAAATAGTTCTGCCAGACATCACTAGGAGATTATGAACTCTAAGCCACTATTCCTCAGATTACAATGGTGTCTACATAGGCCTGGATATGAATTGGCATGGATATTAGAAGGCATGGATACTTGGGTCCAGCCACCAGACCAGTTATCAGAATAACTACCCATCTTAAAATCTTTTTCCCCTTAGGTTTGATTTAATACTTGTTCCCAGTGGTACATTGCAAGTCTGACATTAGCTGGAAATTTTCATGTGAGTCATAGTACTATTATATGTAAATATTATTGAATAGGCACAGCAGAAGGCAATTTTAAAAGGAGTAAAACTATTCTGGATAATATGTAATGGTTGGCAGATAATAACATGGAAGAGAGGTTTACAACACAAATAGTGAAACAGTATATGCAAATAAAACTTGAAAATCATGGAAGAGACTTAGAATTCCCAGTACCACCTTGAGCTGAGTGGAGAAGTTGACCTAAACTAAATTTGGGTCTAACATCAGAAATGTGTTTTATCTGATACATGATTTTCCCCTTTTTAGAGCAAGAATTAATGACTATAAGCCCTTTTACTTGCATTCATCTGCTTTCCATCATTGCAATATAAGACTTAAGAAAAGCAACTTAAAAGAGCATTCCTGGAGGCTGGGAAGGTTGGCTCAGTGGTAGAGTTCTTGTCTTGCATGCATGAGGCCCTGGGCTCCATTCCTCAGTACCACCTAAGCAGAAGAAGCTATAAGTGGTGCGGCGGCTCAAGTGGTAGAGCGCTAGCCTTGAGCTGAAGAGCTGAGGGACAGTGCCCAGACCCAGAGTTCAGGCCCCGTGACCAACAACACAGAAAAGAGCATTCCTTTTGTATCATAATTCCAGAGATTTTGATCCAGGACTACCTGACTTCATTTTTCTGGTTTGATGTGGGGCATGGGGTGGAGCAAAGCTGCTCATTTCATGGAAGCCAGGAAGAAAGGTAAGACTCTTTTTGATAACAATCTCCCTTCCTCTAAACCCATCAAGCTACAGATACTAATTTAGATTCCTCAAGTTCAAATTGCTTCCCAAATGACATATGTCTGATCACTGTTTCACTGGGGAAAAACCTTTGAAAACAAGAGCTTTGAGCACATTTCAGATTCAAACCATGACAATAGATATACATGGAAAAATACATGTGACTAAAATGTATGCCAAAAACCATAGAAATACATTTGCAGACTTGGTCATTAAAACCATTAATTCCTGTCAATTAAAACAAATAATGGTCACAAACTTTGAAAACATAGTTAACACATTTTTTAAAATCTGTACAGAGGACCTTTAAGGTAGAACTACCTATTTTGGAGATTATAAACTAATGTTTAGGAAATTAGAGTGGTAGACACCTGTATAAATTTAGCCTGATGAACAGCCGAGTCCTGTTTGATATTTTTTGGTCACATAATTCCTGGATGTTGCTAAAAGAGCCCACTATTTTGCAAGTGATATATCCTATGGTAAAAAGAAAGCTCCCAATGAAAGACATTTATCATTTTCTGCATTCATTGTATCCTACATTCATTGTTTCTCGGGACTCATTTTTCCTATTTTCACTCAAACTCTGCTCTTTTTTTCTCTGCAGCCACATTAGCAAGCAGAGACTCACACTCTTCTCACTGGTAGGGAGGCTGAAAATACTGTTGCTAAGCAACCAGATACAGCATATTGGAACTCCATTTCTCTGATGAAAGTGACAGGAGAGAGATAGTGACATCAATGGTCTCTGGTTTTTTACGTTAATAGCTGCAGGACAAAAAGATGATGGGGACAATGAAGAAAAAAAATTAGAGAAGCTAAAGGAGAGAAAGTCTAATTGTGAAAACAGAACTGTGATAGGAGCCCTAAAAGATAAGGATTGATTCAGAGAAATGAATAGAAAATATTCAGAATAAAAAAATAATAAAAACTGTGTGTTTGGAAATGTGTTTGTAAATTACATGCTTCACTAAGAAAAAAAATCCAAAATGAAATATGATCTGAATCTTGAAATTGAATGAATAACCTTTCCAGATCCCATTCTTTTATTCCCCCCCACACACACACACTTATATTATCTTTCAGGTACGACTTTTATCTCAGAATCAGAAAACATGTCTGAATTGAACATTTTTGGCCTTTGAAATTTAGCAGATGGTATCATAGGAAACTCTAAAGGAATAATAAAAAGATAACAGCCATAGATAGCTTTGAAATTCTCTAAAGAATTGAAAATCTGTGTTCTTATTCAGTTTAATGATGAGAGCCCATCCAAGTAATAATGCTTTTAAGAGAAAGAAAAGAAAAGCTCTGAATGGTTTTGGATGAAATTGGACAGGTGCTGAACTGCAGAAAACACATAAGCCATGGGGATAATAGATAGATGGCTCTCTTTTCAATTCAAATTTAGTTATTGTCATGCTAAGCCAAAGTTCTAGATAAAGCATTGATGTTAATACCACTGTGAGTGATGGGGTAAAACCTTACAAACTATGAGTGAATTAATTTTACATCGTTGAGATAATTATTTGATTGCTGGTTTTAAAATAAAATTGTGTATATTTGATTTAACTTGAACTTCAATTAATTCCCCCTGAAAACTAGCCAGGATATCTAATTTTTAAAGTTTGAAGTTGAAATTAAGTAATGTACCAATCATCTTTTATGTACCCTGACTTCTTTTGCTAAGGAATACAGTGTATTAAGTAGCATCTCATATGAAAGGAAAATACTATAAATTGTATCAATTTGTACTAATTTTGAACATCAGAAATTTTGTATACTACCTGTGCCTACAGAGCTGTGGAGCTAATACAGAGAATATCATAAATCCACATTATATATATATATATATATATATATACACACACATATATACCTACATATATATGAAATTTGTGTGTGTGTGTGTGTGTGTGTGTGTGTGTGTGTGTATGAAAACAGCACAATGAAATCTACCAAAAAGTGAGGGAAAGGGAGGATGATTAAAAGAGTAACACCACACTTATGGAGT
Source organism: Dipodomys ordii (assembly GCF_000151885.1). NCBI lineage: Eukaryota > Metazoa > Chordata > Mammalia > Rodentia > Heteromyidae > Dipodomys > Dipodomys ordii. The sequence continues at coordinate 13,681,133 of NW_012267232.1, forward strand.
GATTTTGATCAAAGTACCTCACAACAAAAATCCTTTGTAAAATTAATTTCAGAAAATAAAAACTAATGAAACCGATACTTTTTTCAAACAGATATTCTATTGATTGATCACTTAGCACTGTCTTGGGGCTTTTTAAATTTAAATTTATTTTTTATGTTTTTTATTGTAAAAATAGTGAACAGAGAGGTCAGAGTTACCTGAGTAAGGTAATGAGTACATTTCCTGTGGAGCGTGGTTACCTCCTCCTTTGTTTATCCCCTAACATCCCTTCCCTCCCTACCTCCCCAACTCTTCCCTCTTCCCCCCCAAGTTGTAAAGTTCATTTTCAACATAGTGTCTTGTACATCTCATTGTTACAATGAGCCAACCTATATCCTTATTTCAGCATTATGTTATTTCCCTTCCCCTCCCCAAATTACAAAAATGTATATGCAAGATGCAGGGCACCAACATCAAATACAGTGAAAACGGTTATACAGTGGGGGAAGTACATACAAAAGAAGCAAAAAAAATCACATAGTACATTTTAAAGATGTTAAAAACAATAACAAAAAGAAAAACAACAGCTGTGTCCCTATGTTGGGGTTCATTTCACTTAACATCATCTTATTTGGTATATGTATATAGCTTTTTGACTTTTTCTGCTTGTCCTAGACATATACTAATTATTGAAAATAAGGGAAACCATGGGACCTATGTTTCTTTGGGCCTGGCTTACTTCACTTAATTTTTTTCCAAGTCTTTTTATTTCCTAACAAATGAGGGAGTAGGTAATGGATTTCAAATTGAAATTAGGGAGAAGAGATAAAGAAGTTCACTGCTGGAAGTGGCGCTGTGGCTCAAGCAGTAGAGCCCTTGTCTTGAGCTGAACAGCTGAGAGACCGGGCCCAAGCCCCCGAGTTCAAGCTCCATGGCCAACAAAAAAAAAGGAAGTTTATTTCCTACTAATTAAGGGAATCTTTCCTTCAGGAGGATGTTACAGTTCTAAATATCTATTCACCTAACAATGGAGAGCCCAATTTACCCAGAAAACAGAGACCCAGAAACACAACAAATCAAAGAAAGGTTGGACAAATGAGATTGCATTAAGCTGCAGTTTCGACATGGCAAAGGACATAGCTTGCAAGATCAATAGAAAGCCCACGGATTGGGAGAAGATCTTCACTAGTCATATAACAGACAAGGGTCTCCTATCTAAAATATACTTAGAACTCAAAAACTAAAACCACAAAAACAAATCCTCAAAGAAACAACCACCCCATCAACAAGTGGGCTAAAAACTTAAAGGGAAACTTCTCTGAAGAGGAAATAAGAAGGGCCAATAGACGCATGAAGAAATGCTCAACTTCTCTAGCCATAAAAGAAATGCAAATCAAAGCAACATTGAGATTCCACCTTACCCCAGTTAAAATGGTTATAATAATAAAAAAAATCTAATAACAACAGATGCTGGAGGGGACGTGGCCAGAAGGGAACCCTACTGCATTGTTGGTGAGCTTTAAACTTGTTCAGCCACTTTGAAAAGCAGTATGGAGTTTCCTCAAAAAACTCCACAAAGAGCTCCCCTATGACCCAGAAATCCCACTTGGGGCATTTACCCAAAGATCATAAACAAGGCTCTACTAAAGCCACCAGCACAACTATGTTTATCGCAGCATTATTTACCATAGCTAAGATATGGAACTAACCAAGATGCCCCTCAGTAGATGAATGGATCAAGGAAATGTGGTATATGTATCGGAATTCTACATCTCCATCAGAAACATGACATTGCCCCATTTGTTGGGAAATGGAAAGACTTGGAAAAACTATGTTAAGTGAAGTAATCCAGGCCCAAAGAAATAGAGGTCCCATGGTTTCCCTTATTTGCAATAACTAGTGTAAGTCTAGGACAAGCAGAAAACGTCAAAAGCTATATACATATACCATATAAGATGATATTAAGTGAAATGAACCCCAAGATAGGGACACAACTGTTCTAATCAGTCCATTCCTGTCCTGAAATAAGATTTGGTCAATAACAATGAGATAGTAAAAGAAGGTTAGAAACGGAAATAGTAAAAGGAATAGTAAGCCATTATCAGAGTACATTCTGATCATCTTTCTGCCCATTAGTTCCAGGTTTAGTGGATACTCTTTTCCTTACCTTCTCAGTCATTTTCTATGTTCTGGTATTTGTCAGCCACTCAAGGAAAAGGCAGAAAAATGAAGGATTTCGATTCAACATTTGGTATGCTATATACTATTTACTTATTGGAAATAAACAACTTGAAGTAAGAGAACAGAAAAAAGATTGATGAATAAGGACAAAATTAAATTAACACAATGTGAAGTATTTACTTTTATTTCTGAAATTATTTATAGTTACATAATTCATTTTCCTAAACTCTTGTAAATATGCCTAATTTTTGTTGTTGTTGTTGGTCATGGTGCTTGAACTCTGGGCCTAGGTGCTGTCCCTCAGTGCTTCAATTTAAGGCAAGCACTCTAGCACTTGAGCCACAGTGCCACTTCAAAAACCTACTTTTATATTTTACTAAAACTAAAGAAAGAAAATCTTTTCACTTTTAGCAAGCTCTGTATATGTGCTTTGTTTCAGCCCATTTTACTGTTTTACGTTGTTAGACTGTGACTTTCCCCTCACACAAAAATTAAAAGTAATTAGTTTTCCATCCATCAATTTATTTGCAAAATAAATTCACTATTTTATCTCATTTAATCCTTTTACCTTCATTAAAATTGTTAACATCATTATGTCATTTTTTGTTTTTATAAGTTTTCTTTTTTATTATTAATAAGTTTTTTATTGTGAAAATACCGTACAGAGGGGTTACAATTACATAAGCAAAGTACTGAGTACATTTCTGATCAAACATTGTTGCCTCCTCCTTTGTTTCCCCTTCCCATCCCTGCCCTCTCATGTCCCCCACTTTCCCAATGCCAAAGTTGTGAAGTTCGTTTTTGGACATAATGTCTTGTACATCTCATTGTTGCAATGGGTCCACCTGTATATCTATTTAAACAATTTGTTTTTTCCCTTCCCCTCTCCAAATTATACCAACATCAAATACAGTGAAAACAGGGGTTATACCGTGGGGGAGAGACTTATAAAGCAACAAAGAAATCATCTATAAAATGTTAGAAACAATAGCAAGAGAGAAAAACCATCTGAGACCTTATCTTGGAGTTCATTTCACCTAACATCAACTTATCAAACCATTATGTTAGGTAAATAACAGTCAAAATGCAATAGAACAAGAACACACCCCCATCCTTGCTCTGTATCTTGCCCAACATTGTGCTATACTAAGTATTAATTTGAGAGGTTACATAATTTGTTTGAGGTGAGATTTCCCCCAATGCTTTTTGACATTGTGGAAGCTTGACTTCAATTCACATTGATACTTTAATATATTTAAATGTTGCACCTGTTTCCACAAATATCACAAATTCCTTATTTCTATATAAGTACCTCAGAACTTTTTCAATAGCGTTCCTGGCAAATCAGAAAGAACTGACAAATAGGATTGCATCATGCTAAAATGTTTTTGCAAGGAACAGTTAATTAGCTAAAAAGACTGCCTTCAAGAATGAGGGATGATCATGGCCAGTTTTTTTTGGCTCTTTTTGTCAGTCGTGGGGCTTGAACTCTGGGCCTGAGCGCTGATCCTTAACTTTTCAGCTCAAGGCTAGTGCTCTACCACTTGAGCTACAGCACCACTTCCGTTTTTTAGTGGTTTATTGGAGATTAAGACTTTCACGGACTTTCCTGTCTGGGCTGGCTTTGAACCGCCATCCTCAGTTCTCAGCCTCTTGAGTATCTAGGATTACAGGAGTGAGCCACCAGTGCCTGGCCATAGCCAGTTTTATGTTGGGCAATAGCCTAATAATCCAGAATATACAAAGAGCTCAGAAACTAAATTCTCTAAGAATCACCATATTAATAAAGTGGGCAAATGAGTTAAATAGAGTCCTATCAGAAGAAATAAAACTGGCCACAGACTTATAAATCTTCAACATCTCTGGTCATAAAGGAAGTGTAAATCATACAACATTGAAATTCCAATACACCCCAGTAAGAATGACCATCTTCAAAAATACAAACAGCCCTAAATAATTCTGACTTCCACTAGTTCACACATCCAGAATTCCTTGAGTAAAGAAAAAGAGATGTTCCCTTTCAACAAGACTCTACACCATAGTTCAACATTTATGCCGTTATAGTTCTCCCTGCCTTTCCTAAAATGGACAGAGAGTCCTTTGCCAGTTATTCTTTTGTTGGAAAAAGTTAATTTGACTTTTTAACTTCATAAACAAATACACATCTGGTCATGACAAGGTACATCTTCCTGTTTATATAATGTTCATTGTAGGTTGAATTTTTTATACAATTTTAAGGCAAAGGAATTTTGGTTTTTTTTTTGCCTGTCTTTCTTGTGTTTAAAACTGAAAATGGATCAATGGTATTAAAAATGTAAACCAGATTGTTGTTTATTTTATAATACATTAATTTGAAGCTTATGGATGAAAATGGATGCCTATTTCCATTCATATGATTTCTTGGATGAATTAGATGATCTTTTTGCCTTTCATGTGTATATTTTAGAAAGAGAGGGAGAAAGAGAGAGAGAGAAACAGAGACAGACTAAGAGTTTAAGAATGTGAAGTATTACTAACATATTGTTTATCAAAATAATTCAAGAAGTTCAAACATGTTTGGAGGGTGGACAAAGAGGTAGAGGGGAAACAAAAATGGAGGAAAGAAGAGTGAACAATTTTAATCATATTCAAAATTATATAAAAATGTGATAGTAAGGATGTGGAAAGATGATGGAGAACAATGGAAGAAGTGATATAGATCAAGATGAATTATATTTATAAGCTGACTTTTTATTTGAAACCCCTTATACAATAATAATAATAATGATATATTTAAAATTATTTGTTCAAGAATTAAGTTCTGGATGAAAGTTCTAGTTCAAAATAGGAAAAATGAAAATGGAAAGAAGACAGAATGGGTTAACCCCATGAGGGTGAGCCAAGATCCATGTGTTTAGCAGGCTAGAATCCAAAAAGAAAGATCAGAAACATCAGTATCAGTGTCAGTTCTTATAATCTCCAAATTGATTGGCATTTCTTGAGTCCTGGGAGGGAGTTTGGTGTCTGTCTACATAATACTAAATATACTTAGTCTAGGAATCAGAGAAGCTGAAGGAGGTGTACTAACTGTCCCTCAGTTCCCTCATACCAGTAAACAAATGCAATGGAGAAGTTCAGATATAGAAGAACTGCTGTAGAAAATACTTTACTGGACTTACAAACTTGAAAACAAAATGATTATTGCTTTCCTCCCAAATTACCTGTAAATTTCATGGCAAAGATCTCTTATCAATCAACCTTTCTTACTGAAAGGTTGAAGGAAAAAATTTCAGGGAGCCATGGTTCAGATTAAGTAAGTGGACATATTCTAAATCAATCCCTGCAGAGAAGCCAGCTGAATCATGAAAAACTATGCATAATAACTAACCAATTAATCAAATTTACAAATTACTAGCATGCAGAAAATAACATGTACTCCAAACTGTTTCCTGTAACTTTTTACTTTAAATATTTCATTATTATTATTATTATTAATTTTTATGTTATAGGAGTTTGTTTTCAGAGCCTTCCATTTGCTAGCAAAGTATTCCACTAGTCAAACCTTTTGTTCTGTTTTGTTTTTTCAGGTCAATTTCTCAGGATCTTGTCAGGGGTTTATCTCAGATCATAATGTTCCTATAACTTCTTCCTGCCTAGTTGGAGCTATAGATGTGAAAAACTTTATGCAGCATGATTTCTGAAATAAAGTCTTAATTTTTCAACCTGGGCCAAGGGGACCTAGGGTTTCACCTATTCCTTCCAGTAATGTTTTCAGAGTGTCTGTTTGATTCCAAGGTCTTTGATCCATTTGGAGTTGATTCTGGTGCAGGGTGATATATAAGGATCCAGCTTTAGTTTTCTAAAAGTAGTTAATCAATTTTGCCAGCACCATTTACTGAAGAGGCTGTCTTTCTTCCATTCTATTGTTTTAGCTCCCTTATTGAAGATTAGATAGCTATAGGTCTGTGGGTTCATTTCTGGGTTTTCAGTTCTATTCCGTTGGTCTTGAGGTCTGTTTTTGTGCCAGTACCAAGCTGTTTTGATTACTATGGCTTTGTAGTAGAGTTTGCAATTTGGTATTGATATTCCTCCAGCACTGTTCTTTTTGTTAAGGATCGTTTTTGGTATTCAGGGGTCTTTTATTGTTCCATATGAATTTTTGGATTGTCTCTTCTATTTCCTTGAAGAATGAGGTTGGAATATTGATAGGTATTGCATTGAATTTGTACATAGCCTTGAGAAGTATTGCCATTTTCACAAAGTTGATCCTTCCAATCCAGGAGAATGGGAAGTTTTGCCACTTTCTAAGTTCTGCTTTGATTTCTTTTTTCAGGTTTTTAAAGTATTCATCATAGACGTCCTTCACTTGTTTGGTTAAGTTAATTTCTAGGTATTTTAGTTTTTTTGTGGGGCTATTGTGAATGGAATTGCTTTCCTGATTTCAGCTGTGCTCTTCTCATACAGAAAAACCATTGATTTTTGAGGGTTAATTTTATACCCTGCTACTTTGCCAAAGTTTTGAATCAGGTCAAATTTTCTTAATAGAGACCCAGAAACACAACAAATCAAAGAAAGGTTGACAAATGGGATTGCATGCAATTGCAGAGCTTCTGCATGGCAACGGATACAGCTAGCAAGATCAATAGAAAGCCCACAGATTGGAAGAAGATCTTCACTAGCCATAAAATGAACAAGGGTCTATTATATCTAAAATAAACTTGGAACTCAAAAAAATTAAATCCCCCAACAACAAATCCTCAAAGAAACAGCTGCCTGATAAATAAAGACATAAAGAGAAACTTCTCTGAAGAGGACATAAGAATGGTCAATAGACACATGAAGAAATGCTCAACCTCCCTAGCCATAACAGAAATGCAGATCAAAACAACATTGAGATTTCACCTCACCCCAGTTAGAATGGCCAGAATTAAGAACTCTAATAACAGATGCTGAAGCGGATGTGGTCAGAAGGGAACCCTACAGCATTGTTGGTGGGAGTGTAAACTTGTTCAACCACTTTGGAAAGTAGAATGGAGGTTCCTCAAAAGACTCCACATAGAGCTCCCCTATGAGCCAGCAATCCCACTTTTGGGCATTTACCCAAATGATCACAAACAAGACCATACTAAAGCTACCAACACAACTATTTTGTTGCAGTATTATTTACAATAGCTAAGATATGGAACCAACCCAGATGCCCCTCAGTAGATGAATGGATCAAGAAAATGTGGTATATATACACAATGGAATGCTATGCCTCCATCAGAAAGAATGGCATTGCCCCATTTGTTAGGAAACGGAAAGACTTGGAAAAAATTATATTAAGTGAAGTAAGCCAGGCCCAAAGAAACATAGGTCCCATGGTTTCCCTTATTTGCAATAACTAGTATATGTCTGAGACAAGCAGAAACTGTCAGATAAATAGGTGTTAGGTGAAATGAGCCCCAAGATAAGGTCTCTTTCTTGCTATTGTTTCTAACATATTTATAAGATGATTTCTTTGTTGCTTTGTATGTCCCTCCCCCCCTGGGATAACCCATTTTCACTGTATTTGTTGTTGTGTAGTTTGTGGAGTAGAAGGGAAAAACAAATTGTTTAAATAGGGATACAGGTGGACCCATTGCAACAATGAGATGTATAAGACATTATGTCAAAAAAAGAACTTTACAACTTTGGGGGGAAGATGGGAGTGCAGTGATGGTAAGGGTAAACAAAGGAGGAGGCAACAATGCTTGATAGGAAATATATTCATTACCTTGCTCATGTAATTGTAACCCCTCTATATGGTATTTTCACAATAAAAAAGTTATTAATAATAAAATGTCTTAATTTTAATGTTTTAATTTTGAAATGGTCTTAATTTTTAGTTTTCTTAATCTATTCATCCAGTGAGGGGCATCTGGTTTGATTCCATATCTTGGCTATGGTAAACAATGCTGTAATGAACATGGTTGTGCTGATGGCTTTTGTGTAGCCTTGTTTGTGGTCATTTGGATAGATGCCCAGGAATAGAATTGCTGGGTCACAGGGAAGCTCTAGAATTAGTGTTTTGAAGAAACTCCATACTACTTTTCATTGTGTTTGAACAAGTTTAAAATCCCACCATAGCATTCCCCCTTTCGACCACAACCTCAGCAGCATCCATTATAATTGGTTTTCTTGATAACGTCTATTCTAACAGGGGTGAGTTGGACTCTCAGTGTTGTTTTGGTTAGCATTTCTTTTATGATCCAAAGCATCTGTCTGTTGGACAATCTTAGTTCTTCTTTGGAGAAATCTCACTTTAAGTTTTTAGTCCACTTATTAATTGGGTTGTTGTTGTTTTTGTTTTTTTAGGTCTGGTTTTGGAGCCTCAACTCTGGGTCTGGGCGCTGTCCCTCAGCTCTTCAGCTCAAGGCTAGCGCTCTATCACTTGAGCCACAGCGTCACTTTCGGCTTATTTTCTTTTTGTTTATGTGGTGCTAAGGAATCGAACCCAGGGCCTCAGGCATACAAGAAAAGCACTCTACCACTGAGCCACCTTCCCAGCCCCTGGGTTGTTGTTTCTTTAAAGATTTGTTTGGGAGAAGTTTAATATTTGAGCTCTAAGTATATTTTAGAAAAGAGGCCTTTGTCTAATGCATAGCTAATAAAGATCTTCTCCCATTCTGTGGGCTTTCTGTTTATCTTGCTAGCTGTATCCTCTGCCATGCAGTAACATGCCTCAATATAATAAAGGCTGTATATGACAACCTAACGCCAGCCTTATACTTAATGGTGAAAAGTTAAAGCCATTTCCTCTAAAATCAGGACAAGACAAGAATGTGCACTCTCCCTACTCTGTTTCACTATAGTACTGGTATTTCTAGCAAAAGCAATAAGGCAAGCAAAAAACATGAAGGGGTAAAGCTAGGGAAAAAAGTAAAGCTATCCCTGTTTGCAGGTGACATGATCTTGTATTTAAAGAACTCTATAGACTCCTCCCCCAAGTTTCTTGAACTTATCCAAAACTTTGGCAAGGTAGCATGGTAAAAGATGAACTCACAAAAATCAGTAGCATTTCTGTATGTCAACCATAAGAAGAGCAAGACTGAAATCAGAAGAACAATTCCTTTGGTAATAGCCTCAAAATAAAAAAACCTAGGAATTAACTTAAACAAAGATGAGAGGGACTTCTATGATGAAAACTTTAAAAACCAGAAAAAGAAAATTAAAGCATATTTAAGGAAGTGGAAAAAACCTCCCATGCTCCTGGATTGGGAGGATTAATACTGCCCAAAGCTGTCTACCAATATAATGCAATACCCATGAAAATACCAACAATATTCTTCAATGATATGGAAAAAAATCCAAAATTTATATTGAATACTAGAAGACCCTGAATAACAAAAACAATCCTTAGCAGGAAGAACAGCATTGGAAAAATAGCAATGACAAGCTTCAAATGCTATCACAAAACTGTAGTAATTAAAACAGCTTGGTACTGGCACAATAATAGGCCTGAGGACCAATGGAATAGAAGACCCAGAAATGACCCTACCTAATATTTGACTTATAGATGCCTAATATCTGATAAAGGAACCAAAAACACAGGATGGAAGAAAGCCTCTTCAAAAAGGTGCTGCCAGAAATGGCTATATACATGCAGAAATCTCAAGTTAGATCCTTATATATCATCCTGCAGAGGAATCAACTCCAATGGATCAAAGACCTCAATGTAAGACTACATACCTTAAAAAAAAGAAAATATTACATGAAGGGATAAGGGAAAGACTAAGGCTCCTAGGCACAATTAGAGACTTCCTAAATAAAAATCTAGACTCACAACAAATCAAAGAAAGTCTACATGAATGGAATTGCATCAAACTGATCCCTTTTAAAATCTTTTGTACATAATACAATTTCAGTCTTAAATTTGGCTATGAAACAGTTATAAATTGCAATTAATGATTGTGTGTGTGTTTTCATATGTTTATTGAGAAAGGAACTCACTATGGAGAATAGGCTGATCTCACACTGTGTGATCTTGTCTCCATCTTCTGAATGCTGGAAGTATAGGTGTGCACATCTCACCACCTTCCAATCTAGCACAATGTGATTATTTTTGCTCTGCAGTGACTTCTAATATTTCTCATAGAACTGCTTTATCACTGTGCATTGATATATAAGATGAACATTATTAATTTATAAGAACCAAGTGCATCTTTTCAATCTTTAAATATTGAAATATTTAATGACTGTTGTGTTATTAAAATTGGTTTGCTGTATTGTTTACTATGGCTTATATTTATTATTATTTTGTCTTCTTTTCTTTATGTATGTTCTACTCACCTTGTATATCTTCAGGAGGGTGAGAGAGGGCATAGAACTGCAGGGAGAAAGGGAAAAATAGTACAGCAGTGGAGCTCACTGGACACTGATAAAAGTGAATTAGACAATTCATGGGTGGAGATGGGCAAGAGGGACTAGGAAAGAGTGAGGGAATGGAAGATACTATGCAAAGGAAATGTAAACATTACCAGATTCAAGTACTGTAATAACTCTGTACACTGACTTCATAATAACAATAAAGTAAAATTTAAAAATATGGTTTATTATATTAAATGATAAAAATATAATATGGCTTAGCTTATTTTCTGTACTAATTTTTAGGACTGTTTGCAAGTATCTTCCTTTCTGGACTTGTTAGAATCACTCCTGAGTTAAGATTTGATTTGTGACTTATTGTGGTCAATGTGCTCTGTCAAAATAGTGACACAAAGACATTTCAGTTCAAAGTCTTTAAGGTATACTGCATGGTTTCCTATTACCCTCCCCCATCCTGAAAATGCTAAGGTGATAGAGCTTCATCCCCCATCCTGAAAATGCTAAGGTGATAGAGCTTCATTTATCTCTGTGGTTCACTGGAATACATTGGCGTGAAGTTCCAGATTTCCTGTAGACAAATTCTGCACTTCCAAAAATAAGATAGCCCTTAATTCATTTTTCTAACTTGTTCCTTCTGCTTTGATTTCTGCTTTCCTAATTAAATGTTACCTAAAATTTTAACATTTTACAAAATGTAACAAAATTTAGAATGTCATAAACTTGTGACTATAATATATATATATATATCAAAATATATATATATATCAATATATATATATTGATAAATATATATATATAAATATATATATATATCAAAAATAAAGAGATGTACACATTTCAGAGAAAGAGAGAAGCATCAAGATCTCAAAAACATTTCTTTACTTGGCAAGGATGTTTAAGGGCTAGAATAATCTCATCCAACAATTATGTGTCTCTGCACTACATATAATCAAATTTAAAGAAAAACAAAACAAATAATTGTTTATACAAATCTTACCTAAATTCTCTTATTCTGTCAGCTCCTACAATGTTCAATATAATAGCATTTCACTAGTCAAAATGAATATTATTGTAAGTAAAAAATACACATTGGAGCTGGGTGCCGGTGGTCACACCTTTACCTGTAATCCTAGCTACTCAAGAGGCTGAGATCTGAGGATCGCAGTTCAAAGCCAGCCCAGACAGGAAAGTCCATGAAACTCTTATCTCCAGTGAAGCACTAGAAAACTGGAAGTGGGTGCTGTGGCTCAAGTCGCAGAGTGCTCATCTTGAGCTGAAGAGCTCAGGAACAGCACCCAGGCTCAGAGTTCAAGGCCCACAACCAACCCCCTTCCCCAAAAATATACTGTATTTCAAAGAATTAGTATAAAAGCAATTAAAAAACAATTATTTTGTGACTTTTTCATAACTAGGAATGTAGAAATGATACTTTAGATATTACTAGTTTAGCAATAATTAACATTAATCATATGTGTTTCTATGTTTGATTTTTTTCAATAGTGCTATAAGAAAACTTTTAATACATATGATTTCATTTGCATCAAACAGATTATTTGTGGACTTTAAAGATCAGATTTCTATGTCAATTAAATGCGTTTTAGAGGATAGTTCATTCAGTAAACACCATGTGCAACTTGTGACAGTATATAGGAATCCCCCTTAAAGGATATTACTTTAGAAAATTTTATATGATTTGGGAATTAATATTCATATATTTTCATAAATTTTATAAAGGTGGTGCTTAGGCCTCCCCCCTTATTTGAATTTTTACTATTTGTTCCTCAGTGCTTAAGGGAGAATTTGTAAAAGAAGATAATACTTAATATGTAATTGACATATCCTAAGAATTACTATCATCTGATTTTTATTAAAAATGAGATTAGGGGCTGGGAAGGTGGCTCAGTGGTAGAGCGCTTGCCTTGCATGCTCGAGGCCCTGGGTTCAATTCCTCAACACCACATAAGCAAAAAAGAAAAAAGCCAGAAGTGGTGCTGTGGCTCAAGTGGTAGAGCACTAGCCTTGAGCTGAAGAGCTGAGGGACAGTGCCCAGGCCCAGAGTTCAAACCCCACGACCAGACCAAAAAATAAAAAAATAAAAATAAAAATTAGATTAAAGATAATCAAGTTTGATGCTATATTTGTTTCCAGATCAGGCTTTTAAGATGTAACTTTCATTCCTTGTAGTTCAAATATACTTTCAATTTGACTCAAAATTTATGAGTTTCAAACTTGATCAGATGGCCGGAATTGTTTCTTATCCAATATTGAACTTATTATAAGTCTATACTATAAAATTAGTGATATAAGTAATTACAACAATTTTCCTTTCTTTTTCAAACATATTTGCTTGTAACCCAAGTGCCAAAGCCTTTCAGACTTGAATTTTGCTAAGAAAGTCATCTTGACAAAAGAGAAAATAATGTAAAAACAGTTGTATATGCATGGTAATTTTTTATATTTTGAATATCATTCCAGTAGTATAGAGAAGTGAAAACATACATTCATAAGCTCATCTGGAGATGTGCATATTCTTCTGGAAAGCAAAATGCTTACCAAGTATGGATTTTCTATGAGACATTTTGATACAGCAAATTACCTTTACATATTTTCATAAATAATTCACCTTGAAGAGTATGAGGAATATTGAAAATATCATTACAAAAAGAAATTGGAATGAGAATGAGAAACACTTAATAAAGCTCACTTATGCAATAGGAATTCTTCAAAGCAGTATATATATATATATGTATATATAATTCACTTAGTAAAATTTTAGTTATTATATTTTGAAAAGGAAACAACAAATATAGAAACAAAAAATGTAATTTAAAAGATTTCTCTAGCTCTAAGAGATACACATAAGATAATTTAGCAACATCCTAAATACTATATTATAAAGTCAACACTTACATTAACTCTTTCTATATTAATACTTTGTATATAAAACACTATATTATGTATACTAATATTTCTATCTTAGCTTTCTTCAGAGCATTTTAAGAATCAGGTAGAAATTAGGATTGTGTACATATTAGAATAGAGTATCAGTGAATTATGGGGATGGGTAGGTTTGGGATTGATTGTCATAAAAGATAGCATCAATAATAATGCATTGTGCTCATAAATTGGGATATTGAACCAAAACCCCTATATGCAACCTTCTTCAACATAGTTTTAAAACTTGAATTACAAAACAAAAATTAATAAATAAGTAAACAATAAGTAAAATATAAAATAAGTAAATAAAATAAGTAAAATAAAACAAGTAAATAAAATAAGTAAACAAATTAACAAATAGCAATCACTTCATGTTAAATTGAAGCTTCATGAAATGGTTCCTGAAGACAGGTACTGTGAATTTCCTTTTCAGGCACTTCTTGGGTGAACTTACAATGGTCTTCAATGACATTTTTAGCACAGTCATTGGCAAGTCAGATAGAGTTGGCTATGCCTCTCTAGCTCCACATTCATGAAATATCATTTGTCCTGGAACTACCATTTGAGGTATCTATGGTATAAACTGAGTTGAGGATGGTATACTCAGTTTGCCACTTAGAGAGGCCCTAGATAAGTCTCCAGATCATATTCTTTCTTGATCTGGTCATGAATTCTCTCACAGTGTGATTTCCCTGTACCACACAGGATAGCTCATCCATAATCCAAACCTAGCTTCACTTTCAAACTAGTATCTTCAGATGAAGGGATTTGAATGTGTATTCCAAATCTGGCAACTTAGCCACTAATGGGACTCCAAATTTTCTTTGACATATCCTGATCAGATTCATCTTCTATTCTCAAATATTTCCTGTATTTACTATAACCAGCATTCCTTTGAAAAGTTTACTTGCACTGTATAAAAAAGACTGCCTTTGACTACTGTATGATAATTACAACTACATAGCTAAGACTTGCTTTATATTTTTTCACCTTATTAAAGAAACAAATTAGAAGTAGTTTTTATTACCTTGTCTTCACTCTTAGAATTAGGCCATATATATACCAGCAGAGATTTGTACTACAACACAAATTTCCAGGTGAAGTACACACACTATTGTGTATCATTTAAATTGACTGAGTATCCTTTAGACCACATGTAACAGCTGCTGACTGACTGGAAATGCCTTTCTCATTTTTCATTTCTGTTGTTTTTTTTATTTATGTATTTATTATTGAAAAGGTGATGAGCAGGGGGTTACAATTACATAAGTAAAGCAATAAGTGCATTTGCTTTTAATCATTGTTACCCATCACTCATTATCTCGCACTTATCGCTCCCTATTACCCCCGCCCATCCAACATAATGTCAAATGAGTTTCAGTGTTGCTGTGGTTTATCCATTTTCCTGTTCTTTCTGTGATTCCCTTTTCCTTCCACATATTACATTGACTAATATATAAAACATGAGGTACAAAAAAACTCAGAAAAATAAATAAAGAAAAAATAAATCAATAAAAAAAGAACAAACTACAGGATCTAATGGAAAAACTTGGAAAAAATTACATTAAGTGAAGTAAGCCAGGCCCAAAGAAACATAGCTCCCATGGTTTCACTTATATGCAATATCTAGTATATGTATGAGTGAAGCAGAAAAGGTCAGATAATGTGATGTTAGGAAAATGAACCCTTAGATATGTATTTTAATGTCTTTTTCTTTCATGCATTTGTTTCTAACGCATTTATAAGATTATCTCTTTGTTGCCTTGTATGTCCCTCACCCACAGTATAACCCCTGCTTTCACTATATTTGATGTCAATATAACTTGTAGAGGAGATGGGGAAAAACAAGTCGTTTAAGGATACAGGTGGACCTGGTGGACCTGTTGCAACAATGAGAAGTACAAGTTGTCATGTTGAAAACGAGCTTTACAACATTGGTGGGGGGGGGAGGCGGGGAGGATTGGGTTGGGGGGGAGGCTGGGAAGGGATGTGAAGGATAAACAAAGGAGGAGGCTGCAATGCTTGATAAGAAATGTACGCATTATCCTGCCCATGTAATTGTAACCCCTCTGTACAGTGTGTTCACACAAAAAAAATTAAAAAATAAATAAAAAGAGAACATCTTGTTTCCACTAGTTGGAGTTCATGTTGATATGCTTCATTATATATAGTCCTATGCACTACACAGTTGGGTTATTGAGAACCTCTGTTAAGAATATCAAATACATATTCTAGTTCTTACAAATGAGGGAGATCACTTTTCTTTGGGTCTGGCTTACTTCAATTAATATAATTTTTTCCAAGTCTTTCCATTTCCTTATGTTATTTTCTTTCTGATGGAAGTATAGAATTCCATTGTGCATATGTACCACATTTTCTTGATCCACTCATCTTCTGAGGGGCATGTTGGTTGGTTCCATATCTTGACTATGGTAAATAATGGTGCAATTAACATTTTTATATTGGTGGCTTTAGTGTGGCCTTGTTTGTGGTCATTTGGGTAAATTCCCAGAATTGGGATTGCTGGGTCATAGGGGAACTTTATGTGTAGTCTTTTGAGAAACCTCCACACTGCTTTCCAGAATGGTTGAACAAGTTTGCGTTCCCACCAACAGTGTAATAGCATTTCCCTCCAGCATTTGTTATTAGATTTCTTGATTATGGACATTCTAACTTGTGTAAGGTAGAATCTCAATGTTGTTTTGATTTGCATTTCTTTTATAGCCAGAGAAGTTGAGAAATTCTTCATGTGTCTTTTGGCCATTTGTATTTCCTCTTCAGAGAGGTCCTCTTAAGGTCTTTATCCCACTTTCTAATGGGGTGGATGTTTCTTTGGGGGTTTGTTTTTGGGGAATTTAATTTCTTGAGCTATTGGTATATTTTAGATATGAGACACTTGTCTGTTGTGTGACTGGTAAAGATCTTCTCCCAGTCTGTAGAGTTTTGATATATTTTTTTCTAGCTATGTCCTTTGCCATGCAGAAGCTCTGCAGTTTCAAGCAATACCATTTATCCAGCCTTTCTTTGACTTGTGTTTCTGAATCTTTATTAAGAAAGTTTCAACCTGTGCCAAAAAGCCCTAGTGCTTCTCCAATTCCTTCTTTTAATATTTTCAAGGTATCTGTTTTTACCTATCCCAACAATGAGAAGAGAGAGGCTGAAATTAGGAAAGCAACTCCATTTGCAATATCCTCAAACAAAAATCCAGGAATGAACTTAACCAAAGAAGTAAAAGACCTTTACAATGAAAACTTCAAAAATCTGAAAAAGGAAATTAAAGCAGACCTCAGGAAGTGGAAAAACTTTCTATGTTCCTGTATTGGGAGAATTAACATTGTGAAAATGGCAACATTGCCAAAGGCTATATACAAATTTATTGCAATACCCATCAATATCCCAACTTCTTTCTTTAATGAAATAAAAGAAGCAATCAAAAAATTCATATGGAACATCAAAGATCCCGAATAGCAAAAACAATCCTTAGCAAGAAGAATCGTGCTAGAGGAATTTCAGTACCAACCTTGAAACTATAACAAAGCCATAGTACTCAAAACAGCTTGGTACTGGCAAAAGAATAGACCTGAGGACCAATGGAATAGATTCGAAGACCCAGAAATGAACCCTCAGACCTAAGGCAAAGGAGAGCCAAAAAAATAGAAAAATAGGATGGAGGAAAGACAGCTTCTTCAATAAATGGTGCTGGCAGAATTAGTTAACCACCTGTGGAAAACTAAACTTAAATCTCTATATATCACCCTGCACCAGAATCAACTCCAAATGGATCAAAGACCTCAAAAGCAGGTTCCTTTCTCATTTTTTGTTTGTATATTTGTTTGACTGTTTTTTTTTCTTTTTGTTGGTTCGGGGTTTTGAACTCAGGGTCTGAGCACTTCTTTTGCTCAAGGCTAATTTTCTACCAATTAAGCCACAGCTCCATTCCAGTTTCTTAGGTGGTTAACTGAAGATAAATGTCTGAAGAACTTTCCTGCCCAGGCTGACTTTGAAATGGGATCCTAAAATCTCAGCCACCTGAGTAACTAGGGTTACAGGCATGAGCCACTGATGCTCCTCCACCTTTCTCATTCTTGAGCCATGAAATCATAGTATCTTTGTCATTAAAGCCTCCCATTGATCTTGTCTTCTTTCTCTTGTTATAGTTTTGCCTGCATCAATATGCATCATGGTTCTAATGTGGATTTTTAAAGATGGGAAGATTCATGATGGAAGCAATGGGTTTACTATCACTTGTAATTATGCCTGGTGTGGAACTGTAATTTCTACCAAGAGGTACGTATATTCTTGATCATTTTAGTTTGCAGAAGCACATTTTATTAATGTGCATATCAGATAATGTCTTTTGATTCAGTATAAATATCTTCAAGTTGATAACATCTTGTTCTTCTAAATGGTTGTCTGCTACATAAAGAATCTAGGTTTTCTGTTTTTTCTCTCATTGTCAGCCATATCATAACTTATGTGTCTATGTCATTAATTTAGCAATTGCCTTGTGAGAAACATAATACTTTTTTTCTCAGAACAAGGAAGTTTCAGTAAGAAAAAATGTCAGTGTCTCAGATCAGTCATGCATGTTGTCATGAAGTAACTTAACAGAAATGGTAAAAAAAAATAAGGAAAGACAGATTGTTAGAAATGTAATGATTAATTAATGTTTAGTTAAAGATCATTCAAAAGTAGTGCGAATTCTATCAAACTGGATAAAATTCTTTTATTTGTAAATAACAGTAAGCTGCTAAAAATGAAAAAAAGGAAATAAGAAGTAATTAGCTTGAGATCTTTAATAACACAGAAGCATGATACATACCATTTTCTACTATATTAAATGCCTTTTAGAAACATTTACAACGTGTATCTATTGTATTTGTGGGTACATATGACTTTGGTAATTTATGTAGTTATAATAATAAAATAATAAATAATAAAATAATTGTTTTAATTTCTAAGGAATCCAATCTAGGATTCATGATGCTCTTTTCTGCTTTTTATTAACTCTGGGTCTATTTTCAACCTTCTTATCAGATTAGCAATATTTTTTTTCTTTTTTTATTATTATTTTATTTTATTTGTGAACATATTGTACAGAGGGGTTACAATTACATGGGCAGGATAATGCATACATTTCTTACCAAGCATTGCAGCCTCCTCCTTTGTTTACCCTTCCCAGCCTCCCCCCTCCCCCCCAATCCTCCCTCCCCCCCACCAACATTGTAAAGCTCCTTTTTGACATGACAACTTGTACTTCTCATTGTTGCGACAGGTAGATTAACAATATTAAGCTCATAAAAGTCATATTTACGGTGAGTCATACAGATATTATTTTATAAGTAGCATGTATATCATGTGATATATCTCTATATTATGTATTATCTGTATTATCTTTATATTTATATTTTATATTATTTATATATATTACTATACTATCTATATCTATTATCTGTATCACTGGATTTTAATCAATCTTTTCATAACATTTGATTTTATTAGTGTCATGGAAACTGTTATAATAGAAATAACAACGTTAAAAAAACATTTAACTCAAGTTGAAAGTATCTCACAGTCAACAAAATTATTGGATTTTTAAAACTTGATAGTTATATCCTGAATTTTATGTTATAACAGTGACTTTAATTAACACAATTTTACAAGAATTCAGACAACTTTGTCTTCATAAATATTCCATAAAAATAATACCTCATAGAAAATACCAATGCACAGGAAATGTCTTATCCACATTACATTTCTTCATTTTTCCTAATTTACTGTATTATTTTCATTTAGAGATAGTGCCTCCTTAAATAGCTTTTTAAGCAATCAGTAATGGAAAAGATACCAAATTCACATTTTTTAAGCTAAATGAAATTTCTAGCTCATAACCTGGAGGACATTTTAATAATAAAAATCATCTTACAAGTCACTGAACTTAATATGTGTCTTAATATGAAAAATATATTTTATGCATCTGGGTAAATGTTTCCTTCTAGTTTCTGGGATACATGTACATTATAAAGATTGAACATACATAATGTGACATTGCCAAATTAAATGCATACAGGTTCGTTTTATGAAATGACAATTTGTATATGTGCATGTGTGTGTATGTGTGTGTGTGTATGTGTGTATGCATTGGGAATTTTTCAGAAGGACTAAAAAAGTACTTAACATTAGTGTGTAAACGTTTTTGAGTAGCCTCATTAGCTTTAGTTTGATTTTTAGAATTGTGTTTATCATAGACCAATATAGATCTAACTCTAGCACCATTAAAAATGAAAAGACAAACAAAAAAGCAAAAAAGTTTATGCCAACAGTTTACTTTCCACTTCACTTTATGAATGTTTCATCCTTGGCACAGAAGATTCAACTTTATCTTAATTAATAAATAAGATTGGTTTAGTTGTAAGCCAAGCCCAAAGAAACATAGGTCCCATGGTTTCCCTTATTTGCAATATCTAGTATATGTATGAGTGAAGCGGAAAAGGTCAGATAATGTGATGTTAGGAAAATGAACCCTACTGTATGTATTTAAATGTTTTTTTTTTCTTTCATGCATTTGTTTCTAGCATTTATAAGATTATTTCTTTGTTGCTTTGTATGCCCCTCCCCCACAATATAACCCCTGCTTTCACTATATTTGATGTCGGTATAATTTGTGGAGGGGAAGGGGAAAAACAAGTCGTTTAAATAAGGATACAGGGGCTGGGAAGGTGGCTCAGTGGTAGAGCGCTTGCCTTACATGCATGAGGCCCTGGGTTCAATTCCTTAGCACCACATAAGCAGAAAAAAAAAGCTGGATGTGAAGCTGTGGCTCAAGTGGTAGAAAGCTAGCCTTGAGCTGAAGAGCTGAGGGACAGAGCCCAGGCCCAGAGTTCAGGCCCCACGACTGGACCAAAAAAAAAAAAAAGTAAGGATACAGGTGGACTCGTTGCAGCAATGAGAAATACAAGTTGTCATGTCTAAAACCAACTTTACAACTTTGGTGGGGGGGGGCGGAGAGGATTGGGTGGGGGGACTGGGGAGGCTGGGAAGGGATAAAAGGGTAAACAAAGGAGGAGGCTACAATGCTTGATAGGAAATGTACTCATTATCTTGCCCATGTAATTGTAATCCCTCTGTACAGTATGTTCACAATAAAAAAAAAACAGGTTTCAAAAAAAAAAAAAGAAAATCTGTATTCATTACCTTGCTCATGTAACTGTAAGCCCTCTGTACAGTATTTTTATAATAAAAATCGTATTAAAAAGAAAATAAAAAAGATTGGTTTAGTTGATTTAGTTTCCTATGGTTTCTATTTAGACCCATAATTTTCTTTTCAGCATTTACAGCCTACAAAGTAATTTTGTAGTAACTTCAGTAGAACTAAATTTTAACCCAGTGAAGCAAGATTTTTTTTAATTTAATTTTATTGAAAAGATGCTGTACAGAGGGATTACAGTTACAGGAGTAAGGTAATGAGTATATTTCTTTTTTTTTTGCTTTTGTTATTTTTCTTTTTTTTAATTTTATTTTATTTTATTTGTGAACATACTGTACAGAGGGGTTACAATTACATGGGCAGGATAATGCGTACATTTCTTACCAAGCATTGCAGCCTCCTCCTTTGGTTTACCCTTCACATCCCTTCCCAGCCTCCCCCCTCCCCCCCAATCCCAATCCTTCTCCTTCCCCCCCTTCCCCACCCATCGAATGGTGTTACCTTCTCCTTTGTTTTCCTTCTACTATTCCTTCCCTCCCTTCCCTCTCCACTCCTCCCCCACCCTGGAAGTGGTTAAGTTCATTTCCAACATAGTGTCTTGTGAGTTTCATTGTTGCAATGGGTCATCCTGTGTCCTTGTTTCAGCATTTTGTTATTCCCCTTTACCACCCCCAAATTAGATAAATGTATATAGAAGATATAGGGTTAAAAAGTCAAATACAGAGACAAAAGGGGGTATACCATAGGAGGAAGAACATACAAAAGAAAGAAAATAAAATCACAGAGTACATTAAAAACAACAACAAAGGAAAACCTCTTGTGTTCATATCTTGGGGTTCATTTCACTTAGCATCCTCTTATATGGTGATATGTACATAGCTTTTGAGCTTTTCTGTTCATCAGATAAGATAATCTTAGATATATACTAATTGTTGCATATAAGGGAAACCATGGAACCTATGCTTTTTGGGTCTGGCTTATTTCATGTAATATGATTTTTTTCCAAGTCTTTCCATTACCTAACAAATGGGGCAGTGTCATTGTTTCTGGTGAATTCCATTGTAATTATATACCATATTTTCTTGATCCATTCATCTACTGAGGGGCATCTGGGTTGGTTCAATATTGTAGCTATAGTGAATAATGCTGTGATAAATATAGTTCTGCTGGTAACTTTAGTATGGCCTTGGTTATTGTCATTTGGGTAAATGCACAGAAGTGGAATTGCTGGGTCATAGGGGAGCTCTATGTGTAGTCATTTGAGGAAACTTCATACTGCTTTCCGGAGTGGTTGAACAAGTTTACATTCCCACCAACATTGCATTCCCTTTTCTCCACACCCCCTCCAGATTATATTTCTTTATTAGCCATTCTAAATGGGGTGAGGTGGAATCTCACTGTTATTTTGATTTGAATTTCTTTTATGGCCAGAAAGTTGAGCATTTCTTCCTGTGTCTATTGGCTATTCTTTTATTATTATTATTATTGTGAAAATACCATACAGAGTGGTTACAATTACTTGGGCAAGGTAATGAGTACATTTCTTATCAAGCATTGTAGCCCCCTCCTTTGTTTACCCTTCCCATCCCTTCCCATCCCTCTCTCCTCCCCTCCCTCACCTCCGCCCCGCCCTGCTCCACATGCACCCCTACCCTGCACCAAAGTTGTAAAGTTCATTTTTTGACATAACAATGTCTTGCACATCTCATTGTTGCAATGGGTCCACCTGTATCCTTATTTAAACAATTTGTTTTTTTCCTTCCCCTCCACAAATTATACCAACATTAAATACAGTGAAAACAAGGATTATACCGTGGGGGAGGGCATACAAAGCAACAAAGAAATATCTTATAAATATGTTAGAAACAATAGCAAGAAAGAAAAAACATTTAAGTTCTTATATTGGGGTTCATTTCGCCTACATCAACTTATCTGATCATTTCTGCTTGTCTCAGACATATACTAGTTACTACAAATAAAGGAAACCATGGGACCTATGTTTCTTTGGGCCTGGCTTACTTCACTTATTTCCTCTTCAGAGTAGTCTCTCTTTAAGTCTTTAGCCCACTTATTAATCAGGCTGTTGTTTCTTTGAGGATTTGTTGTTGGGGGATATAATTTTTGAGTGTTAAGAATATTTTAGATATGAGGCCCTAGTCCACTGTACGATCTTCTACCAGTCCATGGACTTTCAATTGATCTTGCTAGCAATGTCCTTTGCCATGCAGAATCTCTGCAGTTTCATGCATCTAATTTGACCAACCTTTCTTCGATTTGTTATATTTCTGGGTCTTTATTAAGACCAAGAAGCCCTAGAGTTTATTCTATTCCTTCCTGTAATGTTTTCAGGGTATCTGCCTTTACTCTGAGGTCTGTGATCCATTTGGAGTTGATTCTGGTGCAGGGTGATCTATAAAGTCCTAACTTTAGTTTTCTACATGTGTTTATCCAATTTTTCCAGCACCTTTACTAAAGAGGCTGTCTTACTTTCATTCTATTTTTTAGCTCACTTATAGAAGACCAAGTGGCTATTATAAGCATGTAGGTTTATTTCTAGGTCTTCAGTTCTATTCAAATGGTCCTCAGATCTATTCTTGTGTCAGTACCAAGCTGTTTTGATTACTATGGCTTTGTACTAGAGTTTGAACTTTGGTATTGATATACCTCCACCATTATATGGATTTTTGGATTGATTCTTCTATTTCATTGAAGAATGAGGATGGGATATTGATAGAGATTGCATTAAATTTGTAGATAGCCTTTGTCAGTATTGCCATTTTCATGATGTTAATACTACCAATCCAGATGCATGGGAGGTCTTTTCATTTCCTTTCCTTAGTTCTGCTTTATTTACCATTTTTAGGTTTTAAAGTTTACATCATAAAGGTTCTTCACTTCTTTAGTTAACTCCTAGGTATTTTATTATTTTGTGGGGCTATTACAAAAGGAGTTGCTTTCCTCATTCCAGCCGCTCTCTTCTCATTGTTGGCATACAGAAACGTCATTGATTTTTGAGGATTAATTTTGTACCCTGATACTTTGCAAAAGTTTCAAATCAGCTCAAGTAACTTGGGAATGGAGTCCGTAGGGTTCTTTACATACTTAATCATTTCACCTGCAAAACAGGAGAGTTTTACTTAATCTTACCCTATTTGGATCCCCTTTATGTTTGCGTCTTGTCTTATTGCTGTAGCTAGGCATTCTAATACTAAATTGTAGAGAAGCGGAGAGAGTGGACAACCTTGTCTCATTCCTGAATTTAGAGGAAATGGCTATAACTTTTCACCATTAAGTATTATGTTAGCTGTAGGTTTGTCTTACACCACCTTTATTATATTGAGGAATGTTCCATGGATTCTTAATTTCTCCAGAGCTTTCATCACAAAGTGGTGTTGGATCTTATCAATTGCTTTTTCTGCATCTATTGAGACAATCATGTCGTTCTTATCCTTGCTCTTGTTGATGTGATGAATTGTAATAATTGATTTGCATATATTGAACATGCTTTGCATCCCTGAGATGAATCCTGTTTGATCGTGATGTGTGATTTTTTTGATAAGTTGTTGAAGTCAATTGGCCAAAATTTTGTTGAGAAGTTTTGCATGGATGTTCATCAAAAGAAATGGGTCTATAGTTCTCTTTTTTAAAAGTTTTTAATGTTTTTTTTTAAATTGTGAAAATACTATACAGAGGGGTTACAATTACATGAGCAAGGTAATAAGTACATTTCTTATCAAGCACTGTTGCCTCCTCCTTTGTTTCCCCTTACTATTCCTGCCCTCGGGTCCCTCCCTCCCTGAGCCAAAGTTGTTAAGTTCGTTTTTCTACTTAGCATCTTGTACATTTCATTGTTTCAATGGGTCCACCTGTATCACCATTTAAATCAATTTGTTTGATGACTTCCTGCCTGGTTTTGGGATGAGGGTAGTGATGGCTTCATAGAAAGAGTTCGGTAGTGAACTTTCACTTTCAATTTCATTGAAGAATTACAGGAGTATTTTGAGTTCTGCTTTGAAGGCCTTGTAGATTTCAGCTGTAAATCCATCTGGTCCTGGGCTTTCCTTGGGTAGGAAGACTCTGACTGCTGTTTCTATTTAGATGCTGCTGGATATGGGTCAGTTAAGTTGGTATAACTCATCTTGTTTTGTTTGGGCATGTTGATATTTGCTAGAAATTCGTCCATTTCTTCCCGATTCTTAACTTATTAGCATAAAAGTTTGAGAAGTATTCCCTTAAAATGTTCTGAATATTGGCTGTTTCTTTGGTGATGTTTCCATCTCATCTCTGACTTTGTTTATTTGGGTGTATTCTTTTCATTTTCTGATAAGATTTGCTAAGGGTCTGTCAATTTTGTGAATTGTTTTGAAGAAACAAATCTTTGTTTTGTCAATTCTATTTTGGGGGGACTGTATTTCCATTAATTCTGATTTAATTGTAATTACCTTTTTCCATCTACTGGGTTGTGGTTTGGCTTATTGCTCTTTTTCAAGGAGATTCAGGTAAATCATTAAATTGTTGGTGTGAAGTCTCTCTAATTTGTTGATATAGGAACTTGGAGCTTAAATTTTCTTCAAAGTCCTGCCTTTGCTGTGTCCCAAATCATCTGGTAATCTGTATGTTCATTTTTGTTAAAATATCATGAATTTCATTTCTAATCTCTTCCATGACCCAAAAGTTGTTCACCAGTGTGTTGTTCAGTCTCCATGTGTTACAGAATTTTCTTTGGTGGCTTTTCGTGTTGAATTCTTAGTTTATTCCTTTATATTCTGAGAGAATGCAAGGCATATTTTCTGAATTTGGACATGTGGTATATTTTGGAGAATATTCTGTGTGCTGCTGAGAAGAACTTGTATTCTGATGCAGCTGGGTGAAATATTCTGGAGATATCCATTAAGTCTGGTTGATCTATGCTGTTGTTTAGGTCTGAGGTTTCTCTGTTGAGTTTTCCTGGCTTGATCTATCCAGAGTAGTGTGTTAAAATCTCCAACAATTAATGTCTTTGGATCTATGTGAGATTTTTAAGGAAAGTAGTGTTTCTTCGATAAATTTGGATGATCCATTATTTGGTGATTAGTTATTTAGAATTGTTATATCCTTATGTAAGAGAGATCCCTTTATTATTATATAATGTCCTTCTTTATCTCTTCTCACTAATTTTAATTGAAGTCTATTTTATCTGATATTAGCATTGCAACTCCCACTTGTTTATGGGGGCCTTTTGTTTGGTAGATTTTGTTCCAACCTTTCACTTTCAGTATATGTTTGTTTTGTTTTCCTGGTGTGTCTCCTGAAGGCAGAAGATAGAAGGATTGTTCTTTTTGATCTAACTACACAATCTATGTCACTTAATTGGACAGTTAAGTCCATTAATATTGAGACTTAGGACTGAGAAGTGTTTGGTAGTTCTTGCCATGTTATCCACCTTCGTCAGGGGCTGTGCCTACTGAGTTCTTCCTATGCTTCTCTGATTCTCTCTTTGGGGGCTGTTTCTTGACCTTTATCATGCTCTTTACGTTTTCTTTATATACGATATTTTTAAGTAACTTTTGTAATGCTGGTTTGGTGGAGATATACTGTTTCAATTTTTCTTTGCTGTGGAAGGTTTTTATTTTTCCCTCTGTTATATAGGAGAGTTTAGTTGGGTACAGTATTGTTGGTTGATAGTTGTTTGTCTTTAGGGTATGGCATACATTATTCCAGGCTCTTTTTGCTTTCATGGTGTGTGCTGAGAAATCTGTAGTTAATCCGATTGGGTTTACTTTATATGTGATTGATCTTTGTTCTCTGACAAGCTTAAGAATACTTTCCTTGGTGTCTATTGACCTATGCAGATTACAATGTGCTGGTTGAATCTGGTCTGATCTATTTGGAGTTCTAAAGGCTTCTTGTATCTGAATGGGCCTATCTTTTTGTATGTTTGAGAAGTCGTCTGCTAGGATTCTGTTAAATAAATTTCCTAGACCTTTAATTCTTTCTCTAGGCCCTCTACACTCATTAGCCTTAAATTAAGCCTTCTGTTGTGTATTCTATCTGTGCATCTATCATATTTCTTAGATTTCTCTTGAATTCTTGTATGTTCTTTCTCTATAATGTCCAGGCTGTCTTTAATACCAGAATTTCAATCTTCTGCATGATCTAACCTACTGTCAAGACTTTCTACTTTACTTTTTATTTCTTTTCCTTTTAATTGGGCAGATTTGATTGCTTCAATTTCTTTGTTGAAGATTTTTTTAAATAGAGTTTGTATGGACTTCTTTACTTCCTTGATTTGGTTTTCAGTGTTCACTCAAATCCCTTAGTTGAGTGTTTATACTTT
The DNA here is from genome assembly GCF_000151885.1 of Dipodomys ordii. Classification (NCBI taxonomy): domain Eukaryota; kingdom Metazoa; phylum Chordata; class Mammalia; order Rodentia; family Heteromyidae; genus Dipodomys; species Dipodomys ordii. Next base: position 13,708,078 of record NW_012267232.1, read on the forward strand.
CTTTGGACTCCCTTTCCTTCTGTTGAAAGTCATTCAGCTTTCTAATTCTGAACTCCATGGATTCCACCAGCTTTCTGTTTGTGGATTACATGAATTCCTCTACTAATTTTTGGTTATTATTATCTCTCTCATGCAATTCCTTAATGTATCTTTTGTTAGCCTCATCACACCCATGCATTGCCCTGTCACACTTACACAGAGCCCTTTACAGGCTTTCAATCTGTTCATTAAGCTTGTTTACCAGGAGTGCTTGTAAAGCATTTTGTGTGCTCTCCTCTGGATTATTCATTAACTGCTCTGTTGCCTGATAATCATGAGTGGGATTTAAACTTCCTAGAGCTGCCATTTTTCTTGTGTTCCTAAAATTATTTTTCTGTTCATTGGATATGAAACAAAATAAATTCCACTTTAGAAATATTTTAAGTCAAGAATCAATCCAGAGCCCTGTAGTTGCACAGATTTTTTGACAGTCAAAATGAGTATAGATACAACCTAGTTCAAGAGCCAACAACTAGGGATCAATAGAATAAGAAAATCAATGAAATGGCATCTGGGTTGGTTCCATATCTTGGGAAATAATGCTGTAATAAACATAGTTGTGCTGGTAGATTTAGTATGGTCTTGTTTTGATCATTTGAGTAAATGCCCCAAAGTGGGATTGATGAGTATATATACACAATGGAATTCTATGCCTCCATCAGAAAGAATGACATTGCCCCATTTGTTAGGAAATGGAAAGACTTGGAAAAATTATATTAAGTGAAGTAAAAAGAAACATAGGTCCCATGGTTTCCCTTATTTGCAATTACTAGTATATGTCTGAGACAAGAAGAAATGGTCAGATAAGTTGATGTTAGGTGAAATGAACCCCAAGATAAGGATTCAAATGTTTTTTCTTTCTTGCTATTGTTTCTAACATATTTATAAGATTTTTTGTTGCCTTGTATGCCCCTCCCCCCCCCCGTATAACCACTGTTTTCACTGTATTTGATGTTGCTATAATTTGTGAAGGGGAAGGGACAAAACAAATTGTTTAAATAGGGATACAGGTGGACCCATTGCAACAATGAGATGTTATGTCAAAATATGAACTTTACAACTTTGGCCAGGGGGAGGGAGGGAAGGGGAGGGGGAAGATTGGAAGGGATGGGAGGGGGAAACAAAGAAGGAGGTAACAATGCTTGAAAAAAATGTACTTATTACCTTTCCCAAGTAATTGTAACCCCTCTGTATGGTATTTTCACAATAAACAAAAAAAAGAAAATCAATGAAGGAGTCAGGGGACAGGAAAATGATACTACTGAAATAAATAACTAAGAATTAATATTATAATTAAGTGAACTAAAATTGTGAATTAAGTAAGTGGTGTCTGAATTTATGCACATAATGAAGGATAAGGCCTAATAATCAAAGACAGCTTCATATCTGAGGATCAACAGAACAGAAATTAAATAAAGTAAAAAATTAAAAAGGACCACCAGGGAAAAGAGAAAAAAAGAATTGAAATAATGAAAAAAGTAGAAAAAATTAATTAAAAAATTAAGTAGAAAAAAATTCTTTTATGGGGGGGGTGTCCAGTGTCTCCCCTGTGTCTGTAACCCGTCTCTTGGTGGAGTCTCTGATTTGCTTGTGGTGTTTGGTTTTCCTGTGGCTTAGTTGGTTTCTTAAATCAATTTGTTTGAGCAGAAGAATGAAGCTCTGCCTTATCGGTACGAGGACTTTGTGATCCTCCTCTGAGACTAGTTCAGTGGAAGAGCATTAGGTTGTGTGTCACTCAGGAGATAGCTGATTCCTCTAGCTTGTAGTCACTGTAAGGGAGCTTGTTTGTGGGTGGGGTTGTCACCTGTCAGTAATCAGTATCTTTTCTCTGAGATGCTAGCTCCTGAAGCACTCTTGCAGCACAGCCTGGAGTCACTCTCATGAGTTATGCCATATCCAGTTTGAATTGTTTTTCTTTTAATTTCCAGCAACTGGGAAAGCGGCAAAAGCTTCACAGGGGCGGGGCCACCTCTGGTTCTGTTCACTCAGTGAAGAAAGTCACCCTACCCTAGACAGAGCTTTCTCCACCTGGGAAGGGCAACTTTTCCCTGGGTGTAGCTGCATCCTGCTGGTGAAGTTCCATTGCCCTATTTAAGAATGGCTCCCACTGTTTGCTTCTAAGGCCTGAGTTAGCTGCTAACTGCTCTGGCCCAGTCTTTGCCAATATTAAAGATAGCGTTCTTCTCGGGTGATTGGGAGGGGATACCTTCCAAATGCTCCTCTGTGAGAAGGAGTGAGAATGTCTTATGGGGTACTCACACCTTCCCTTGTTTTGGGGGCCATCCACAGTTTGTGTCCTTCTGTGGTCAGTAGGATGAGGATGTCTGCTCCTTCTCAGTTCGTACAGGCAGTGAATAGAAGCCGCTTGCACTCCATCTCCAGCGCTTTTATCTCAGGCTCTGTCGCTGATAGTACAGTAGCAGCAGCCGCTGCCGCTGAAGCAAGTGCTCAAATCAGTTTTCGTACCCAAGCTGCCTTAATATTTTCTCTCTGGCCAAACTCTCTTTACTATGATTGCATACTTGGTGTGAGTCTCTAGCTTTGGATTTTTCACTGGAACCCTAAAACTAATTCCTTTGCAAGAGCTCATTCAGCTCCCAGCTGCTCCTCTTCCATCTTTCTCCTGTGTCTCACTGTTAATTTTAACAGAGTTTTTAAATCAGTTAATTTTGTTATTTCACAGAAGTGTTACAGTTTACAAAATAAATCTGGTATCATGTTCTTGTATAAACTATTCATTTCAGATGATGACTTTGTTTCTTGAACACAGATTGTGTTCTTTACCTCTCAAAATGTGTAAAATGTATTCAAATTGGAAGCAAAGACAGAGTTCACTGTACTTGCTCTTCTGCAGCTGTGCTGGTAGGACCATATTGCTTATTTGGCATGAAATGTTAAGTAATCAAAATTAAAGTTAAGATGCTTAGTCCCACTGGATATACTGAAAATACTCACGTGTAAATGATACAGAGCATTTTAGAATGGCACAATTTGCTATTGTCCTAGAAAAAACTTTCAGAATTTTTCATTAGACATCACATATAGAATTAAACAGATTCAAGATAACCAACCTAAAGGCACTATTAAAGTAGTCAATAGGAAAATCAATGGATATCTTTATAAATGGAGGAAAATATGTCAGTTTAACAAGAAATGTAAAAGCTAATAGAAAAAAAGCAGCCACCCTTGTTATAAAAGTACTTCATAAATATAAGATGGAAGAAAAGGACAATTGTATTCAGGGTATAACTTCTTTCTGAAGGTTAATAAATCTATTCATAAATAAATATATGCAATAGGCATTTATTTTGTGCTTTGTGTTTCTCTTTGGCAAATGAAGCCACAAAGAAGTAGTAGATACACACTTTCACCTTAAAAGCACAGACAAGGTGAAACTCTAGAACAAAGCTTGACAATTTAATTTTAAAAAATACTGAGCCGGGCGCCGGTGGCTCACTCTTGTAATCTTAGCTACTCAGGAGGCTGAGATCTGAGGATCACAGTTTAAAGGCAGCCCAGGCAGTAAAGTTCCTGAGACTCTTATCTCCAATAAACCTCTAGAAAACCAGAAGTTGTGTTGGGTTTCAAGTGGTAGAGCACTCGCCTTGAGCTGAAGAGCTGAGGGACAGTGATCAGGCCCAGAGTTCAAGGCCCACGACTGACAAAAAAAAAAAAAATGAGACTTTCTAATTATTGCTAAGATAATATTTGTTGAGATTAAGTTCATGCTTTGGGAATATATTTAGGTAGTATGGAGGATGGCATTTTTCTTCAATGTTTTCACCTAATGACCACTGATTATGGGAAAAGTCTATTCTCCAAGAGGTTTAATGAAATGAACTAAACTGGACCTTCTTCTTTGTGTCACCTTCTGATAAATCTTAAAATATATTAATATCCTCAATCTATATTAGATTTCTTTTTTAACATTAAGAAAAATTACTTCCCAAAATCTGGCAGTAAAATACTCTCAAAAATATTAATCACACTCATGATTTTTCATAAACCTCTGGCTTGAGATAGGAGATTGCATACCACAATCTGAGAAAAATAGATGTAGTCATTTGAGAAATATCAAACAGTACATTTTTCTCCAAAACTGAAAAAAAATGCTTATTTTCTCCAGAGGGAACAAAAGTATAAATATAAATGTAGATTAAATTGATACATTTACACACATAATTTTTAAAATAACTCATTTTGTATTTAGTACTAATAGTATATATAGGTCTCTCATAGATGAATTAATTTGTATTAATAAATATTGTACATATATATGTAAAATAATAACTTCCCAAGAGATTATTAAAATTTTCTCTGAAAACCTATGAGTATTGAGTGATAATTCAACATTTACTCATTGGTTCAGTCTCTCATAGATTACTATGATTCTTTATTATGCATTTTATTTATTTATATAGCAGATTAAATGCTGATGAGCTATATCAATTTGTATTATTCATATTTTCCCTCAATCAAGAGTAACTTAGATTCAATTATTATTATTTTTTATTTCTTTATAGCATGCCCTGCAACTAGAGTAGCCTTTAGTATTTTGCCTATAGCATGGGAACATTGTATGGTCACATATGACATTATAAAACCACTACATTATATTAAAATTTAAGTACATATTTAAAGTAATCAATTGGAAAAATCTATGGATATCTTTATAAATGGAGGAAAATGTGTCAGTTTAACAAGAAATGTAAAAGCTAATAGAAAAAAAGCAGGCACCCTTCTTATAAAAGTACTTCATAAATATAAGATGGAAGAAAAGGACAATTATATTCAGAGTACAAACTCATATAGATAACACCATGAATGTGAAAGTATCAAGAAATGGGACCCTAACTTTCAAACCCTATTTATATTTAAGATTTTATTTATAAAATATGTTAATTAAAAATTAAAAGGCCTAAAAATTTGTGAAGCACTGGGTCATATATAGAAATTCAGTGTGTTGTTACACTAAACTCTTTTCTTACAATCTAGTGAGTGCCACATTTCTCTAAACACGTTTAAGAGTAAACTGTGATCAGTGAGAAAAGAACATGGATCACTGCATGGGGAGGCATGTGCTACTGGCAATGTCTGCTTAAGTAAATCAGGTAATATTAATGAAAAAATCTAAAGGAGCAACATTTTCCCTTAAAGCACACAATACAGAAACATGCACCATTTCACCTTCCTTCACTTTCATTCGTTTGTACCTCTATTCTGACTACTTTTGATTGTGAGTAGGTCTTTACACTTTTTAATTTATTCATTCAAGTACGTTGTGATGTGTTTGACTAAAACTTCGTGTGTGATGTCTCCTGTCTCAATGGATGTATAATGCAGGACAATTTTATTAGTTCATTATAAGCAATCATGTCTAGTTTAAAGCAAAGAAGAATTTAAAACACTAAAACTCAAATGTAATCTATTTTTCTAAATTGAAAAAGTAAAATAATTGACATAAATACAAAATTACTGACATAAATAAGAAACTTATTAATCCTCAAAGGGATCATAGTTTCAGTTCTGACAATAGAAAGAAAAAAACAAAGCACCAAACAATATATAGTGGCTTGACATGTTTTCACTTAGAACTAACTGTAACTGTGTTTCAGCAAAACAACTTAAAGCAGTTTTAAAAGAACATGGTAGAGTTGGGTACCAGTAGTTCATGCCTAATAATCTTAGGTAACCAGGAACCTGAGATCTGAGAAACCCATTTCAAAACAAGCCTACCGGATAAATCCAAGAGATTCATCCTCAATTAGACAGCAAGAAGACACCAGAAGAAGAGGTGTGGTTCAAATAGTAGAGCACAGTGGTTATTTAAAAAAACACTAGCAATAAAAGCTGAGTGAGAATGTGTGAAGCCCTTATTTCATGCTCCAGTATTAGCCCCAAAAGATAAACAGAAAATGGTATATAAAGTAAATATTACTATTACAACTGTGAAATGAACTTTGTATTGAGAAAATTTTATCAGTAATTTAAGCTTTCCCCTGTAAAGTGCCATATGTACAAACTAGACATCTTCAGAAGTAATCTTTAGTTTTACATAATTGGATTAATTTGGAAAAACACGATTAATAGCACAGTATAGCTCTACTATAATTACAATAGAAGTTATAAGCAGTATTTCCTGTTTCATTTTTTTTCAAATGGCTTATTGTTTCAACTATCAAGTAATAGTCTCCTAATGAAATAATGAAAGGAGAAATTTTAGTTTTAAAACATTTACCTGATATTTCCCTATTTGTATTACCTTTATGCTTGTATCTTGTCTTATTGCTGTAGCTAAGCATACTAATACTAAATTGAAGAGAAGGAGAGAGAGTGGACATCTTTGTCTAATTCCTGAGTTTAGAGGAAATGGATTTAGTTTTTCAACATTGAGTATAATGGTGGCTATAGGTTTGTCATACACAGCCTTTATTGTATTGTGGAATGTTCCATGGATTCCTAGGTTTTCCAGAGCCTTCATCATAAAGGGGTGTTGGATCTTGTTAAATGCTTTTTCTGCATTTATTGAAATAACCATGTGGTTTTTATCCTTGCTCTTGTTGATGTGATGAATTATATTAATTGATTAGCATATATTGAACCAGCTTTGCATCCCTGAAATGAATCCTGTTTGGTCGTGGTGTATGATTTTTTGGATGAATTGTTGAAGTCAATTAGCCAAAATTTTGTTGAGAAGTTTTGCATTGATGTTCATCAAATAAATGGGGCTATAGTTCTCTTTCATTGATGAGTTCCTGCCCCCTTGTTTGGGGATGAGGGTTATGATGGCTTCATAGAAAGAGTTAGGTAGTGAACTTTCTCTTTCAATTTCATTGAAGAGTTGGAGAAGTATTGGTGTGAGTTCTGCTTTGAAGGCCTTGTAGTATTCCAATGTAAATCCATCTGGTTCTGTGCTTTTCTTAAATGGGAGGTCTCTTATTGCTGTTTCTACTTCAGTGGTTGATATGGGCCTGTTAAGTTAGTTTAACTCATCTTGATTTAGTTTTGGCATATCGATATTTGCTAGGAAAAGGTCCATTCTTCCAGGTTCTAAATCTTATTAGCATAAAGGTTTGAAAGTATTCCCTTATAATGTTTTGAATCTTGGTTGATTCTCCCCGTTTGCAGATGAAGTGATTTTGTATTTAAAGAATCCCATGGACTCCACTCCCAAATTACTCAAGCTGCTTCAAAATTTTGAGAAAGTAGCAGGGTATAAAATTAACCCTCAATAATGAATGGCTTTTCTGTATGCCAACAATGAGAAGAGCACAGCTGAAATCAGGAAAGCAACTCCATTCATAATAGTCCCACAAAAAATAAAATACCTAGGAATTAACTTAACCAAAGAAGTGAAGGATCTGAAAAAGGAAATCAAAGAAGAACTTAAAAAGTGGCAAAACCTCCCATGCTCCGGGATTGGAAGAATCAACATTGTGAAAATGACAATACTTCCCAAGGCTATCTACAAATTCAATGTTGTACCTATCAATATTCCAACCTCATTCTTTAAGGAAATAGAAGAGACAATCCAAAAATTCATATGGAACAAAAAAGACCCCGAATAGCAAAAACAACCCTTAACAGAAAGAACAATGCTAGAGGAATATCAATACCAAATTTCAAACTCTACTACAAAGCCATAGTAATCAAAACAGCTTGGTACTGGCACAAGAACAGACCTCAGGACCAATGGAATAGAATTGAAACCCCAGAAATGAACTCACAGACCTATAGCTACCTAATCTTTGATATGGGAGATAAAAAAATAAAATGGAAGAAAGACAGCTTCTTTAGTAAATGGTGCTGGCAAAATTGGGTAATCACTTGTAGAAAACTAATCAACTCCAAATGGATCAAAGACCTTGGAGTCAAAGCAGACACCTGAAAACATTATAGGACGGAAAAGGAGAAACCTTAGGTCTCTTTAGCACGGGCTGAAATTTTCTTAATAGAGACTTAGAAACACAACAAATCAAAGAAAGGTTGGACAAATGGGATTGCATGCAATGGCAGAGCTTCTGCATGGCAAAAGACATAGCTAGCAAGATCAACAGAAAGCCCATGCATTGGGAGAAGATTTTCACTAGCCATATAACAGACAACATCTAAAATATACATGGAACTCAAAAAATTAAATCCCCTAACAACAAATCCTCAAAGAAATAACTGCTTGACAAATAAAGACTTAAAGAGAAACTACTCTGAAGAGGAAATAATAATGGCCAATAGACACATGAAGAAATGCTCAACCTCTCTAACCATAAAAGAAATGCAAATGAAAACAACATTGAGATTCCACCTTACCCCAGTTAGAATAGCTATAATCAAGAACTCTAATAACAACAGATGCTGGAGGGGTTGTGGCCAGAAAGGAACCCTACTGCATTGTTGATGGGAGTGTAAACTTGTTCAACCACTTTGGAAAGTAGAATGGAGGTTCCACAAAAGACTCCACATAGAGCTTCCCTATGACAGAGCAATCCCACTTTTGGTCATTTACCCAAATGATCACAAACAAGACCATACTAACGCTGCCAGCACAACTATGTTTATTGCAGCATTATTTACCATAGCTAAGATATGGAACCAACCCAGATGCCCCTCAGTAGATGATTGGAGGAAATGTAAAGACTTGGAGAAAAATATATTAAGTGAAGTAAGCCAGGTACAAAGAAACATAGGTCTCATGGTTTCCCTTATTTGCAATAACTAGTATATGACTGGGACAAGCAGAATAGCGCAGATATGATGATGTTAAGCAAAATGAACCACAAGACAGGGACGCAAGTGTTTTTTTCTTCCTTGCTCTTGTTTCTAACGTATTTATTGGGTAGCATGTGATTTTTTTTGTTGCTTTGTATGTTCCTCCCCCACAGTATAACCCTTGTTTCCACTGTATTTGATATTGGTATAATTTGGGGAGGGGAAAGGAAAAAAACAAAATGTTTAAATAGGGGTACAGATTGACCCACTGCAACAATGAGATATATAAGATGCTATGTTGAAAAAACGAACTTTACAATTTAGGGGGGTGTGGAAGGTTTGGGGGGATGGGCAGTGTGGTTGAGAAGGTGGGAGGGATGGGATGGTAGGAGAAAAACAATGGAGAAGGCAACAATGCTGGATAAGAAATGTACTCATTATCTTGCTCATGAAACTGTAACCCCTCTGTACAGCATTTTCACAATAAAAAACTTATTTAAAAAAAGATCTTGGAGTGTAATCTCCAGATGTATAAGCTAAATAAACCTTTTCTCTTCAGAAAAAAATGTACCTAGAATATCTGGCATTTACTTTTTCAATTCATAAAAACATATAATAGATAATATCTAAAATCCTGAGAAGAAATTTAAAAATATACAAAAATGTAAGCAACATCACTGTAGAGACACATCAGTTTTCATATTATGTTGCTATTATAAATATATTCACTGCTTTTTAGCTAGTATTTTAATGGGTCCAGGTAACTAAATAATGCACACCCACCTCCCCCCCCCACACACACTCACACACACATGAGCAGTAAAGTCAAATCATGTAAGAAATAAACCAAGATATAGGACAAAATCAGTGTTCCTTATCCTGATCTCGGTGGGATGCTTTGTTCCACCATATTTCTCGTCATTAACAATTATTCACTATCATAATCCACCATTAAATGTTGGGAAGTTATGTCTCATACTTCAAAGAGGAAAATCCAAAGAATGTTATGGAAAGCAGTATGGAGGTTCCTTAAAAGACTAAACAAAGAGCTTCCCTATGACCCAGCAATTCCACTACTGAGCATTTACCCAATAGAAAACAATCTTACACCAGAGCTACCAGCACAATCATGTTCATTGAAACATTATTTATCATAGCCAAGTTATGGAATCAACTTAGATGCCCTTCAGTGGATGAAAATTCAGGAGAATGTAGTATATATCCACAATGGAATTCTACTTATCCATTAGAAAGACTGATATTGTACCATTCAAAAAGAAATGAAAGAAACTATATTAAGTGAAATAAGCCAGACCAAAAGAAAGATAGGTTGCATGGGTTCCTTCATTTGTGGTAGCTAGAACACGCCTATAAATTTTCACATAAAAACGCTGGACAGTAAAAGAAAGAAAAATACACTGGTACATGATAAAGTAGTTAAGTCTCTAGATATTCACACAGTGAGACCAAAGGAGGATATTCTTAAGAAAGGATCACAAAGGCACAATTACTATGTGCAATTGATCATGTAAAATAATATTTATCACAATGAACTCCACAGAATGGATAGGAGGGTTTTCTTTTACTTTGCTATTGTTTTTGTTTTCTTTTCCTTTTATCTTGTTTGTTTATCTGTCTTTAGGAGGGTAGGAGGGGCACACAGAAATAGAAGGACAAAGAGTGAACAAATGCAGCAGTGATTCTCAAAGACAAGATGTTGAAATTGAACTATACAACTTGTAGGTGGGGCTGGGAGGGAAATCTGGGAGAGAGGAAAGTGGTGAAATTATCTAAAAGTAATGTACTCTTTATCTAACTCATGTAACTGTAATCCCTGTGTAATCACCTTTACAATAACTATAAAGACATTAAAATGTGACAGTTGCTATAATTATATTATGTGCACAATACTTTGGGGTATAATGTTTAATATTAACTGGATATCTATGAAACTAGGAAATAAATAATTTGAAAGAAAACACAATTTATCTCATCTCACTCCATCCATGCATTCACTATAATATTACCTCCCTTTAGAATAGCCCTGCAAAGTCCAGAATCTTCTATGTGAATCATTCATAGATTAATGTAAGCTTTCTCTGATGGAACTGGCTCCAGAATTATAGTTTTCTGTACCTTGTGTCTTTTATGAATGTTTATTTGATTTGAGGATGGGAAAGAAAAGCACAGAAACATTGGAACCAAAGCTCAACTAATTCAAAAAGGTGATTCTCAAGTGATATTCAAAACTGTATTGGAAATGAACTATACAACTTGATGGTATGGATGGGAGAAAGAATAGTGATAAAATGAAGGAGAGGGAACACTCTTCAAAAAGAAATGTAGGGGGCTCGGAAGGTGGCTCAGTGGTTGAGTGCTTGCCTTGCATGCATGAGGCCCTGGATTCAATTCCTCAGCACCACATAAGCAAAAAGAAAAAAGCCAGAAGGGGCGCTGAGGCTCAAGTGGTAGAGCGCTAACCTTGAGCTGAAGAGCTGAGGGACAGCTCCCAGGCCCAGAGTTCAGGCCCCACGACCAGACCCCCCCCAAAAAAAGAAATGTACTCATTACCTGACTTCTGTTAACTGTAACCCACCTCTACATGACCTTTACAATAATAATAATGGAAATAAAACACCTAAAGAAAAGACAAGTTATTGTCCCCATAAATACTACCATACAAGAATGTCACAAATTTAGGATAATGGCTGTAGATACTTATTTTCAAAAGGAGAATGATTAGAGATGAAGAAGTCCCCAGCAATTCTGAAATTCAGTATGACAAATGTTGAAAGTTGTCTAGTCAGAAAAAAGGATGTAGGAATTAATTGCCCACAGTTATGATTTCTGCATTTTTTTCCTGATCCCAGTTAGGTTTATTTTCAAATGAAGAAACCTGGAACATCTCTTGTAAATTTTTCTTTGTATTTTAATTTGTCACTGTGTTTTTCAATCCAATCTAGTTCTGTTCTTGCAATTGTATCATCCTTAAGAATTGTGGAAATTGCTGGCAAATGTTACTGAAAATCATCTCATTACATAAAAACTGTCCACAGTATCTTGCAGATAGATACTTTCTCTTGTAAGATTCTATTAACCCATAAGCATGTTCAAATTTTTCTGTTTGATAAGAAATTGCCTGAAAAAACTCTCAGAACCATTTGTTTCTTTAATTGCTGTCTCTGAATTGCCATTATTGATCTTTCTGAAGTTATAAATAATTTTATAATGAACTCAGTTTCATATTAGACTTGAGTTTATAAAAATTGGTCTTAATTTAATATTTGGTTAAATATTTTTGGTTAAAATATTGATTTTACTATTATTTACTATTTTAAAAGTCTGAGAAATCTGGTGCTGTGGTTTATCCCTGTAATCCTAGCTACTCTGGGGGCTGACATTGGAGGATGCCTGTTCAAAGCCAGACCAGGCAGGAAAGTCCATGAGAATATCTCCTATGAACCACACCCAAATTTGACCTGTGGCACAAAGTGGTAGAGCACTTGAGTTTGAGCTCAAGAAAGGTGCCAAGGCTGACAGATAAATGCCTGAGAATTGTAAAATCATAAGCCAATGGGTTTATTTTTTTTGCTTGCTTTTTATACTAGTCTCATGATCTTTTCTGTCTATGGAATTTTAATATAGATGAAACTTTTTACATTTTATCTTTAAACAGTCATTGCTTCATAACAAAGTTATCAGCCACATTTTCCTACCTCTTCTAATATCACGGGAAACAGTTATTAACTTTCTACCACTTCAGGAAAAAACGCCTACTTTCTTCTCACTTTCAAGAATTTTCTTGATTCTTTTTAATCCCTTATACCTTCTCCTCAAAATCCTCCATGCTTCTATAACTTCAACTCTCATCAAGAATTTAATGTTTCCTCAATTTTTCTTTCCAATTCCAGGACCATAGCTCTGTCTATCTTACTGTCTTTGATTAGTTCTTCCCAGATGCACACAAAATTGTGCTTTACCAATCATCAAGGGGTTACTGAATCCAATGAAGGTGACCTTCAAATAAACAGTCACAAAGGTATTCATATTTTTGCAAATAACATAGAAAATTATATTCTTTTAGACCAAGGTGAAAGTAAAACCAGAGAAATCCCAATCACATTCATACAACTAGTGGCAACACAATTTAAATAAAGCATTCTGATTTGTATTACAAAGGGAACTGTCAGCTATGTTTTTATATTAGTAATATTAATTTAAAATAACAAGATACATATGAAAAATGTCAGAGTTGATTTATTATATTCCTACAAAAATCATAGAAGATGACACCAGCTTTGCTGTCAACCTCTTGAAAAAATGTCTTGGTATGTATAAGAATATTTATCATTATCTTTTCCACTTTGTTCATCAAAAATAATTTCATGCAATGCAAATGCACACATAGCATACTCACCCATAATTTTGATAGGCAGAGAAGAAATACTTTTCCAAGTAACAGGAATAAGCTGAGAGCTGTTGGCCCCTCCCTATAATTCTAAATCCTTACGAGGAAGAGGTCAGTCTAAACGGCATATATGATTCCAATATGGCCTGGCCATATATATTGAGATCCCTATTTTAGAAAGCAGCCATAAAAATTAAATTCTATGGGCTCTAGCTCCGGTTGCGTGCAGGAGCAACATGGCGGACCGCCTCACGCAGCTCCAAGACGCAGTGAACTCGCTTGCAGATCAGTTTTGTAATGCCATTGGAGTGTTGCAACAGTGTGGTCCACCTACTTCATTTAATAACATTCAGTCAGCAATTAACAAGGACCAGCCAGCTAACTCTACAGAAGAATATGCTCATCTTTTTGCTGCACTGATTGCCCGGACAGCAAAAGATATTGGTGTTTTGATAGATTCTTTACCCAGTGAAGAATCGACAGCCGCATTACAGGCCGCTAGCTTGTATAAGCTGGAGGAAGAGAACCATGAAGCTGCTACCTGTCTGGAAGATGCTGTTTATCGAGTAGACTTGCTTCTGGAAAATATCCAGAGTGCACTGGCTAACATTGCTCAGTCCCAGCTGAAGACAAGAAGTGGAGCCCACACCCAACCTTTTCCAACTACTAGCACTGTCACACCCTGGGCTGAAAAAAGGACTGGTCCATGCCGTTAGCATTCTGCAGCAGGTATACCAATACAGCAACATCAATCTCTCAGATGTGCTGCCTTTCAGCCAGTTTTAATTCTCTCTTCATTGTTGATAAATAAGCTTATAAAATCTTGATAGAATCTGCTTTAAGCCATCGTTGTGTCATCATTTTATTTTTGTTTTTCCTCCTCTGGATGAAGATATCAATGCATTTGTATTCATAATAGAATTAAACATATAATAAAGTTATGCATTTTTTTTCAAAAAAGTTAAATTCTATGTGATTTATCTTCAACAGAGACATCTTTTTTTTATTCTGGTCCTGGGACTTGAACACTGGGTCTAGGTGCTGTCCCTGAGTTTTTGTGTACTCTACCATTTGAGTACAGCTCCACCTCTGGCTTCTTGGTACTAAGGTAGAGATAAGAGTCTCACAAACTTTACTGTCCATATTAGATGAGAACCAAGATCCTCAAATTTCAGCCTACTAAGTAACAAGGATTACAAGCCTGAGCCACCAGTGTCCAGGAGAAACATCTTTTTTTTGTATTCCTACAGAGAAATGGTACATGTTAGCCCATTTACACAATGCCAAATTCATATTGATGATTGAATGAATAAAGCAAATGTTTGCAATTTTTGTGGCTATTTAAAAAACATTTTTTGTAAATGAACTTGTTTACTTAGCCTATATAGAATATAGTAGGTGCAGTTATAATGCTAAGCAGGATTTAGAGCCTAATTTAAGGGAGCCTACCTCAATCATGAAAACTGTTGTAATAACCTAAATATTATCTACCATTTCATTTATTAAGTATAATTTTTAGAACTTCTGTCATCTAGATATATGTTGCCATGTTCAATAAGAGAGAATCAATACACCAATTGAAAACCAGCTTCAAAATATTTTTGTATATAAAAGACTCAAAATTAATTACAAGAAAATACAGATTATTTCAGCATTTTTGACAGTATGTTGAGTAGAACTCATTAAAATCCATAGGTTAGATAATTGTCAATTCAATTATGATATATTCCTCGCTCTTTATTAAATGTTTTGACAGGAGAGAAGATCTGTCATCTTTCAAGGTTGGAGTTTGTTTTTGGTGTAAACTTTGTGAAAACAATTATACAAAAGAAATATTGACAGGTAGAGAGCTGTCTCAACAGGAAAAAATCTTTCAGAAAAGATTAGTAAGGAAAATTGATGAGGAAAGCCATAAAAAACACATCCACATAAACAGATGTTATTTTCGCATCTTTTTAGTTAGTTGACAATGTGCCTTTATAAATGATTGGTTATTAATCATTATTTTGTTCCTCCTATGGCTTAAACTTTCTAATCACTTTAGTCTTTGGTGAATATTGCTCAGAGAAGAATATCTGAGACCCACTGCTTTTGTTGTCATTATTAGCTTTTTATTTTGAGCAATTTATCTATTTTATTTTGAGCTATTGTGCTGATTACATACTCAAAAGGAAATCGATAAACAAAAATGCCCTGGGTGGTCCATGTCACCCTTTGCCCATTTTCAAAATTAATAACAACTTGTATAACCATAGTACAACCCCAGAAAACAGAAAATTCACATTGCAATCATCAATGGAATTTATTCTGGTTTCAATTAACATTATACATGTGAGCCCGGGGGCTTGTGGGACAGTTCTAGATAGTTATATCTCATGTATGGGTTTCATGTGACCACTCCAGGCTTTCTTGAGCTCTCCCTTTATAACAGGGGTTGGGAATGTTCAGGCCATGGTCCATACGATCCTGCAAAATCATTTGTTCTTGCCTTCCTTAAACAATTGCACACAGGACTCAAAATTTAGAAAAATTTAAAAAGCATTTTTCAAAGAAAATTCAATATATGTAGACATGTCAAATGGTATTATAAATATCCAAATGGCTTCTGCTAAAATGAAACAGCAACAGCAAAAAGGTTCTCCAACCCTGCTGTATAGAGACACTAAACTCTATTCCTCATTTCTAATCTATAGCAACTAGTCCTCAGCATAGTTTTGTCCCTGAAAGACTATTATATAAATGGACCCTGTATTTGTATCCACTAGGAATTACCTTTTTTCTTTCATCATAGTCCCATAAAATCCATTTAGATGGTTGTAGGTCAGTAAATTATTCTATTTACTGCTGTATAATTTTGCTGTATGTCATATAAGTCTGAATAACCATTCACCTGTCAATAAATATTAAGGCTATGTCCAGTTGTGGCTATTCATAATTGGTATGTAATCATTTTCTGTGACACATGAAGAAATACATTCGATTTTTAATAAGCAGCTTAAGAGCAGATTTATACTCTAAGAAATTGCTAAGTTATTTCTAGATCGGCTGGATCATATTACATTTTTACCAGTCATGTGGGAGGGATCAAGATATTTACATACTCACAGTTTTCTACCCCATAAGCTTCATATTAGCCACTCTGCCCAGTGTAGGATAATACTGTGGTTTTCATTAAAAATTCTCTAACAGTGCTGGGAATGCTTGCCTAGCATTCATGAAGCCCTGGGTTTGATTCCTCAGTACCACATAAACAGAAAAAGCCAGAAGTGGCACTATGGCTCAAGTGGTAGACTCTTAGCCTTGAGCAAAAGACGCTCAGGCCCTGAGTTCAAGCCCTAGAACTGGCAAAAAAAAAATTCTCTAATCACTAGGACTCTTAGACAATTGATCTATGCTCAGTTTTCCATTGTACTAGGGCTGAACTCAGGTACTTGCACTCCTGATAGTTTGCTCAATGATACTTGAGTTACATGTTCATTTCCAGATTTTTCATTAATTAGTTGGAGTTAAGTCTTTCAGATTCAACTGTACGGGCTGGCTTTGAAACAGGATTCTCAGATTTTAGCCTCTTTGGTAGCTAATATTACAAGTATGAACTATTTATACTGCCCAAGAATTTAGTTCAAGATCACTAGTAATAACTTCCTTCATTGCAATTTTCACTGCTTTTTTTCTTTTCATATTTATATCAGACCTTCTGGAGGCTTATCAAATTAACTGATATTTTAGAATCATGGATTATATTTGTCATTTTTAATGAATATTTTATTTTCAGTTTCTTTGCTTCTTGCTTCTATGCTCAAAACCCCACAACCCCCCCTGTATAAGTTTATGATTGTTTTGAGTTTATTTAGTTTTATTATTCTAAGTTCTTGGAGTTAGAATTTATTGACTTTTTAATTTTTACATGTGTTATTTTTTAAATGTAAGAATTTAATGTCATAATCTCATCTTTGCTCTAATATTTCCATATAACAAACATTTCATCTGTTATTTGATATTCTTTGAATTCCATGTTATTTAATTATCTGTGAGACTTCTTCTTTAGTACACAGGTTATTTAGAACTCTGTTGACCAGATGTCTGTAAATGTAAAGTCTTCTCTTATTGTCTTCCTATTATTAATAGTTTTACTATAATATCATTGGAGAATATATGCTCTATTTTCAATATACTTCATTTTTTAAAACTTGTTAAGGTACGCTTTATGGACCAGGAGATAGACTATCTTTGTGAATGTTCTTTGGTCATGCAAAAAATGTGCTATATTCTATATAGGTCAATTGTAATCTATGGTTGATTGTGCTTTGTAGATCTTCTATTGTTATGCTGATTTTATCTCTAATAGTTTATCAGTTTCTGAATGTGAGCTTGAATTGACCAGTCTAATTATGAGTTTACCTGTTTCTCCATCCAGTGCTTTCTGATTTTCTTCCTGGATTTTAGTCTCTGACTTTTGATACTGAATATGTAATTTAAATGTGTATTATTTAGGATTATATGTCTTCTGGTGAGTGGACCCTTCTATTGATATATGTTATACTTTTATTTTGAATAGAGCTTCTTACTGACAGCATGCTTTTAGCTTCCATTTTTGCAAGCATTCTCTTAATTTCTGTCATCTCATTTGTATATTTCATGACTATTTTATTGGCATGTATTAATTCTACAAAGTGAGGTGTTTCATTGCAATATTTCCATGCATGTATTCAATGCACAATATATTACTCTTCTTGTTACCTTAATTGATATATTTAGAGAATTAATATAAAAACCATTACTATATTCGAATAGTAATTTATTTATTTCTATTCTTTCTTTCTTGTCTTTCTTGCATGCCATTTGAATACTTCTGGAATATATTTTTAGAATAACAGGTTTATATTGCATTACTTTTAATTTTTTCTTTAGTAATTTCTATTTATACATAAAGGTGAAATTTATTTTTGAGTTAACATATATTTGTAACATGAGAATTTCATTGTGATATTTCTTTTTTTATTGTGAAAATACTGTACAGAAGGGTTTCAATTACATGGGCAAGATAATGAGTACATTTCTTATCAAGCATTATAGCCTCCTCCTTTGTTTCCCCTTCCCATCCCTTCCCATCCTCCCCCCCACCCCCCCACTCAATCCACCCCGCTCTCCCCTAGCCCTGCACCAAAGTTGTAAAGTTTGTTTTCGACATAACGACTTGTACATCTCATTGTTGCAACAGGTCCACTTGTATCCCTATTTAAATGATTTGTTTTTCACCTTCCCTTCCACAAATTATACCCACATCAAATACAGTGAAAGCAGGAGTTATACTGTGGGGTAGGGACATACAAAGCAACAAAGAAATAATCTTATAAATGTGTTAGAAACAATCGCATGAAAGAAAAAAACATTTGAATACATATCTTAGGATTCATTTACTTAACATCACCTTATCTGACCTTTTTGCTTGACTCAGACATATACTAGATATAAGTACAATTCATTGTGATATTTCCATATGTGTACACTTGGAACAAATTCATCCCGTTATCATACTCTTATTCATCCCCTTGTCCTCTCCAATTTCAAAAAGTTTGGTGGATTCTTTAAGCTGTATTAATACACATATGGTATATGTGTATGTGATATATCATATATATATAATGTTATATATGTAATATAAAATGCCTTGATGTGTATATGTGTAAATATATGTATGTATGTGGGTTTGTATATGTATATATGCATGTATGTGTGTATATGTGTGTGTACGGATATATATACACATGTGTTTGACATCCTTCCAATCTCTCCACTCCTTACTTTACCCCTCAATAACCTTATTTTTACCTTCCCCCATCCTGTCAATACCCTCTAAACTCTGCAACAACATTCTCATCTCATTACTCTTGACCATCATCAGGAAAAGCAGCAGAAGTTTTGTCATCATCAGCAACATCACCAATGTATATAATTGGCTTTTTTGAGTTGTTTAACATGATCATTTCCAATTCTATTCATTTTCCCACACAGGTACATGTATCATATATACATATATATATATATATGCATGTTATAATTGTGTATGTTTAATAAGTCTATATGTGTGCTAAGGTTTTACTTATATATGCATCTTCCTATGATTTTTCCAGTTTATGTCATTTTATGTTTCTGTTTCTTTAGGACTTGTATTTAAAATTAACTTTAATAGTATAACTGTGCCATTTCAGTGATAGTTTTCTTCAATTGCCTTTTAATTCATGTTATGCTTTTTCCCTAGTTTTTGATAATATGATAGGGTTCAGTTTGAGCCCAACATAATGTTTATTTGCAGCAAGTAGTGACATTACTTAGTCAAGCTGTCAGACCCTTTTCATTTTCTCATTGAGTTGGTAGCTGTTCATATCCCAATTATGATATGACTTACTTGTGTCAGGTCTAGAAAAGCAAGAACATTGAAAGTCACCTCATCATTACACAGAGGGTGGTATGAATTATCATCTGCTCCTCATTTGGCTTTGCTGATTGAAACAGGGCTCTGATTCATACTTCACTGTTATCATTATCTCTGTATGTTAGTGTAAATCTCACTACTCTGCTAAGATCTACTAATACAAGGCAAGGGAGAAACAAAGGGCTGCAGCTCTGTGTATGTACATGTGTATGGCTGTGTGTGTGAAAGTGTCTAAGAGACAAAGAAAAATAACAGAGAGGAATTTTATTTTAACCAATAAAGCACAGAAGGAATTTTAAGCACTAAACTGCCAAAGTAAGTAGTGACCAGCAGCAGTTCAAAAGATAGGCAATACAGTGTATGGACACAAAAAAATGAGAGGCAATCAGTTTGGCTCCCCAAAACAGTACAGCAGGGAGAGAGAGAATCCAAGACCTTCCTAGCAAACCAGTAAATGATTTTACTCAATAAAGGATGGCATGAATATTGCCACAATTGATCTTTATAGGAAATTACTGATTACTCTATGTGGCTAAGAAAAACATGAATGTGCAAAGAATCCTTGTGTTTCTGACAGGAAGACAAAAATGAGTTTAGTTGCTGGAAATGAAGTGCTGAGATTTTCATCAACAACCCATCTAATCAGCCAGTAAAAATGTTAAAGATAATGCCATTCTATTTATCAAACCTAGTCTTAGAGGTATGTCTATATGATTTGAAAATTCTTTCTCTGTACATATTTACTGTATTTGCACTAGCTATGTTTATAATCTCCAAAAGCATAAGAAGCAATCCTCATTCACTTCAATAGATAAATGGGTTAGTTAAATACAGTACATCCCTATAATAAAATGATATTCAGCAACAAGAAATTGTTAACTCTGAGAAAGAAATGGATCATAAATGCATATTGCTAACTTCAAGAAGTCAGTATAAAATTATTTGTTTTATTGTCTTGACATTTCACATTGTAGAAATGGCAAATGCATAAGAAATCAACATACCAGTGGTGGTGGAGGGTTATTTTTCACACACATCCTCACCAGGGGGAGAAAGCTTGAAAAAAGAGAATTCTGACAAGCAGTAGCATATAAGATTATTATTAACAATATCATCAATGAAAAGTCATACTTGCAGTGTGGTCCCTTGATATGATGATAAAAGTCAAAAAAGCCAGGAGCTAGTGGGTCACACCTGTAATCCTAGCTACTCAGAAGGCTCAGATACCAGGACCTGAGAATCGAAGCCTGCCACAGCAGAGAAGTCCATGAGATTCTTATCTCCAGTTTACCACCCAAAACCCAGAAATGGAGCTGTGGCTCAAAGTGGTAGACCAGTAGCCTTGAACAAAAGAGTTCAGAGATAGCACCCAGCCTCTGAGTTCAAGTCCCATGACAGACAGAAAAAAAATGTAGTCACAGAAGTCTAGAACCCCAAGAAATTATGGGGAAATCAAGATGAACCAGACTCAGAAAGACAAGTACCACATATTTATATAGTTTTGGTAATATGAAGGGGGAAATTTTAGTAGAAATAAAGAATCCATCACAAAGCCAATAGAAACTATTAGGCATGAGGAAAGGGATAAGGAGAAGAGGGAGAGGGTGACTATAATCCAAATTCATTAAATACATTATGAACATATCACAATAAAATCCATTAGTTTGAATACTTAACATATGCCAATAGATATGTAAGAATAAATAAAAAGTAAAACCAGACTTGTAGTCATCAAAACTGTCAAATCAAAATAAGAAAATTCTTAGAAATTCTCATAAAAGTAGCTTAATATGACATAAAAATATAATGTATTCTGAAGGACATTCTGGATTAGAAAAACACCAATGAAGTATGAACATTACTGATAAATATTGCCTCACTAGGTTTTGTTTAAAATTTTTATTATTATTATAAAGGTGATGAACAAGAGGCTACAGATACCTAAGTCAGGTAAAGAGTACATTTCTTTTTGGACAATGTCACCATTTCCCTCTGTCTCTCTCTCCCAGTGTGCCTCACTAGTTTTGACAAATGTACCATGTTAAGGTAAGATAGTAGAAATAATGGAAATTTGGTGTAGGTTTTATGGAAACTTTGTATTTGTTTCTCAATTTTTTGTAAATCTAAATAAAACATTTCTAAGAGCTGACCTTAAAATTCTTGTGCTATACACAATTTTTTTTAAAAAGAAATGCTTTTCTGGTTACATCCAGAGAATATTTTATTCTTATTTTTATCCTTGCTTTCATATTTTAAGGATACAAATCATTCTCTATTTGTTAGATTATGCACAAAAAAACAATGTAACATTTTGCCTCACTGTGAATACTTGCATTTCAAACATTTAATACAACATTGTGCTTTAGCATTATTTCTTTCTATTTTTACCTGCAGGTTTGACAACACTTTGAAATGAAGCTTTTCAATTATTATTTTGTGTCAGTGGTTCACATTACAAAAGATTCTACCATCCATAGCAACTGCTTAGAATGAATGTCAGACATTCTCCCACCCTCTTTCAAGGTGATCAGTGAGTGAAGAGGACAGGTTTGTCCTCACTTTATCTTTCATTGAATTCCCATGTCTTTGGGAGGAAATTGATTTGACAAAGTAGCTGAATGAGAAGGGAATAGAATTCATAAGGCACTTGAAGAAGCAATTGGATAAAGTAATGCTATAGGAATGCTTTACAGCAATAATCCTAGGACCTAAACTCTCCAAATAAATTGTAAATTCATTCTTCTACACAAACACTCAACATTATTTTAAAAAATCACTTCTAGGTTTAAAGGAGGATAGTATTGATAACATGGCTTATGGACATAATTTAAGCACAAAAATGATACAATAGAAAGTGATGCTATGGCTCAAGTGGTAGAGTGCAAAGCTTGAGGCCAGAGAGGCTCAGGGACAGCACCCAGGTCCAGAGCACAAGCCCCAAGACCAGCACGCGCACACACACACACACACACACACACACACAATGATACAATATCTCTGTTGAAGATTTTATGAAAAAATTACAGAAAAATATTCCGCAGGCTATAATATTACAATACATGCTGGTAGAGTTTTCTCCCTTCAAGAATGTGCCATGTAGTGAGGCGCCAGTGGCTCACACCTGTAATCCTAGCAACTCAGGAGACTGAGATGTGAGGATCACGGTTCAGAGCCCAGCACACCAGGAAAATCCTTGAGACTCTTATCTCCAATTAACCACTAGAAGAGGCACTGTGGCTCAAGTGGTAAAGTGCTCGCATTGACCTGAAGAACTCAGGGACAATACCCAGTCCCAGAGTTCCAGCCCCATAACTGACCAACAAACAAACAAATCACACACACACACACACACACACACACACACACACACACACAATCCAAAAGAATGTACTATATGAAGATGATCCATGTCAGAGAACAATACCCTTTAGAGCTACAGATTTTCACTGAGAAAAAAAATATAATTAGTATGTCTATGCTGCCTTGGGTGCAACATAAATGGTGGAAATAATTGGAGCTTGCAAATCTCATTAACATTGAAATGTTAAGACAATAATTTTTCTCTCCACTCCCTGAGAGGAATGCAAGTCATCCCTTTCCAAAGGACAAGTTGAGGATTGCAAAGTGTCACTCAGGATGATATATAATTTTGATACAAGGAGAATGAAACCTTGGCCTGTAATTCTAATTATATTTAACTCTTGAGCTTTAAACTAGGGTTTCTCATGCCATACTATTGGTGTTGACTCAGGAGTCCAGCCAACAGATTAAGAGGAAAACTTTGGGGGAGCTGTTTGGGGCCTTGAACTTAGGCCTTGTGCTTGCAAGACAAGCACAACCATTTCAGCCATGCCCCCAGGTCTTCTACTTCTAGCTTATTTTCCAGATAGGTTTTCATACTTTGTCTCTATGGTTGTGATCCTCCTTATGTCTCCCTCCTAAGTAATGGGGATTTCAGACATGTACCTCTAAAAAGTGAAATTCTCCATCAGAGTTTATAGTCTGTAGTAATGTCTTTGTCATCCATCCACTAGATACCAATAGAAGAAATTGTCCTCCAGTCCTGACCATCTAATGTGCTTACCCATTTCCAATTAGCCAAATTAAAATGTGCTATTATTATTCCACCATAATTCTCCCAGAAAAGATAGTAAAAAGAGAAAAATAAGGAAGACATAAGCACAAGTTCATTTGCATTGTAGCAGTAAGTGCATAGGTTAAGAATACAATATTTATTTCCTGGAATATGGCAATATTAAAAGGACTAATTGCTAGGGCTCACTGCAGTTCATTGATGTAAAGAATGGAGTCTAAGGAAAAGAAAATTTTTACATGAAAGTCTTCAGCAATGGGTTATTGTTCTAGAGTTACACAATTCATAAATAGAAGCACATGAACTAAATATATCAAGACAATGACTGAGAAAAAACAAATTATATAAGATGTCTGGCCCTCTCTTTTTCTTAACCTTGACATTAGTTTATTTTTTCAATCATATAACAACAAATAGAAGAAAGACCATAACATCCAACTAGCTTCCCACTATTCCAAAACAAAAGCATACCTGGATCAAAGGAAAGTCTGTGCTAAAAATAAGATATGGAAACTGAATTATAACACTATACTCATTATGCCAGAAAAAGGCAGTACAAGAATGTAGAAGTAAACATTAGTATCATTTATGGGTATAAATACAAAATTTCTTAACGAATAGCAAATAAAATTCAGCAATACATGAAGAATCATATACCATGATCAAGTTAGAAATACACATCATTTCAACATATAAAGATCAATGTAATTCATAAAAAGGAAATTATTTGACAAAAACCTGTTCTCATTATTAAAATATATTGAATAAAGCAGGAAAAAGTATGGAGCTGAGCCAGCCAGAATGTGTTCATGCTCAGTCTTCTGAGGAGATAAAAGCTGTCAGCAGGTAGTTTTGAGCTTTCTTTCCCACTAGAATTTACTTCTGCAACAATGAGCCCCTCTCTGGAGCTTAAATCCTGGGTTTGATAGTCTGTACCTGGTTACTGACATAGCCACAGTCTGAGATAATCTGATAGGCAGTACATAATCTCTGCACTACAGTGGCTGAGGCTTTGGAGGGCCTGCATGGAACTGCATTATCTCACTTAGGGCAATCTTGCTTGCTTGCTTTCAGGATGTTGAAATCCAATATATGTTTTAACCTTGTTTGGTCTTCATATCTGCTGCCAAAGGAATAAAAATCTTTTCTGGTTATTTCTAAGCTACTTCATCATGCAGTATTCACTGCCCAGAGGTTGTAGGATCAATTGTGTCAATGAAATGAAATTAGCAAGTTATCCATTCATCTACTGAGGGGCATCTGGGTTGGTTCCACATTGTATCTATGCTGAATAATGTTGCGATAAACATAGTTATGCTGGTAGCCTTAGTATGGCCTTGTCAGTGATCCTTTGAGTAAATGCCCAAAAGTTGGATTTCTGTGTCATAGGGGTAGCTCTATGTGGAGTCTTTTGTGGAACCTCCATACTGCTTTCCAAAGTGGTTGAACAAGTTTACACTCCCACTAACAATGCAGTAGGGTTCCCTTCTGGCCACAACCCCTCCAGCATCTGTTTTTATTAGAGTTCTTGATTATAGCCATTCTAACTGGGGTGAGGTGGTATCTTAATGTTGTTTTGATTTGCATTTCTTTTATAGCTAGAGAGGTTGAACATTTCTTCATATGTCTATTGTAAAATGTCATATATCTATATCTATCTATCTATGTGGATAGATAGATAGATAGATAGATAGATAGACAGAGATAGATAGATAGATGTCTATCTATCTCTGTCTATCTATCTATCTATCTATCTATATCTATATATATATATATATATATACACACACACACACACAATGGAATTCTATGCCTCCATCAGAAAGAATGGCATTGCCCAATTTGTTAGGAAATGGAAAGACTTGGAAAAAATTATATTAAGTGAAGTAAGCCAGGCCCAAAGAAACATAGGTCCCATGGTTTCCCTTATTTGCAATATCTAGTACATGTGTAGGACAAGCAGAAAAGGTCAAAAGCTATGCACATATGACCATATAAGATGATGTTAAGCAAAATAAACCCAAAGATAGGGACACAAATATCTTTTTTCTTTCTTGCTATTGTTTCTAACGTATTTATATTGTGATTTTTTTGTTTCTTTTGTATGTTCTTCACCCATGGTATTACCCCTGTTTTTACTATATTTGATGTTGGTGTCCTGCATCTTGTATATACACTTCTCTAATTTGGGGAGGGGAAGGGAAAAAACAAAATGCTTAAATAAGGATATTGGTTGACCCATTGTAACAATGAGATATATAAAACACTATGTTGAGGGCTGGGAAGGTGGCTCAGTGGTAGAGCGCTTGCCTTGCATGCCTGAGGCCCTGAGTTCGATTCCTCAGCAAAAGAAAAAAGCCGGAAGTGGCACTGTGGCTCAAGTGGTAGAGCGCTAGCCTTGAGCTGAAGAGCTGAGGGACAGTGCCCAGGCCCAGAGTTTGGGCCCCACGACCGGACCCAAAAAAATGTTGAAAATGAACTTTACAACTTCGCTGGGTGTGATGGTGTGATAGTGGTAGGGAAGAGATGGTAGGGGGAAAACAAAGGAGAAGGTAACAATGCTCAATAGGAAACCTACTCTTTGCCTTGCTCATGTAACTGTAAGTCCTCTGTACAGTGTTTTCACAATAAAACTTTATTAAAAATGAAATTAACAATGTAGAGTCACACCAACATTCATGTCTAATTGTAAAAAGCTTTATAGTATGATTTACCATGGAGATCATCAACAGAGTTAATTCGTATTCTTCTAAATGCTATTAATTTTGTATTTGTCCTAGTGGTTGAGTTTGGAACATAAACACACAGTGAATTTCTCACAGCAATAGTAACTGAGAAATAAACATCTGTTATTGTGGATTCAGAAAACCTTCTATAAAATATGTTATGAGTGTGCTCCAACTTGCCACCCATCAGATTCCTGTCAAAATCATTTATACTCTGTCTGAAGAAAAGCTGAAAATTCAAAAACAAAATACAATGAGAATAATTTGTTACATTAGCCATCCATTTTGTGTTTGAATAAATGTATTTCTGCCAAAACATAGCTTTGTAGATGTACAAATATGACTAAATAAAAATAATTTCTATGCAAATGTCACCAGTATTCAGAAGTATAATGAGTACTTTATGTTTTGCCCAGTTGGATAGGAAATGTATTTAGTAAAAATTCAAAAATACCAAATATTGGAAGCATCCTAACATTCCATCTCAATTTTGTGTGAGGATATGTTGTATTAGTAATTTCTATACACATATTTCCAACTTCTATTTATCTGTCACCAAGAGAGCTATGTGCATTGTCCAACAACAAAAATGTATTGAGATACTGAGAATTTGAGACCCACA
Source organism: Dipodomys ordii (assembly GCF_000151885.1). Classification (NCBI taxonomy): domain Eukaryota; kingdom Metazoa; phylum Chordata; class Mammalia; order Rodentia; family Heteromyidae; genus Dipodomys; species Dipodomys ordii. The sequence goes on from NW_012267232.1 coordinate 13,735,108, forward strand.
TCAATATCTACGATTTATGTCCAAGTGTTTGTTCTGTATGTTACAATAAAATAATTTTCTGTATGATTAGAAAAGATTGGGAAAATTTGTTCAGCTTTCTATCTGGGAAACCTTTGTATTTGTATTAATCTTTAAACGTTCTTTTTAAAAAGTTTTCATGTGTATTTTTATTATATTTAAGTAGATGCACAATGAGGTTTAACTTCAACATGTTGGTTTATAATGACAATATATCTTGATCAATGACACCCTTCTATCATTCTCCCTCAGCTGTCATAACTCTATCCATCCCCTCAAGTTGCCTGCTTCCATTTTCACATAATTACGTTGAATATTATGACTGTATTAACCTACTCTGGATTTGAAATATTAGAAAGTCTTTGTAAATATTTGAGGTAAGGTGATGGGCATATTAATTACCTTGATTTGATCACTCTTTAATGTATCCCCATATATAGCATGTTATTAATGACTTTAGGTTAAGAAGAGGTAAAAATTCCTAATTTTTATTTCATTTTATTGCTCATCATAAATAATGGTACTCATTTATTTGAGATTTACATGGGGAAATTATGATATAATATGTTATCATCCCTATGTGATAACTTGTTTAGATATACGTATATTTAATAGGATATTGTACTATATAAAATGGAAGATACAATATTTCCACTGGTCCTAATAAGTTTTTATAATATTTAGTATTTTCTAGGTTTCTTAATCCTGTTACAATTATTTTCTCTATGACATCATAAAAAATACACAACTTACCTCTAGGCAAAAAATATAACAATTTGTATTCTTTTATTTTTATAATCCAATATAGAATTTTAGCCAAGAAATAAAACAAAAGAAGAATTAGGTTTTCTCTTTGTGAAAACCAAATAGACTTTTAACACATTGAATGTGGTCTTCTGTATACCAGAAAGACAAGCTCTGTCCAGAGAGTGCCCCTTTCTTTGGTTCAGGAAGTTATTTAATAGAGAAGTTAAGAGGTTATATGAAAATACTTGATGATATTGAGATTCAAGATAGGCAGGAAACAATTTAATTCTATGTATTTTGGATGTGTACTTAAATATTTATGTTATCCTTTAATGATCATAATTATTTGCCCTTTCCAGGTTTATTATAAAAAATATGTATGAATTATGAAAAGACATCAGTTTAAAAAGTTTACAAAGACTCTTATTGCCAACTTAATTTCATTAATATTCAATAGTTGTAAGAAATTGTTTGTGTAATTGATGAAAATAATTGTATAAAGTCAATACAAATTACCTTCCCAGTAATGATCACTTTTTATTGTTCTGCATTCAGTGGAAGAATTTCCAGAGATTTTCCAAGCTTTGAAAATCACATGAGGCTTTATCTCTACACCGATTAGGACATTCACGAGTCCTTCTGGTATCTACTTGATAGACTTCCTTCACTTTCATAGCACACACAGCCGAAGACACAGATTAATTAAAAATTAAAAGTAAAAGATATCTTTGAATTATAGAATTCTGGTTAAAGCCTGAATATTGTTTTATTATTTTGGGTTGCATAAATAGCCCGGTTCTCTTTTCCTATGCTACATAAAAGTCAATGGTATTGGAGACATTAAAATATATTTATATTCTTTACATTTCCAGATATGTTATCATCTAAAATATCCATCAGGAAATGAAGAAGTGTCTCTGGGAAACAACAAAAATATCATGTTTAAAACCAAGGGTAAAATAGGAAACTATGCCAAAAGCTACTATATCAATATGGAGTCAGTAGATAAGAGAGTCATAGCAATTACTAGAAATGTGCTTAGTATTTCTAATAACTTGTTATTAATTTGATATAACTTGATATTGACATATCAAGTAAAGTTTTAAATTTAAGAGGAAATGTTACACACAAAAAAGGAAAAAAGAAAGGAAAATCTAGAAACAAACTTTACATCACATGAACTGAAAATTGTATTCTACACCCTTATTGGCAGATTGAACCTTATTTTATAAAAAAGAAGCAGTTCATCACAATGGCTCATGGCTGCAAGCCCAGCAATTCAGGAGAAACATGTTATGAGGATCTTGACTCAAAATCAAAATGGGCAAGAAGTTATAGAGATCCTAATCTTAGCAAATTAACCAGAAATGGAAGCTCATGCCAGTAATTACAGCTACTTGCTCAGCCCAGACAAAAAGTCTGAATCATTGGGAAAAAAAACATGATGCAACATCTGTAAAATTCAGGTGATAAAGAGCTGAAAACGTAGCTAAAACAAACAAGACAAGCACTGAGGGGAAAGAGATAAGGTATACTTCCTGTGACCTGTGAGATCTTGTTAATTACTGTCCATATTTCTAATCATAGTCCCCCAAAGATAAAAAAAAGAACAGTGGAAAATATTAGAAACATAATGACTGAAAATTTCCAACGTTAAATGATGTGCACATGAACACATACACACAAAAGCATATCAGACAAATTAGTGAAAATCAAAAGTAAATTGAAAAATATTAAAATATTGGCTGAAGAATAAACATGACAAATTACATACACGGAGACAAAGAATGACAGACCATGCTCTTTTCAGAAAGGATGGATAACAGAGGACAAAAGAAAAGCAATTCAGAATATTTTGTGAAATCTTTACAAAAATATTGATGAAATATGTTCTCAAATGTTCAATGCTAAAAGATAGGGCATTCAACTTTTAGAATAGGTTTATCACATATAATTGAGTGTGTTTCATGTAACCTGACCATTATCATCTTGGCCTACCCACACGACCCAAAGAGAAATCATCAGTTTGCTCTATGATATTATTTACCCAAAATAGCATATGAGGAAGATTTTTTTAAAATTCTCTATTGTTCACATAAATAGAATCATACAGTATACTCACAGTAAAACTAGTTTATGTAATCATTGTTTTATATATAGCAGGACTATGCTTTTTATTCCTAACTATATATTCCACTGTATAAACACACCACAATTCAATCATTAACTTTCTGGTACATATTTTGGTTATTCCTTTATTTAGTGATTGATATTTTTGGTTTGATATGCATATATGAATCTTCATATGCATATTTGTGTAATATGATTACTTAATCAAGAGAAAAATATTTAAGTCATATGATAGGTATATATTTAAACGAGTTATTGAAAAGAACAGATAATTCTTGAATACAGTACAAATGAACAAGGATACATAAAAAAGTGTTCAACATCTTTAGCCATAACAGAAATGCCAATAAAAGCAAAACTGAAACGCCATCTTACCCCAGTGGGAACAGTAGTCATCAAGGAAACGAACAGGTGGATTGGCTCAGGTGGTTGAACACTTGCCTAGCAATGTGAGGTCTCTGAATTTAGCATGGCACCACTATGAAAATAATTAGTAATAAAGGCTGGTGATGATAAAAGAAAAATGAACTTTTATATACTATTAGTGGAAACATAATTTAATACAGCCACTATAGAAAGCAGATGGATATTAGTTAAAATATTATAAATAGAACTACTGTATGATCCTGCTATAAAACTTTTGAGCATCTATCCAAATTAATGTAAACCAACATACAAGAAAGATACTTCATCTTGTGACTATGGCAGTACTATGACAATAGCCAAGAAACAGAAGCAGGATAGACATCAAGAAACCAATTATTTGATAAAGAAAATGTGGTTTATCGAACTTTACAACCTTGGCCGGAGGATGGGGGGGATGGGGAATGGGAGGACAGGGATGAGAAGGGGAAACAAAGGAGGAGACAACAATGCTTGATGAGAAATGACCTTGCTCATGTAATTGTAACCCCTCTGTACGGTATTTTCACAATAAAAAAACTTGAAAAAAGAAAATGGTTTACATATACAACAGAGTACAGTCATAAAGAAGTGTGAACTTATATGGGGTTTTCAGGAAACTCAACTGAACTGGAAGTCATAATGTTAAGCAAGGTAAACTATGACTGTTTTCACTGGTATGCAGAATCTGGACTTTAAAATTACAAATTGACTACACAAAAGGTTCTGAATTGGACACAGGGCCTGACATATGGGGATCATTCTTCAAAGCCAGTCTGAGCAATTAACCATCAGAAAACCACAGTGGTGCTAGGACTCAAAATGGCAGAGCACAAAACATCAGAGACAGCACCCAGGCCATGATATCAAACACCATGACCACCATCACCACCAACAAAAAGGCTCTATTTGAGGGAGGAAAACACTGGGGTGATGAAGGACTAAGAGAGGGTAGTGAGAGTTTATTGTCACACAAATACATACATACATACATACATATATATATATATATATATATATATTTACATAGGAACATCATAATGTCCCCTCTTCCCACAAAATGCTTAAAAAGTTATAAAGGAAGGATTTGGTTGAGCCAAAGGAGAAGTGAATTTGATCAAAGTACATTGAATACATGAAATAAACATTAAAATGAAACACTTTAGTACAAATAATTTATAGTAATAATATAGTTTATTTTTTTTAATTTTTTATTGTAAAGATACTATACAGAGGGTTACAGTTACATGAGTAAGGTAATGAGTACACTTCCTATTGAGCATTGTTACCCCCTAGATTGTTTTCCCCCTACCATCCCTTCCCTACCTACCTTCCCCAAGGTTCTTTTTTTTAATTGTGATTAAGTGATTACATAATTTCCCAAATTTCACAGTATTGTGGAATAATGATGCTCATTTAAAGTCACAAGTTCATTCTAACTTTCCTGGAGCAAATTGTCTATCACAGTCTATACACCATATACACCATACATGTGATCAGCAGCATGGGGATATTTAGTAGTGGTTAGACCAGATGAGTGGGAGTTCTTTGTTTCTTAAGTCCTATTAGTTTTGTCGTATCACCTAATATTTTGGATTTAGCATCCACTTATCAGGGAGACCATGTACCATTTGTTTCTTTGCTCTTGGCTTACCTCACTCAACATGATTCCTTCTAGCTCCATCCATTTCTCTGCAAATGCCATTAGTTTGTCATTTCTAATGGCTGCATAATATTCCATTGTGTATAGATACCACAATTTTTGGATCCATTCATCTGTCGTGGGGCATCTGGGTTGTTTCCATATCCTAGCTATTGTGAACAGTGCT
>NW_012267232.1:13741530-13752726 GCF_000151885.1 Dipodomys ordii
GGTTGCTCCCTTTATTTCCCTCTCTTCTTGTACATTGTCAGTGTACAGGAAGGCAACTGATTTTTGTGGGTTTATTTTGTATCCTGCTACTTTGCCGAAGTGATTTATGATTTCTAAGAGTTTGGGGATGGAGTTTTTGGGATCATGAAGGTATAGTATCATGTCATCTGTAAAAAGGGATAGTTTAACTTCTGCATTCCCTATGCGGATCCCTTTAATGTCTTTTTCTTGCTATTGCCCTGGCTAAGGGTTCCAGGACTATATTGAAGAGGAGTGGAGACAGTGGGCATCCTTGCCTTGTTCCTGCCTTAAGAGAATTGGTTGTAGCTTTTCCCCATTAAGTATAATATTGGCTATTGGTCTGTCATAAATGGCTTTTCTTTTTTTTTTAGAAATGTTCCTTCTATTCTTATTTTCTCCAGAGCTTTTAGCATGAATGAATGTTGAGTAATAAAATATTTTAAAAGTGGCAATCTGTTTTTTATAAGCATTAATATTAGTATATATTCTATTAGTAGTGTGGAATTATATATTCTATTAGTAGTGTGGAAAATCCTGTTGAAGTAGGGATGCTGGATCTGGCAGGTACCATCTTTGCCATATGGTAGATGGTAGGGAGTTGAGTCTTACTGGTGCCATCTTGTCTTCATGGTAGAAGCAGGAAAGTCTCACCTTCCTGGTGATGGATATGCCTGAATTCCTAAAGGCAGTGGAGGAGACTTAGACAATAGGTTACTAGACCTGTTAGTCCTGAGTCATGAACTTTCAAACTCCCTGTGACTCTGCCACCTGACTTGACCCTACTTAGGTCCTAACCAGCTCAAGTGCCATTTTATGCCATGTCACATGTCTCTGTATTTCCTAGTACTCCTCCCAGTCAACATGGTATCTCACTTCAGCTCTCCTTGGAGTTGATCTGGTTTGTTGGTATTGTTTTTCTGCTCTTCCTTTTCTTTCCCACCCTCATGACTCAGTTCTCTAGCAGTGTTATTATATTCCCTGGGCTGCAGATCTTCATGACAGGAGTCCATCTGTCAACCATGGGCATTCTCTCTTGCTTATAGTGGTTTCTCAGTGTTGCTTTAGTTTATATTTTCCCAATAATAACCTATATCTAGAATATTGTCTATGTCTACTGCTTTTGTTTTATAGACTATGTATTTACTTACTAGCTGGTCAATTTGTGGAAATTAAACAGAAGACAGGCAAATTAAGATTATATAATTTTCTATTATTTAAATTGAACACCAGAATCCCTAATTTTCTCACAAATTATATTTAGAGACATTGATTTATAAAGAAATAGTAAAGGATATGCTTTTCTACTGGAATAAACCAAGGGTTCCATTGAAAACCACTTTTCCTCTGTATTGGAAGTCTTTTTATTCCTCTGGAAATGGCATTGCACTATGTAGATCAGGCTTGCCTGTAACTCTCAATGTAGCCCTGTGTGTTTCAGCTCTCTATGGGCTCAAATGCATGGTCCTCCTGCCTTCACATCCTAAGTGCTAGTACTACAAATGTTACTACATTTCAAGGATTTATGTTGAGTAAATATTACAATGTCAGAAGCATTTGTGTCAGGATCTGTGGGGAAATCTGAACTAAAATGACAGTAAATTCTCTATCAGTTGTCTTTTGAGTGACACATGTATAGTAACTGGATATCCTTAGCATAATTACTACAAAAAAAACACTGGCTATTGTTTAAAATAATTAGAAGACCATATCTGGAATGATAGGTGAAGAATCGTCTTCGAAGGCAGAGGTGATTGTTCCGTCAGCCTGTGATCAAACTAGCCATCAGCAAAAGTAGACTGATAGAGAAAACTCATCTCCATAGGCAGGAATAAAGTAAACAATAATAAAATGAATAGGGTCAGTAGTTTCTAAGATTTTTTATCCTCCCTGCAGCCTTCATGACAGTGAAGTGTCTCAAAAAAATTTCAATATTGCAAATTTGTCTATGTAATCTCTCTGTGATAACCATCACAGAGAAATCTCTCTCATGTGTTAGAAATACAGAGTGGAGCTGATAGTCATTTTTCCCTGTGAGTTGAAACTTATCTTGAAAACCTTGATTTCTATGAATAATTATATAAAGATGTAACAAGCACACTTAAAAGTTCAATGGACATGTTTTGTTTTCTCATAAATGTATACATCTTAAAATATATCAAACTCCTTTTATGAAGTAAATATCACTATGAGGAATTTTAATTTTTTTGTGAAAAGCAAAACTCTCCAGAATCATAAATCTACAAAATTATCTAGTAGTCATGGCTGTAACTTATTTTGATAAATTTAGTACACCTAAAACTAAAACAAGTAAATTGTTTAATTACAACTAAATTCAATGAGAAGACAATAAATCTCATAGCAAAATTTATACATATATGTATTTTTTTTATCAGTCGTGGGGCTTGAACTCTGGGCTTGGACACTGTCCCTGAACTCTTCAGCTCAAGGCAAATGCTCTACCACTTGAGGCATGGCACCATTTCTGGTTTTCTGGTGGTCACTTGGAGTTAAGAATCTCTTGGACTTTTCTGCCACTGGCTTTGAACCATGATCCTCAAAACTCAGCCTCCTGAGTAGCTACGATTACAGGCATGAGCCACCAGCACCCAGCTGAAATACATGTATTTAAAATGCCAAATATTTAGTGTTATGGAAAAATATTTTCTTGGAAGTAAAATACAACTCTAGCTTGATAATATACCACTATTTGTCTTCATTGATTTTTTTGCTACAGATGACTTTATTCTGAAATATAAAAATATGGAATGTTTGCTGGACACTGGTGGTTCACCTGTGTAGTCCTAATTACTAAGAAGGCTGAGATCTGAGGATTGATCCTTACTTCCAGTTAACAAATAAAAAGCCAGAAACAAAGGTTTTGCTCAATAAGTAAAACACCAGGCATGAGCAAAATAGCTGTGAGCTTGAGGCTGTGAGATCAAGCCCTGGTACTGGCAGAACACACAAAAAAGTAAAATTTTTCTATGTCAATGGAACATTAAATGCATATTTCACATTTAATATTATTCTACAATTTGATGGAATTTTATGTTTCATTACAAACAACCATATGATAATCTGACTTTTTTATTAATTTTTATTGTGAAAATACCATACAGAGAGGTTACAATTACATGAGCAAGGTAATGAGTACATTTCTTATCAAGCATTGTTGCCTCCTCCTTTGTTTCCCCTTACCATCCCTGCCCTCCCATTCTCCCTCCCCAAAGTTGTAAAGTTCATTTTTCGACAAATTTCTTGTACATCTCTTTGTTGCAATGGGTCCACCTGTATCCCTATTTAAACAATTTGTTTTTTCCCTTCCCCTCTCCAAATTATACTAACATCAAATACAGTGAAAACAGGGATAATCTGACTTTTAAAGGCATTTGAGATTCTATGCCATTGTTATTTGAACATGAGATTTCTTTCTATGAAATCACATTTCACTAGATTAACATTTTCTATTGGGAAAAATATTTTAAATTTACGTTTTAGCCTTGATTACTTTCTGCATTCGACACTGACCAAATAAGTTAGGAAATATGGACATAAATAACATTTAAAGATTAATAAACTATTTTTGCCTCAACAAGACATTCTCATTCTTTATCTCTTAATTATAATATTGCATACTTCTGATTTTTCATGTGTTTTTAAATCTAAAATCATTATTCTTTCACTGAATAAAATCATCATACATTTCGGCAACTTGACTCTATAATTTTGGCTTAGATCCTACATATTTTTAAATGATCTTAATTTATGAATTTTGCTTCTGACATATAGGGTGCTTCCAGATCATCTGCATATATTGTATCCCAGCCACAAGATAAGCTATATCTTCAAGAAAACTTATTACTTGTTTAATATGATAAAGAACTCATAAAAATTTGCTGAGCCAGGTGCAGGTGGCTCACACCTGTAATCCTAGCTACTCAGGAGGCTGATATCTGAAGATCACAGTTCAAAGCAGCCTGCACAGGAAAATCCATGAGACTCTCCAATTAACCATCAGAAAACAGGAAGTGGTGCTGTGGCTCAAGTAGTACACCATTCACCTTGAGCTGAAGAACTTAGGGACAGGCCCCAGCCCAGAGGTCAAGCGCCATGACTGACAAAAAAAAAATTCTATTACATGAGTTACATGTAAAAGTTATTAAAATAGTTATCTAAGCTTATAATTTCATATAAAATCAGTTTAATCATTATTATGCAAATTAAAAAGAATAAAATAATTTTAATAATTTCTATAGAAAGTTTTATGTCATAATTTCAATAATTAAATTAATTAACTAATTATAAGATGATATAACATTATTCAAATTATTAAATATTTTTAATAATTGTATTATAGAAATAATTTTATTTTAATAAATTGTTTTTTGATGGAATCAGTTATTTTGAAAGAGAATCAAATTATTAAAATTATTAAATTATTCAAAGTATTAAATATTTTATTCAAATTATTAAATATTTTTAATAATTATATAAATAATTATTTTATTTTAATAAATTGTTTTACTGATGGAATCAGTTATTTTGAAAGAGAATCACTGTTGTAGAACAAAGCATTAAGTACTTATAATTTCATTTTTTTCTCCCATTTCTGCTGGTAAAGTTAAATTTTAGCAATCTAAGTTTTCTGTCTCTAGAGCTAACAACTAAAATTACTTAGCGCAAATACCTGAAATATTTTACTTTATATAACTAGGGTCTAAAAAGAGAATAAAGGTGCAGAATAGTTTCTCTACTCTGTAAACAGTTTTGAGAATATTGCACAACGTTATTAACTAAATCAAGTTATCTGATTTAATATTGTAAAGTATAAAATTTTAGTCTTCTAGATTCTAGAACACCATTTCTATTTTTCCAGGGTAAAGGGTATGCTTCAATATTCAAAAGTTTTTACCCTTAACTGAAGCTGTAAGAAATAAAATAGTTTGAATACAAGATTCTCATAAAATTCTTAAGGCGGCAACTATTTTATATCTTGATAGAGTAACCTGGGAAATAAAATTATATTGTTTAGAACAGGTAGAATATAGTCACAGAAGTATTTTATCCTACTTCATGTTTTGCTTTTACATTTTTGGAGAGTTTCTGGGGGGTTTAGGTATCTCTCAAAATCTTAATCCATTACACAATCTTACTATTAGAGACTGTGACCCTTTAAAATATCTTTATTTTTTTCCATGTTTCTTTGATCTCCAGGAGTAAATAAAAACAATCTCTTAAACTTTCATCCACAAAACCTCAGTCTAATTATCACTGTCTTCCCAGCACCCAGAATTTTGCATCATTTAATTTTTTTCTTACTGCATATAGGGAAAACACTATTTTGAAATTTTTATTTCAATGTCATAAAATATAAACACTGGGAATTAAATAGAATATTTCTGGAATAATGGCTTTAGAGCCATTGAGAATATAGATTCTTAACTTTCAATACTCTGAACTAAGGTGTAAATAGATGCTTTGTTTGCTTGTGTAGTCTATGTTTTGCATATATTACATGAATTGAGAGAGTTATGGAAAAGTGCAAGATAAAGAAAGGAGTTCTTATATGAGAGACATGAGTAGAGGTGAGGGTTTCAGAAGAAAATAACCTTTTTTTATACAACAGAGATTAGAGCATTGCTAATGCTCCAGGGCCTAGGACAGGAGAGCAGCACTGGAAGGAGCAAAAAGAAAAGAGAAAGGAAGGAACAAACTAGTATATGTCTGAGTCAAGCAGAAAAGGTCAGATAAGGTGATGTTAGGGAAATGAACCCTAAGATATGTATTCAAGTGTTTTTTTTTCTTTCATGCGATTGTTTCTAACACATTTATAAGATTATTTCTTTGTTGCTTTGTATGTTCCTTACCCACAGTATAACCCCTGCTTTCACTGTATTTGATGTCGGTATAATTTGTGGAGGGGAAGGGGAAAAACAAATAGTTTAAATAGGGATACAGGTGGACCCATTGCAACAATGAGATGTACAAGTTGTTATGTGAGCTTTACAACCTTGGTGGGGGGGGGAGGAGAGGGGGAGGATTGGGTCGGGGGGCGGGGAGGATGGGAAGGGATGGGAAGGGGAAACAAAGGAGGAGGCTACAATGCTTAATAAGAAATGTACTCATTATCTTGCCCATGTAATTGTAACCCCTCTGTTCAGTATTTTCACAATAAAAAAAGGAAGGGTTGAATAACTTTTGAAATGATATAATGATTTCAGTATGATCAAGTGCATTTTAGCAAAGAACAAAAACTATTTCAATAATACAAAGACAATAAGCACCAAAAATGAATGGATTTGCAGATGGAGAAGTTAGTCTTAGTAAGATTACATTAGTCCAGTAGTAAGATTAGTCCAGTCCAGACCATTAGTAAGATTACATTAGTCTAAAACTCCCGGTCAGGTTTTATAGTGTCTCATAATTCTCTTCCAATATTTACATGGATGGCTATGTAGCTTCTTAATGAGGCAACTAGATACTTCTATTATTGTAGAATTAAGAATATGTTTGTAGGGCTAGGAAGGTGGCTCAGTGGTAGAGCGCTTGCCTTGCATGCATGAGGCCCTGGGTTCAATTCCCCAGCACCACATAAGAAAAAAGCCGGAAGTGGTGCTGTGGCTCAAGTGGTAGCGCACTAGCCTTGAGCTGAAGAGCTGAGCCCAGGCCCAGAGTTCAGGCCCACGACCAGAGCCAAAAAAAAAAAAAGAATATGTTTGTATTTCAAATGAAGTTTATATGGTCATCATTTTTTAAAGAAATAACATTCATGTGTGTGTTAAAGAAAAAGAGAGAAAAAAATTGGGATTTGAACTCAAGACCTCACTTGGCTTTTTTGTTCATGTCTGGTACTCTACCACTTAAGCAGCACGATTTTTTAGGCTTTTCTGTTGGAGTTAAAAGTCTAGAGAATTTGCTTGAACTGGCTTCCCACTACGATCCTCAAATCTTAGTGTCTTGAATAAATTGGATAATAAAGTCAATTTTTTGACTTTTTTAAAGTCAAAAAATGCATGAGTATACAAGCTGAGAAATTATACAGAAGGGCTCCACTTGATGTCTATAAAATATAAAATATATAACCCCCTGAGTCAAAAAGATTGAAATTAAATCAACAATTGTTCTAAGGTATCTAAGAACTTTATCTGTAAATATGTTACGCTTCATCTTGTTTCACTCACTATTTCATATACCCTTTTCTCTTCCTGTTCTCTTGTACAAACTGCCAATGTTACTCTCGACCCTAAACTGTAGGAAATTTATCTTTTTGTTTTCAAATCCATTTAGCAGATGAGACACAGGGAACTCACAAAGACTGATTAATTTAAGGAACTTGCACTCAGATCATTTGTGACTAGATATATCTAATCATATTTTTAAAAAGCATAAATACATTTTGTTTACTAACCCTATGATTTTAATTTAAAATGGTTTTACAACACGTACTTTGACATATCTGTGCAACTATAATTACGTAGTTTAAGCATTACACATAGTTGATATCTGCTCAAACGAGCATTCTCTGAATAATTACTTACACTGAAAAATACAAATGTGAATTACTACACAGAACCAACTACTTTACTGCATCTAATTTAGTATACATAAAAGTAGAATTTGTTACTCAAACGCAGATATTCTCCTAGAAAACTGCATCAAATATTTAATAACTACTTATTAAATCTGTAAATATATCATTTGTATACATAAATGCATATTTTTAGACAGTATTTTGCAGGAATCTCTGAAATACACCTCTCCAGTTGCTGTGCACACTTCTGAGGCAGAATTTGTGTCTAAACTATGTTCTTATTTGATGTTTAATCTAAATAATTACCACTGTGTGCTTATTGTAACAAGCTCCTGGGGAGTTACTTCAGGAATTTACTTTCCAATTGATTTTTTATTATCTTTAGATATTTCAATTTAATATCTTTAGATATTTCAATTTAATATGTCAATTTATGTGCATAATGCATCTTGATTAATGTCACCCCTTCCATCATTCTCCCCCTCCTTTAACTCTGTGACTTCAGAGACACCTTTTGTTTTAAAGGTTCAGTGGCTGGTGAAGACAATTATGCTACACTGGAAATAAATTAAAATCTGGGATTAACTCCTCCACTGTTTGACTCAATGCTGCCTATTATTTGAGATATTCTTTCTTCCTGCATTTATAATCAAGTTAAGCTGCATTTCTATCTTGAGCCAAGAAAGAATAATTACTCTAAACCTTGCCAAATATTTAATGGCAAATGTAAAATTTTATAAAGATTTTGTAATAAAAGGAAAAGTGTCTTCAATAGCTTTCTTCCTTACATGGGGAGAATAAGCCTACCTTTTCTATTGAAACGGGTTTTATTAGAGAAAGTGCAAGGAATTTTCAAAGATAAAAGTGGCTTGTATAAATATTTCTATATTTCTATCGATACAAACATAAATGCATGCATATAATTCTTCAATACATTTATCCACATCAACAAAAGTTCCATATAAGTAATCAGCCTATCTAGTAATTCGGAGAGGAAAAAACACAGTAACTTAAAATTTCAGAATTGGTGATAAGTTAGACATGACACCACATACTGCTATATGGTCATATTTGCTTAATTACTTTTATTTTACTTTTTGTTTTATTTTACTTTAATGGTACTATGCTTCAAACTCAGGTCAGTGTTCTTGCTAGGCAAGTGCTCTACCATTTGACCCATCTCCAATCATTTTTGCTTTTAGTTCTTTTTCAGGTAACGTCTCATATTTTTGCCAGGACTAGCTTCCATGCATTGTCATTCCATTTACCCTTCCCACATAGGAGGGATTACAGGTATGTACCACTATAACCAGCACTATTTGTTTGTTGAGATGTGGTCTCACTAACTTTTGTGTTTCTGTTTTAGCAAAGATGTATTTCAAACCCAAATATAAATTGGTAAGCAAAAATTTTGATCTACTTGTATTCCTTTATTCATACAAGATTTTCCCTAGGAAGGAAAGATTACATCGATTTTCTCCTTTGCTTTGGGAACTTCTCTTCTGCTGGCCCAGTAGTTTAAGCTCTCTCGTGTCAGCACAGCTTACTCATCATTAATTTAAACTCAGGTTATGACAAAAGTGCTACTAAGACTGGGAGGAGAGGAAGCAAGTTGGCTCTTAGTGCAAGAGAGTTCTATTTTCTATTTTTATTCTAAGAAACTGAAATGTACCCAAACTGCATGCACCATGAATAAAAATATTAGAAATGTATTGAGATATATTAATATATAATTATATATTATATATAATTATATATGTTAATTATATATAATTATATATATTAATAATATATAATATAATTAAAAAGCTAAACATGCTGATAATTTTTGCATTTGCAAACAAGAGGGAAGGTACTTAGGGATAGGACAGGTCTTTTTGTTTTATTTCAACATACTCTATTTAGCATTAGTGTAGCTTCAATCTCATATCCCATACATCGGTAGTGCTTCAAGGAAGGGGGTTGATAAGAATTATGATATCCACTAAAAGAATGGATTCTGCTCATATAATTTCACACATATAGAAAAATTATATACTTTTCCAAGGTCTAAACAATTTAAGAAGTAAAAAGAGATAATTGAACTACATGAAAAACCTTTGAGGACCTAATTGATAATAAAATTTAAAGTACTTCAGATTGAAAATTACATGCATAAGAAATGAAGGAAGAAAAGATGTACTAGAGAGAAAAAAAATTACAGACGTTAAGAACAGGAATAAAGAACAAGAAATAAACACAAGAAATTTAACCAATTTTGCCAGCACCATTTACTGAAGAGGCTGTCTTTCTTCCAATCTATTTTTTTTAACTCCCCTATCGAAGATTAGATGGCTATAGGTCTGTAGGTTCATTTCTGGGTTTTCAATTCTATTCCATTGGTCTTGAGGTCTGTTCTTCTGCCAGTACCAAGCTGGTATAAATTGTGGAGGGGAAGGAAAAAAACAAATTGTTTAAATAGGGATACAGGTGGACCCATTGCAACAATAAGATATGCAAGACGTTAAGTCGAAAAACGAACTTTACAACTTTGGTGCAGGCTAGGGGTGCTTGTGGAGTGGGGGAGGGGAATGGGAAGGGATGGGAAGGGGAAACAAAGGAGGAGGCAACAATGCTTGACAAGAAATGTACTAATGGGGCTGGGAAGGTGGCTCAGTGGTAGAGCGCTTGCCTTGCATTCTTGAGGCCCTGGGTTCGATTCCTCAGCACCACATAAGCAAAAAGAAAAAGCCGGAAGTGGTGCTGTGGCTCAAGTGGTAGAGCGCTAGCCTTGAACTGAAGAGTTGAGGTACAGCGCCAAGGCCCAGAGTTTAGGCCTCACGACTGGACCAAAAAAAAAAAAAAATCATGAAAAAAAAAAAAAAGAAATGTACTCATTATCTTGCCCATGTAATCATAACCCCTCTGTATGGCATTTTCACAATAAAAAATAAATAAATAAAAGAAAGAAAAAAAGAAATTTAATATAGGAAATAGGTTGATATTGGGAACAAGTTTGACATATGTGAAGCATAAATATGATAGTATTTGTCAATGCTATGAAGAACTTTATATAAATATTACATCTTATACAATGTACTCTGTGACCCATTTACAAGTACTAAATTCTTAAATTCTTGTACAAAACATGCTACAATTATTTTAGGTGACTGTATCTAAGAAGAAAGTGACGTATAAAATGCTGTAGAGACCCTCTTCTAAGTTTATACTGATGTTTTTTTAATTGTGAAAATACTGTACAGAGGGGTTACAATTACATGGGCAAGATAATGAGTAAATTTCTTATCAAGCATTGTAACCTCCTCCTTTGTTTCCCTTTCCCAACCCTTCCCATCCTCCCCCCGGCCCTCCCACCCAATCCTTCCCACCAGCCCCCCTTCCCCCCCCACCAAACTTGTAAAGTTCATTTTTTGACATAACGACTTGTACATCTCATTGTTGCAATGGGTCCACCTGTATCCCTATTTAAACGATTTGTTTTTCTCCTCCCCCTCCACAAATTATACCGACATCAAATACAGTGAAAGCAGGGGTTATACTGTGGGGGAGGGACATACAAAGCAACAAAAAAAATAATCTTATAAATGTGTTAGAAACAATCACATGAAAGAAAAAAAATTGAATACATATCTTAGGGTTCATTT
>NW_012267232.1:13752971-13777731 GCF_000151885.1 Dipodomys ordii
TGCTGGTAGCTTTAGTGTGGTCTTGTTTATGATAATTTGGGTAAATGCCCCAAAGTGGGATTGCTGGGTCATAGGGGAGCTCTATGTGGAGTCTTTTCAGGAGCCACCATCCTACTTTCCAAAGTGGTAGAACAAGTTTACACTCCCACCAACAATGCAGTAAAGTTCCCTTCTGTCCACCTCTCCTCCAGCATCTGTTGTTTTTAGAGTTCTTGATTTTAGCCATTCTAACTGGAGTGAGGTGGTATCTCAATGTTGTTTTGATTTGCATTTCTTTTATGTCTAGAGAGGTTGAACATTTCTTCATGTGTCTATTGGCCACCTGATTTTTGAACAGCTGATCTAAGTAAAAGAGCAACTTCAATCTCCCTACTGACTGCAACTATATTATTTAAGGTAGGTTGAACGGCTTGAAGTAATTGAATTACAATCTTTTTTAAAAGCAGACATTGCCTTATTCTCTATATTTTATTAACCTTTTTATGAGTTCTACATTTTAAATCAATTCTAATCACTGTATCCACTGGAAAAATTCCACTTTCACTGCCAGATCAGTGAGAGTCACACAATCAATAGATGGTACTTCAACGTTTTTATGAAAAGAAAGAAAAAAAGGATCTCGGCTACAACAGAAAATGAAATGAATTCAGTTTCTGTATTAAAAGTGAGCTGAGATAATATTCTAACAAAATATTCACCTGGGATATAATATTCAATCATGAAAGGATTTTTATTGAAATGATATTTTAAAGAAATTAATCTAATTTTATTGTTCCCTAGAAGATTAATCGATATTTCACAAGAATCACTAGTAATAGTTTGTTTTATGTATTTGGTTGAAACTATTCACAATACCTTGGCTTTGTATTGAATCTGTGACCTCATTGCTTCTATGTTTTTATTTCTTTGTTGTCTCAGTTCTCATCTCCGTAAATTTTTACTCTGGGATGCATTTCGACTACCCTTAATAGTTTCAATTTTAATTAATACTTTTAACTTCTCAAATTTGTTTTCCTAAATTAATGAGGTTAAACTTTTAAGTAACTAAAAGTTCATTTGTTTAAAATGTCTTTGATTGCTTCAAATGTAATGTCATTTGTTTATAAATAACATATTTATAATTCAGACCACATAGAGAAGAAAAGTTTCCTAAGCATCCTCAGTGAAGCATTGCTTTTTTGTTACTTTCAGTGCCTTACCTCTGTTATTCTTTCCCTTTTCTTACTGAAAACTTCTTAGTAAAGCTTAGTTGAGTCCCAACAATTTCCAACCCAAGTATTCAGGTACTGAAGTTATCCAAAACAATGGAATTTCTCACTTGTACCACATTATTTTGACAAATTTCTGGCAATTCACTTCTGTTTAGAAGGATTAAAATAAGGTATGTCTGTCTAATAGAATAAAGTTCATTTTCCTGTCATCTGTATGCTTCCTGGTATCTTATGCTAACTAGAAGAGAATCAAAACTTTTAAAGAAAATAATTAAGATATTTCAGCTGCATAGATACTCATCTGGTGTGTGTTAGAAACTTCAGTTTACTGATTAGGGTGCAGATGGAGTATTGTATGATAAAAGGTAAGAGCAGCCTCAGCTTTGACTTGAGTTGAAAATGACTTCCTAACTGGAAATTAGTGGCCTGCACCCAATAGATTAAGATTAATTTATATAATTTACAAAAATAAAATAGTAAACTACAGTCCAATATTAAAAATGTTTTAGATGTTCTCAATATCAGATGTAGTACACACAAGGAGCAGTATATAAATACATAAAGAAATAGAGAATTTAAGAAAAGTCATAAATAAAACTGCCAAAGCACTAGATATAATTTACAAATAAACTTCCATAGACAGAAGTATCATCTCCAAAGTTAGACATGAGTGAGATGAGATTAGTCACTGAAAGGCAGAAATAAAATAATGCCAAACATAACAGATACAAAGATAAGAGACATGGAAAAGTAACCAAACATTACTGACAGGATGAAGACTAAAAGATCACATTAGAGAAATATGAAATATTTGAGATAATAATTTTAAATGTTTTATGAAGCAAAGAAAATTTCTTAGCTTTCTTTTTTGTGACAGTCGTAGGGCTTGAACTCAGGGCCTGGGCACTCTTCCCAAATTTCATTTTTGCTCAAGACTTGTGCTTTACTATTTGAGCCTCAACTCCACTTCCGTCTATTTGGAGATTAATTGGAGATAAAAGTCTTACATACTCTTACCCAGGTTGCTCTTGAACCACAATTTTTAGCCTCCTGAGTAGTTAACATGCATGAGCTGAGCCCAGCTCATTTCTTTAGATTCAAGAAGCATGTAAAACTCCTATCAAGATTAGGAAAGTACTTACAATTAGATTCATAATAATAAAAACAATATCAAGCTGGAGGTGGTTGCATACATCTATAATCCTACCTACTTGGGAGGCAGAGGAAGGAGGTTGTCAAGTTCAAGGCTAGTCCAAGGAAAGCTAGGATCTATGTCTCAAGAAAAAAAAAAACACACAGAAAAGCTCAGGTTGTGGTGCAAGGTGTACTTAGTGAAAACATCAGCATTTGTTTTCATTAAAACATGATACAAGTGGATGATTGAAGAAACTAGCAGAATTAAAGACAAAAAGAAAATTAAGTGAATAAAAAATAAAACTAATGTAACAGAATGACACATAATCCAAGGATTATTCAAATCTTCTTTCATGAAATTAAGAAATTTAGCTCCTGGCTAAGCTTTGATTTATTTGAAGAAAATTCTGTCCTATAGAGTAAAGCAAGATGAAGTTAAAACTAATCCTGATAACACTTTGTATTTTCATTAAAAAGAAATAAAAATATATAGGATTGGAAAATAAAAAGGAAACTTATCAAAGCTCTGGGAATTTAGGCCAAGACAATTGAGAGAACATCACCCTCAAAATTATATACATGGCCCCCCAACTTACAATGATTCAATTAACAGCTTTCAGACTTTCTGATGATGGTGTGGAGACAATATGGATTCAGTAGAAACCACATTTAATGAGTTCTATGTAATAACAACAAGGCATAAAAACCTCTCTTAGGTGTGAGAACATGCAATGGATTCCAGCCCTACCTCAAGTGTACCCTACAGTCTACTCTAGTGCAAGGCTCTGATTCTCAGGAGGTTAGGTAAATTGAATGCATTTTTTCCTTAAAATATTTTCAAACGCAGCTAGGTTTATTGAATGTAAAAACCATAATTAAAGAGAATTTGGACTTTGAAAGGTAAAGTAAGACCTAATCAGATACCCATTTTAATACAATGACAATCAAGTGGATAAATTTCCTTTGTCTGAAATTGTATTGCCTATAGAAGCATAGCCTTAAGAAAATAAAAACTTTTAATAGACATATGTGAATGTCAGCTCAAGTCATTATTGCAAAATGTAGAATATAGCTATGGGAAGGGATGGGAAAGGGAAACAACGAGAAGGCAACAATGCTTAATAAGAAATGTACTCGTTATCTTGCCCATGTAATTGTAACTCCTCTGTATGGTATTCTCACAATAAAAAAAAGAAAAGAATTATTTTGGCTCATAGTTTTGAAACTTTAGTTCAAGATTTAGCAGTCCCCTTTTAGAGGTGGAAGTACATAGCAGAAGAACCTACTTGGGAGGCAGAAATCAGGAGGCTCATGATTTGAGGCAAGTCCAGAAAAAAGGTTGAAGGACCCCCTACTCAGCTAATAAATAGCTAGACCGGGTGCCTCATGCTTATCACCTTAAGTGCACACTGTCCATCATTCGAGGCTTGTTGCTCAGTGATGTCTACACTACCAATCTCTTCATTCAGAATTAGTATCTCTCAGTTCTGCAGTCTTACCTTCAAAATTCAACTTCATCTAAAACTTCTCATCCATGCGACATGTTTGTAAACATCATAAAAAATGTTGTGGTAATTAAATTAGGGGCTGTTTCACACCTAGAAAATTCACAGATTTAGTTCAGTGGTAGGGAATTATTTTTAACAGATAAGAATCTCTGAAAACATTATATTCTATGGTAACATTTTAACTGTGTGTATAATTTTTAGTGCAGTATTTCTGACCAAATTAAAACTCAGTATTAATAGTTTTCTCTTAGACAAAAGTGTAGATAAAATACGAAAGCTTGCTTTTAATCTTAATTCAGAGGGTTTTTTTGGTTGTATTAATTTTATTTTAGACTTGCTGTAAAAAATCAACTTTTTGTATATCCACTGGGGATATATATATTTTTTTATTTATTTTAGTTGGAAGGTTTACCAAAATTCATCTAAATACTCACTGTCTACCATTGCTGGATTGGTGACACTCTCCTTTTGGTTTATACCTCAGTAATTTCTTAAAGTCATACTATAAAACATTTATAATTTAGGGGATTTATTTATTTATTTATTTATGTCGGTCATGGGGGCTGAACTCGGGGCCTGGACGCTGTCCCTCAACTCTTCAGCTCAAAGCTAGTGCCCTAAGGCTTGAGCCACAGTGCTACTTCTGGCTTTTTTCTGCTTATGTGGTGCTGAGGAATCTAACCCAGGGCTTCATACATGGGAGGCAAGCACTCTACCATTGAGCCAACTTCTCAGACCTGATTTAGAGGACTTTTAATACACACACACTCACAATTGTAAAATTTTTACAAGAATCCCCTAAAGTAGACAGAATAAATGTATTTCAAAAGCCATCAAAATATAGAAGACAGATAATTTGAAGCAATGCTGTGGTCTGTCCTAGTTCTATGTCATTTAAATATCTCTCAATATATTCCTCCTCTTCAGGTAGAACAGTGTAGAATAACAATCACTTACCTGCTTTCTCCCTTCCTCCTCTACCCCATAATGCACTGCACAGTATGAGCAAATTAATCTGACACCTTGATGATCATTTGACTTCCTAAGACAAATACCTCCACCATGTATGTCCTCTGAGTTACACATAGCTTGGCCTTTCTTCTACTTTCTAGATACCAGGGAAAAATGAATTTTTTCGCCTTAGAGAGTCCAGAATGGGTACTATGAAAACCTGTCAACTATGCATCCGGACAACTCAGTAAAATCCCTGCGTCTCTTCCTGGCATCTTTGTAAAATCCCTGTGTCTCTTCCTGGCATCTTTGTAAAATCCCTGCGTCTCTTCCTGGCATCTTTGTAAAATCCCTGCGTCTCTTCCTGGCATCTTTGTACTCAGTGATAACTTGGTTGTAAAATGAAGAAATAATACTTAACCCCAAAATTGTTTAAAATAATTATATTAATGAATAAACATGTTATATTCAATAAATAGGTAGTTCAAATTCTTATTTATGGTGAAATCTTATTTTCTGTTATGTAATATTAGATTGTTTTATCTTAATATAATTTAATAAATATATATTATATGGATACTGAATTATTGATGTGTATACCTGTTTATATATGTGTATGTGTGTGTGCATAGTCTATTTAGCTAAGTAGATATCTAACTATATGTCTATATTCATATGTCACTTATTTGCCTACATTATGTCCTATCAAACTCAGAAACATTGGAGACAAATAGTGTTTTCTAAAAAAATGGTTCACCTGAAAACTCTGATTTAGAAATAAAAAGATTAAGAAATGTGAGGGAAGAGAATGCTGAAAGGGTTAACAGTGATCAGGACATAGTGTATTCATAAAATGTTTTATCGGCTGGCAATTCCTTTGCACAGCTACTGAAAGACAATGAAAACATTTCAAAAATAACTAGACAAAAAATAATAAATTGAAATACCTTTGTATACATTTTAAGTTCCATAATGTCAAAGGTAAATGAACAGAATTGTTACATGGATAAAAGTAGTATATAATAATGCCAATAAACATCCAAAACTGATGCCTGAAAGAATAGGAAAAGTAAGAGAAGAGAAAACTAGTTCTTGATATAGTCAAGTATGATGAGTATGGGTTTAAAAATCAATGAAGCAGGAGAAGATATTAATCTTCACTGTAATAAATTTAAAACTTACCAGTGGGTAACAAGATACTTTCAACATATTCAAATATTAGTTTGCTACATCAATCTCCGACCACATTTTTAGCACCAGAGAATAGTAATGTTATATTTCTTCTAGCCTTCATTAAACTTTTATAAGCTCAATGATCCCAGATAATGTACATCTTCATTGGTTTACCAGTTGCTTATTTTTACATTCTATCAGTAAGCATATTTTGCATTTACTAGCCATAACTCTAAATATTTCAGTAGCTCACAGTCCATTAGATACAATTAGCACAAAAGTCTGCAGATGACAAAATGAGAAATTAAGTTATTAACTAATCAATCAAAAATATTGCAAGGAAAGCAGAAATAGATAAATATAGTTCTATAATATTGAATGGAGGAGGGTTTGAGATGGCAAGCATATTCAGTGTTTTACCAACTGAAGATGGAAGACAGAACTCCAGGAATTTTCTTCCAGGGCATCTCACACAGCACAAAGCATTTCACAGCACGGAGATATACAGAAGTGGCCTTACAACCAAGTAGGGAAAGATTTTTGTTTCTTTAAGAAATGATCACATGGGATGCTGTGGGGGCGCATAACTCTCTTATGTACATTACTTTCAGTACTGAAGTGAGCCAGTAACACTATTGTCCTCTTCCATCTGAAAGTTGAACATAATTGAAAATTTCTTTTTCGCTGTGAAACAAGGAAAGACATTTCATAGAGTCCTTGAGAGTAACATATATAATAAGATATGCAAACTACCCAGTCAGTTCAATATGAAAATTTGTATCACAGATTCCTAGGCCCCAGTATTATGTATTTACTTATGTATTTGTTCATGCAATACTAGAGAGTAAACTCACAACCTTGCACTTTCTTTGCAGGCTCTCTACTACTTCAGCCTTACTTCCATCCTTTTTCTTGCCGTGATTATTTTACTTTATTTTATTTATTATCTTTAAATAGTGTACAGAAGATTTGCCATTCAAAGAAGCAATTCATAAATACAATGTACCTTGATCAATGTTATCCTATTCCTCATTCTTCATCATCCCTCCTCACCCCATCTCAGTTTTCTTAATTTTGTAAGATATGCATTGAATTTTCAAACTGCATTTTTCTCCCTTCCCCACTTCATTTGGCTATCTGCCTTCTTATTAACCATCCCTCCTCTGAATACCTGTTTCTGGTGTTCATTTACTGTACAGTGAGCCTTTGTATTGATTTAAACTGTTTTAAGTTATCTCCAAATCTCTCATATTTCAGTTAATATGCTTATGTACACATAGATACCAAACCAAAGGGTTTACTTACATATTTATAAATTGATTCTAGGTTCCACACATGAGAGAAAACATGCAACTTTTGTCTCTCTGGCCTTACTTCACTTAATATGATTTTTCCATGTTCTTCTGTTTCTTTGGAAGCGATGTATTATCATTCCTTCTAATGAATTAGTTTTACAAGTAGGAGCTTACCTTATACCCAAACTGACCCAGGCTCTGATCCTCCTAATTATGCTGTCTCATGTTATCTGGGATAAAAGATGTTCCTAACTATTCCCAACTATTGGTTGAGATGGACTTTTAAAAACTTTTTGCCAGCCTTGGCCTTGAATCCCCAAATCTGCCTCCCAAGAGGCTAGAATCATAGGCTTGAACCACCACTCTCAGCAATAAAACTTTACCCTGAATTAAAAGGAGACAGGGAAAATACAACCAGAACTCTCATTGCACACATGTATATAGACGTGAAAGTGTTGTGACCGGTGGAAGAAGGGTGGTTGGAAAGGAGGTGAATGATGGAATGAATGTCTAATCAAGAAGCACTGGAAACTTAGATGGACATGTTAAATTGAAACCCCAACGTACAGCTTTTGAGGTTCAGAAGAAATAATAATGAACAGCCTTGCTGTTGCTCAGGCTAAAACACAGGCTTATCTTGTACTCTTAATTTGCTTCACAAACCTACAACCAATCTTCTTGGCCTTACCTTTGAAACATCCGAGTAATCATTTTAATGTTTGGCCACCACATGACCCCCTGACTCCTCATTTACTACTTTCTTGGTTCATTTCAATAATCAACATTGGTCTGCGTCTACTTCTGTCCTTCCTCCTCTGTTCTCATTGTAGCATCCAGAATGATGTGCTAAAATGTTTCCCATCCTGTCACTCTCTGAACAGAGCAGTGTAAATTAGGGAGTATTTCTAGAAATTACTTACTTCTGGTCACATCTCTTATTGCTTCAGCCTTCTTCTCTCTCCTCCCTGGAAAATGTGTCTGGAAGGAGGGGTCTCAGCCAAAGGCCTCCTTGCTGTCCATAGGGCAGGTCAGCTCACTGACCATATAAATAATTAGGTCTAGATTTTGGCAGTTTTCTCAACCTGGAACTTTCTTTCCCTGTGTATGTATGTGAGGAATTTCCTGATATTCTTCAAATATTTGCTCAAATCTTCACTCAAATCTTCACTTTGTGCCTTGCTATTGAGCCTTCTAACAACTATGCTCCTGTTCTCAAAATCTGCCATAATGAAGTTCTATGTTTAGTTTTTTGAGGAACTGTTTTCCAGAGTGGTTGAACAAGCTTACATTCCCAACAACTAAACCTAAGACTACCATATGGTTTGGCATCTCTACTCCTGGACATCTATCCAATACAATACAAACAAGGTAACAGAAAAACCACCAGCACAACCATGTTCATTATAGCACAATTCGCCATAACCAAAATATGGATTCTGCTCAAATGTCTGACCCTCAATAGACAAATGAAATAAGAAAATGTAATATATACCCAATGGAATTTTGCTCATACCTTAGGACAAATGATATTGTACCATTCATAAGGAATTGGAAAGAATTAAGTGAAGTAAGCCAGACCCAAAGAAACAAAGATTGCATAGCTTCTGTAATTACTGATAGAATTTGCTTATACATGTAGAAATAAACATGCTGGATGGGATGTAAGCAGTTCTAAATGAGTTAACTGAACTTAATAGACACTATAGAAAGGTCAAATAGTGCCATTTTTTTTAGAAAGTCTAAGTCAAAGCCCATCAAAATAAGCACCAAGAAATGGGTGCTTGCAAGGGAGGGGTAAGGAGAGAAGAGTACATAATGAAGGAGGGAGAGGTGGATGCAGTCAAGAATTTATTGAATATACCACAAAATTAAGCAATATAAGGGAAGGGGTAGGTCTTCTGAGATGTGTCTCTTTAACTCATTAGCCCATTTATTGATTGGGTTCTTGCTTTGAGGATTTAAGTGGGTTTTGTTTGTTTGTTTGTTTTGTTTTGTTTTGTTTTGGAGGGGAGCTTAGTGTATTTTAGATATTAGGCCCTTGTCTGATGTATGGCTGATAAATTTTTTCTCCCATTCTGTAAGGTTTCTTTCTAGCTTGTTATCTATATCCTTTGCAGTGCAATCTCACTTACCAAGTCTTTTTTTCTTCTTTTTTCTTTTTCATTCCTTTTTTTCTTTTTTTTCCTTTTTTGGTCAGTTGTGGGGCTTAAACTCTGGGCCTAGGTGCTGTCCCTCAACTATTCAACTCAAAGCTAGCACTCTACCACTTGAGCCACTGCGCCACTTCCAGTCTTCTGGTGGTTTATTGGAGATCAGAGTCTCAGAGTCAATGGACTTTCCTGCTTGGGCTGGCTTTGAACCACAATTCTGAGATCTCCACCTTCTGAATATCTAGGATTGCAGACATGAGCCCCTGGTATCCAGCTATCAAGTCTTTCTTTAATTTATTGTGTTTCAATATCTTTCTTTAGGAAGTTTTGACCTGTGTTCAGGAGCCCTAAAGTTTCATCTATCTATCTCTGTAATACATGATTTTTTGTCTTATATTGAGGTCTTCTTTGATCCATATTGAATTGATGCTGGTGCAAAATGTTATATAAGGATCTAGGCCCAGATTTCTGCATGTAGATATCCAGTTTTGTGAGCACCATTTGTTAATAAAATTGTTTTTTTCTCCAGCCTTTTTTTGGTTCCCTTATTGAATATTGGATGTGTATAGGTCTGTGAGTTCATTTCTGGATTTTCTATTCTCTTCCACTGGTCCTCAGGTCTGTTTTTGTGCTAGTACTAAGTTGTTTTCATTACTATGGCTTTGTAATAGAATTTCAAGTTTGGTATTGTTATTCTTCCAACACTGTTCTTCATATTAAGGATTGCTTTATTCTAGTTGGAGTCTTTCATTATTCCATATGAAATTTTGGTTTGCCTTCTCTGTCTCCTTGAAGAATCTCGTTGAAATTTGAAGGGAATTGCATTGAATTTGTAAATTGCTTTGGGCAGTCCTGACATTTTCAGGATGTTAATTCTTCCAATCCAGGAACATGGAATGTCTTTCTCTTTCCTTAAATCTTCAATTTCTTTTTTCAATTTTTTTAAAGTTTTAATGATAAAGGTTCTTCATATCTATGGCTGAGTTAATCCCTAGTTTGTTGTTGTTGTTGTTGTTTTGAGACTATTGAAAATGGGGCTGCTTTCCTGATTTCAGTCTCAGTTTTCTAGTTGCTATAATATTTTTTTAGCTGCTATAACTTCTGTGGGTTGATTTTTATGCTCTGTTACTTTGCTGCAGTTTTGGATCCACTCTCATAGCTTGGGAGAGGAGATTTTAGGGTCATTTCAGAACAGGATCATGTCATCTGAAAAATAGAGGAAGTTTTATTTTTGCTAGGATTTCCAGTACTATATTGAAGAGGAATAGAGAAAGTGGACACCTTCATCATGTTCCAGAGCATAGGGGAAATGGCTTTAGTTTTTCATTATTAAGTATAATGCTGTCTGTAGATTTGTCATATACAGTCATTGCTACTAAAGTAGTGTTTGCTAAAAAATTTCTTTATACAATTGAATTGTTTGCCGTTATCTTACAATGATTTTAATGGTGGGAGTATGGGAATATATGTTGTTTTAGAATATTCTTTCTTATTTACTTGCATCTGTTAATGCTGCCAGCTTATTAGGTGCAAAACTGCTTGACCTTCAATTTTTTCTACATCACATGAAATTTGTCATTTTATTGTTTCACTAGAAAAAGTGTGTACAATCCACACTTCCTCTTATGTAATCAAGATATTCTAATATTATATGAAGTGATACAAATGACAACAAAGGTATGTTTATTGGTAGTGGTCCACCTTTTTGAATCTTTGTCAAACTGTGTTGGTCTTGCTAAAATGTTCCTTTTTCAGTTATTTCTAATTATTCAAAGCTAGGTGTGGCTGACTGCTGGGAGAAAGGCAAAAACAGACAAATAATTGACAACAACAACAAAAAAGAATAAGAAACAAGCATGGATAATAATGATAGATTTTCCATTTTAGTTGCCTGTGCAACTTAATTGATGTTATAAGCACTGACCTAATTATTACAGAAATTATTTCAACCAATGATATAATTTTCTACTTTTTAATTTTTGCTAAATCATCTTCTTAGTCTTTCTTTTAACTGACAATAGTTATGTCTACAGTTACAAAAGTCCAATTTAAGAAGTTAAAGCAAGCCAGGTGTCTGTAGATCACACCTATAATCTTAACTACTTAGAGTGGAGATTAGGAGAATTGTGGTTCAGGATCTGCCCCAGAAAGTACTAAATTCAAACCCCAGTTGCCCACCCCACCCCCAGTGAAAAAAGTTTAAAAACAAGCTAATCATATTAACACCTACAACTGAGGCAGGAGGATTTCAAGTTCAAAATCAGCCAGAGCTACATAATGATTTTCTCACTCTAGAAAACCAAGCAAAATAAATGTTTAAAGCAAATGATTTGGAAAATTAAGAAAATATTTGAGTGGCCATGTATGCACATATCTGTATGTTTTAAGCATATTACAAATTACTATTTCTACATTTTGCATCAAAATTACGATGAGTAGCCATTGTCCAGAAGCATGACATTCTCCTGACAGAAAATAAAACCTTTTTCAGTTATAATTATCAGATGTCATTGAGTGAAATATGACGTATATAATACTGTAATGAAAATGCTAAATGATTACTAAATAGACTATAATGTACAAAGTACTGCACAACAAATGCATGTTGCCTTCATAAATGTTAATATATGCATAAAAGTTAACCTTAGATTAATTGATCCAAATCATATGAATACAAAATATGTGATTGGATAACATATTGACAAGTCGTTGACCAGAATGGATTATAGTGGAATTTCATATTATAGAACTGACTACTTCAAATTTCTATAGTATTAACTTTACTAAGTTTCAACACAACCGATTTTTAGTGGAACATTTTTCCCTTTGAAATTATAACCCTTTCATCATATGGAAATAATTGAATAATTTGTATAGACAACTAATATTTTACATGTAAGGTTAACATCTATCACTGACCATAGGATAAAATCCCTCCTCTTGGTCTGCAGAAGTCTGGGGGGAAAAAAATTTCCTGCTAGTCCTGGCGCTTGAACTCAGGGCCTGAACACTGTTCCTTAGCTTTTTCACTAGTGTTCTACCTCTTGAGCCACAATTCTACTTCTAGCTTTTTGGTAGTTAATTGTGGTAGGTCTGCCTAAGAGAACAACCCTTCCTCCCTTTCTCTTCATCTGCCTGAAACCAGAAATCACCTGACTCTCAATCACCTTACTGACAGTCAGCAAAGGAACCTAGGCTCTGACAGTCACATCCTCATCTGCTGAGGTCATTTCCTGAACCATCCTGGTGTGACTCCCTCAGACAGTGAGCTTCCCCAGGCTCTGAGGTCATTTCCATATCCACTCTGGTCCTGACTCCAACCCTTCCCTATATATTCCAGCTTAACACAAGTCACCTCCTCCTTTTCTCTTTTTCTCTTGTTCCTTCACCTCTGTCTCCTTATGCCTCTCTTATGGAGGCCAACAGTTTGTTCTCCCCACGATAAAATCTTTTCTGCCTGAACCTTTCAGTGGTTTTCTTTCCAGCGAACCTTACAAAGTGGAGTTATTATTATTATTATTATTTTGCCAGTACTGGGGCCTGAACTCAGGGCATGGGCACTGTTCCTGAACTTCTTTTGCATTCTACCACTTGAACCACAGTACCACTTCCAGGTGTTTTTTTTTTTCCTTCTGTTTATATGGTACAGAGGAATCAAATCCAGAGCTTTGTGAATGCTAGGCAAGCACTCTAGCACTAAGCCATAAGCCCAGCCCAGAGTTAATCTTGTATGTTTGACTTTTTCCTGCTTGGAAAAAAAATACTAACATGAACATCTTTTCAAATTAATTCAGTGTAGTTGATTTGCACTTTTTTTTTTTGCACAGCACTTTATGGCCTAACTATTCGCTGAGAATAAACAAAAAAAATGTAAAATCATCCTTTATTTTTTAATAAAACTACAAATTTTAACAAAATAAAAACAGGGGAATGTATTTCTTTATTGTATTCAATATAACAAAGTTATTTTACTTGTTAAGCTATGTATTTCTCTTTTCACCAGTGGAAAAATTAACCAAATTAACCATCTTGAAAAAAACAACAAATAAAACATAATAATTAGTCTTTCCATTGTAATTTGCTCTGGGAAAAGAAATAGTCACCTAACTATCTTATAAACTGAGGTAATAATTTAGAACATGACAAGAATTATATTTATGGAGCTACATATCTATATATGATTTAAACCTGTTTCAAATAACTTTATTCCCATTTGAAAAAAATCAACATGAGAGATCTCATGTAATTTGGGATAGCCAGTCCTAATCAGTAGTTAGTCTAACAATATCATCTTCCTTCTCTGTTTGCTCACATCTAAGATACAATACCTGAATGTCATAAGGAATTTCAAAATATATCTTGCCCATCCCCAAAAGAAGTCCTCTCTGTCCCAAGGAAGAGGAAGAACATTTAAAAGAAAAACATTAATCAAAATAAACCACTTGAAAGAGTTATCTTTAAGATGTGTCTTTGTTCATATCAATTAAATCAGACAAAATATCCAGCCCACACTTACTGTGGAACTATGTCATTTACTTATTATTTGTCCTTGAGCAATGCATAGATACATTTGCATACTACCATGTTTAATTTAATTCAAATAATTCCTAAAGTTTCACAGTTTATAATCTTTTTTTTTTTTGGTCAGTCATGGGGCTTGAACTCTGGGCTTGGCCACTGTCCCTGAGCTCTTCAGTTCAAGGCGAGTGTTCTACCACTTGAGCCACAGAACCTCTTCCACTTTTCTAGTGTTTTTTATTATTATTATTATTATTGAAGATAAGAATTTCATGGACTTTCCTGCCCAGGCTGGCTTTGAACTGTGATCCTCAGATCTCAGCCTCCTGAGTAGCTAGAGTTACAGGCATGAGCCACCAGTGCCCTGCTTTCACAGTTTATAATTTTATTGAAGAATTATTTCCTCTAGCTATCAATATAATTTCGGAGTTAACTTTTTAATACATATATAGAAAGAGATAGATCTATATATCAATTTACTTGATATTTTAAAATGATATATCAAGGTCAGAGATTCATAGTCAACATATTATTATAATTTTATTAGCACAGACATATATAGTACTTTTAAGTTATTGTTTATTTTGAAATTTTGAGTCAAGGAAAATAAACAAGAAGACTAAACTTTCTGAAATGGAGCCAAAGAGAAAATAGGCAATTCAATATTACAGCACTGGATGCTTGGGAAGGAATTTCATAAATATGTTTTGCTCATTTGTACAATCATGGTATTTTTGTACTTCTGGCCCTTGGTTACTGCTCGTAAATATGAAAATAAAAGATATAAATAAGCCAAGAAACCTTAATCTCTAGATGTCATTTCCTTTATTATGAAATTCATTATGAGACATTTTTAGCACTTCCCCTTCCTTTCTTATATCATTTGTATAGACTAGTATGGTAAGATTACTTGAAGTAGCCAGAATACTGACATATTTCTCACCCATACCTGTTATTCCAAAGGTAAAGAAAAACCTAATTTAGGTTTCACTTTCAAATATCCCAAAATATGGCATCCTGTGCAGTCTTAAGATGCTACTTTCTTCTGCTACAAAAATACCATATTTATAGAGCCAACACATTATGGAATGTGACTTGAAGGTCAAGTAAACATTTTATGAGATTGAATGTTCTCTTGTTTAAATGTAAAGACTAGGGTTACTTTATGGGTTAGATTATAACTACAGGAAAAAATGAATGTTTTATAAGGCTTCTCTACAGTTTAATTTTAAATGTCCCCCCCCCACACATGGATTTATTAGAACCTTGAATGCAATATTAGATTATATGGTTTGGCTTCAACTCCACAGCAGGTGAAGGAAAAAGTTGGAGTCAGGTGGCAGTCTACCTATTGAATCTTTACTCCTCTAAGCATAGGTCTCAGTAGAATGCTGAGAGGTTCTCTGTAGAAAATAAAAGACTTATCTTTTAAATCATGTACTACAGTTCTCCTGGAAAACAGAATAAATAGTATATAGATGTATGGTGAAGAAGAGAGATTTACTACTAGAGAAGTATATATGCACATATATGTTATATATATATATATATGAAACACATATATAAATAATGGTATTAACTCATTTGTCTGTGAAGACTTAATCCTACTCTCTACCTTCTGGAAACTGGAGAACAGGAAGATAATATCATTCAGTCCAAATTTGAAGGCCACAGTCCAAAGACTAAAGTCTTGAAAACGAGAAACTCTAATGCCTGAAGGCAAAAGATGTATGTCTTCATTCAAGAGAAAAAGAGATACATAGAATTTGCCTTCCTCCACTCTTTTGTTTTATTTAGGACCTCAGTGGATTAGGTGACCTGCTCATCTTGGTGACTGTAAAATTTCTTTAGTCTATCAAATGTAAATCATTTCTGAAACACTTTCATTCTTATACCTAGAGATAATTTCTTAACAGTTATCTAAATGTTCCTTAGCTCAGTCAAGGACACACATAAAGTGAACCTGAACAAATTATTTCCAGCATCAGTCTCCATCTAGTTAGGAAGTCATGTACCCTTTTTAAAAACCCTTCAGCGGACCCAAGGAATGGTGTGTGTCAGCCAAATGATGACGTAGCACCCTCGTGGCATAGTTGATGTGCAGAACCCACCATTGTAGCTGATGAGTTTAAAGGAAGTCATGCAGGTGAAACAAAAATTTCAGGTTGTACAGACTTCAGCCAAAAAGCATCAAAAATCAGTTGAATCCAGGCCAGCTAACAGGCCTGCTAGACTACAAAGTTCCTCAAAAAGCAGCTTCCATGGAAAAAGAGAAAGAAAGACATCTCTACTAGATGCCAGCAGAACATGTATCCAGAAAGACAACTTCCACAAAGGGGGCCTGAGAGGACACAGAGCAGCCCATTTGTGAGCTTACTCCTCAAGACCTCAAGAGTAAAAGAAGCAGGGAAAGAAACCTGCAAGGTTTTGCTTTTGCCGGAATGAATCATTTTAAACCTAATTGTTACTGTTTAGTGAGGAGGAGACTGAGACAATCTTTACTAAATCACTTAATATTTTTCAAATACCACATCATGAGAATGATGAATAGTTCAACCGCAGAAAATAAAATGTGGACACAATAAGTTTGCAAATCTCTATAAAATTCTTCAACTCTTTCTCAGATGAGCTGTAACATCAAATTATTTCTCCATGTTGATTAGTGGGCACACAACTTTCTCATGGTCACATCATTAAGCATTTATAGAACTATTAAACCCTGGGATATGGCACATGCTTAATAAAATCCTTCTTATTCTGTTATTCAATAGGAGTAGGGCTAGAGAAAAAGAGTAGAAATGGACACCAACCTATTTTCACAAGTGAAGTTTTGAAGGAACTCAGCCACACCCATTTCTTTCCTTGTTCCCTGTTGTTGCAAGAACGCATTTGTGCAGATCTTATTGACAAAGCGTGGCACAGGTGAAAAATGAAAACACTAACAGAGCCAACTTGTGGAGTCTGGATGAGTCAGGAAAGGGAAAAACAGAGACCCAATCACTCAGACCTTTGCAAATGTCTATGACATGATACAGTATGCATCTGGAAAATTTAATAAATGTGCCAAAATTTTTACAGTCTTCTTGTCAAAGAAGATGTACAGATGGCAAATAAGGAATTGAAAAGATCATGTCAGCAGGGAAATCAAAATTAGAACAATGAGCTACCACAACTAATATCAGAATGGAAAAACTCAGAGCATTTGGCAAGTCTAAATGCTAATGAGAATGTGAAGCAACAGAAACTCTCATTGATTGTTGCTGAAAGGGGCACCTACTTTGAAAATAAGTTTGATGTTTTCTTAATAATCATTAAGCAAACTCTTCTTATGCCATCCAGCAATCACACACTTTGATACTTATCCAAAGGATTTAAAATCTGATGTCTACACAGAAACCTGTTCCAGGTGTTCATAGAAAGTTTGCTCTTGATAAGCACAGCTTGGAACCAACCAGGATTTCAGTAGGTAAATAGGCAAATAGACTCCTATACTACATCAGAGAATGTAATACTACTTCGGGTTAAAAATAATTGTGCTTTCAATTATGAGCACATAGAGAAAATTTAAACCCCTAGAAAAACTTTAAACGCATTTTACCAAGTGAAAGAGGCAACCTAAAAGGCTGCATACTTTAAGACAGTTATATGACATTCTAGAAGCCAGTATTTTGGAGATGCAAGAAAGATGAGTGATTTCCAGCTATTAGGAAAGAGGGAATAAAGAATGTGTAAAGTGCAGTTTTAGGGCAGGGAAAGTATTTTGTATAATATGATGATGATACATGTGTGTCCAAACCTACAGACTATATCATATGGAGAGCAAGTAGTAATATGAACTCAGCATGCCTTGGGTGGCCACCTGTGTCACTCTATATCCATCAGTTTTAACAAATGTACCAAGTAGTGAATGGTGTTAGTAATAAGAGAGGTTAGGCATTGGAGAGGTAAAAGTATGTGTGATGGTTTGACATTTTCTCAATTTTGCTGTGAACCTATCTCCCCATTCCAGGGTTTGAACTCCAAGCTTCTGAATTTGCTGTTCGCTTGCTGAGCTGACGCTCTGCCACCCAAAGGCAGGTTTTGTTGTCCATTTTGGAGCTAGAATTTTGTAGACTTTTCTCTTCAAGCTGGATCTAAACCATAACACTCCAGATCTCAACTTCCTGAGTATTAAGGTAATATGTGCTAAAGACATTTGTTTCCTAAAACGATTTATTTTGTTATTTTTATCTTTTCTTTTTAAATATATTTTTATTGTAAAGATACTGTACCAAGGGGTTACAGTTACATGAGTAAGGTAATGAGTGCATTTCTTTTCAAGCATTGTTCTTTCCTCCTTTGTTTTTCCGTTACCATCCCTTCTCTCCCCACGAACTCCTCCCTCCCCTCCAAAGTTTAAAGCTTGTTTTCAGTATAGTGCCTTGTACATCTCATTGTAAATCAATATAATTCATCACATCATTAAGAGCAAGGATAAGAATCACATGATTATCTCAATAGATGCAGAAAAAAAAACATTTGACACGTTCCAACAGCCCTCTATGATGAAAGCTCTGGAAAAACGAGGAATCCATGGAACATTCCTCAACATAATAAAAATAATTTTAAATATGTAATCTCAAAGTAGTCATAACTTGGTTACATGTTTAAATTTAAAAAATAAACCTTTCTGTGCTTTTTACATACTAATTTATGTCCTATCTTCTCATACTTTATGGAAATGTAAATGATTAAATGTCAATGTTCCATTACATAAAGAAAATTTGATTTCTGAAAAAAAAATAGCATATAGATGACATTTATATACATCCATGTTCAAATTTGATTTTTTTCTTTAATTTTATTGTAAAGGTGCTATTCAGCAGGGTTACAGTTATATACGTCAGGTATCGAGTACATTTTTATGTTATTAATTTTATATGCATTTATGAAATTTAATCAGTATTTTTGACTCCAGTTCATCCTATGGATATTATTTTAAATCCATAGTAAGTCTGGGACTTGCTTTTGATATCCCTGAAAACCATACAAAATGTTAACGCTGCCATCAATGTGATAACTGTGTCCTTTCTCCACAGATTTCTGGAGTGATTTCTTCCATATTTACATATTGGGTTATTTTGAAGAATTCAGTGACGTGGATTCAGAACATTCATTGCTGATGGAGTGTGTGAACATTTGAGACAAAATTGAGACAAATTATAGGAAAATATTGTTGGAAAATATTATATAATGGAAATCTGATAGAAATTAAAATACTTAAATATGAAGGCCTGTGCTTCCTGTCTAAGTTTGTGTTCACAGAGTTGAAGTAACCTTTCACTATCTCCAGAAAAAAAAGTAAGATTGGAAATACAATTTTGAGAATGTTTTTAGTTGGCATTTTAACAGAAGAGATATATTACCTTTATAAATCATTTAGTGACGTTGTCAATTGTTTCACAAATGACCAATACAAATAACACAACAGAAGCCTCAACTTCCTAGAATGGAAGGACAAAGCAACACTTAGAATGGTACAACAGTATACACAGCAAGTCTTAAAAGTGCATAAATCATTACTTATGTGTATCCAAAGTGTTTTCACTCATTCTTTTTGTCTCTGAAAACCAGGTTTCATCTTACAAAATCTTTCCAAGAACTTCAGATGTATACTTGATTTCAATAACTTTCATATTCATGCATTTTGTCACTGTTCATAGAGCCACCTTGACCCCAGGAATTAGGCATTCAGATTATTGATTTTAATAAAGGCTTCATCAGCCATATATGCAAACACACACACAACACACACATATTACACTTATATATGCTATATGTATATTAAATAAATATTAAATATACATTTTTGGTAAGACTGAGGTATGAATTTGAACTCATGGCTTCATATTTGTGGGCAAAAACTCTTCTGCTTAAGCCAGTACTTTTTCCATTTCTTGGATATATATACATATATATATGTATATATATAATTGTTATTTTATAGGTGATGAACAGAGGGGTTACAGTGACATAAATCAGGTAATGACTGCATTTCTTTTTGAATAGTGTCACCTCTTGCCAGCACTTTTTCCTCTGGTTATTTTTGAGTGGGATTTTCTCTTTTCTCCCCTCAAGGCTGGCCTGGACTGTGACCTTCCTATTTATGCTTTCCATTATAGCTTAGAGGGCAGGTGCTCCACATCTTCCAGCTATTAGTTGAGATGAGGTTCTTATTAACATATTTACCCAGGCCAACCTTGAATTACGATCCTCCTATTCTCTGCCTTCTGAGTAGGAAGGTACCTGTGAGCCATTGGCACCTGGCTTTAATATTTGATTGATTCAACTTTCTTTCCTTAAAGACAACACATTAAAGAATACAGGTTCTTGTTCAAGTTACTGTGTGTGCAAATGTGTGTGTGTGTGTGGTCACAAAGTACCAAGATTAAACTTGGCAACTTCTCTGAGACAAACTGGCTCCAAAGAATTTATTACCACTGTCTTCACTTGAAGGAAACAATCTGATTCCCAGGAGGTGATCCTTTGTGCTTCAGGGTGGGGCCTTATCATTAAAAAGAATTGTCCTCACTTTGGTATAGGCTGTCCTACAAGGCTCTGCACTTCCTGAGGGGTAATTTCAGTCCCTTGTCATAAAGACATGATCGATCAGTTCTTTTTTTCCTGGACCCAAACATGATTGCAAAGCTATTTTAGAGAAAACAGCTTAGAGCAAAGAAAAATAAAAAATGGAGAGAGAGATGCCAGGTTTTCCTCCTGGTTTTAGTTAATTTTCTTGCAGCAATGAAGTACCTATTAAAAATATACTTTCAATAGGCTGAAAGTGGATTTGTCTCTTTGGTAAGAACCACAACGTTAGATTCTGGTGTTCGTATACTTGCTAACTATGCCTGAGAGCAATTCCTGTCCCAAGGTCCAGCCTACTGGATTCAGGCTACATGTGAATTGGGAAGTTTTAATGACAGTTCAGTGTTTTCTCTCAGAGACCTTGTGATCACATCCTCCCATAGCTATGTCTCTCTGCTAGCTGACAATTTACTTGGCAATGATTAAAGGCCTGGAAGTATTTTCCATGTGGGGTTTTCTTTACATACCTACATTGCTTATGGCTAACTGCTACCTATCAAATAATATTTCATTCTGATTCTCACATATTTCCTTTCATACTATATAACATAAGCTAACCAGGAGTTGAAGCAGATGCACAAGTGTTATTCAGGTTTGTGTATTCATAGTTATCTCATTTATATAACCTATAAGACACCAACCAAGACATGCTTTCAGGGTTGCTATATTTACTATTAATTAGCAAACAGCAAAATGTCAAGCAATAACTTCTTAACTGGACAGTAGCAATATTTCTTAAGAATACTCCAACATCACTTCTTAAACTCTTGAAGTTTAGCCTCTGTCTTTGTTTAGGTAGTTGTCATCACAATTATCCCTTTCAGTTAATGCAAAGGATCTTCAGTGAAATTATCTGCCTAGTTTCCCTTAAACCCCAATTGTAATTTTAATGAGGTTTTGGTCAAAAATCAGTGGAGTGGCTTTAGTGATTCAACACTCAGATCACTTTCCCAGGATCATAGAAATAACCACCACTGACATTCTCTGCCCATTTCTTGTGACATAATAGAATCTAGACTTCTCATCAGTACCCTCTACAAATTCTTATAAAGTGGCTTGGCTTTATTATTTTAGATCCTGTTCCATTGTGTTAGAAGTAAAGTTAATGAGAGTAATTTCCTCTCAGTCAAGAACACTTATCCGGCTGGGAAGGTGGCTCAGTGGTAGAGCGCTTGTCTTGCATGCATGAGGCCCTGGGTTCGATTCCTCAGTACCACATAAGCAGAAAAAAGCCAGAAGTGGTGCTGTGGCTCATGTGTTAGAGTGCTAGCCTTGAGCTGAAGAGCCTAGGGACAGCGCCCAGAGTTCGGGCCCCATGACCAGACCCTCCCCCCTCAAAAAAAAGAACACATATCCTCTAGATATGCACAGGCTTGTGGAGAATATTTATTTATTTATTAAAATGCCAATTCTGGGACTTGAACTCACGGCCCAGGCCCTGTGCCTGTGCTTTATTGCTCAAAGCTAACATGTACCACTTGAGACCCAGTTCCACTTTTGGCTTTCAGGTAGTTAATGGAAGTTTTCTCATGGGCTTTTCTGCCTGGGCTGGCTTCAAACTGAAATCCTCATATCTGAGATTCCTGATTGGCTAGGACTAAACCCTTCTGTTTCTACTAAAATTTATTATCCATACCCCCCCTACACACACACACACACACACACACACACACACACACACACACATATATATGTATATATACATATATATTGTATTAAGTATTTTGGAAAAGGAGACTTTTTCGTTGCTTTTACATTCTCAACTTCTTTGTTAATAACTATCAAAGCCTGGGAAGTTCATACATATTAATTAATTAAATGAATTAGTGAATTCATTTATTCATGATTATGTTGTCTCTATTCATTTTTTTATTTCATAAATCTTAAACATAGAATGGCCAAGGGAAAAAATTACTTTGATTTTGGCTTGTATATTATTTAGGACTACCAAGCCAGAAGAAGTGAGAGGATATCTCTGTAACTGTAACTGTTTAAAAGCATGTTCTCAACTCATAATATCTGTTTTACAATATGGAATACAAGATAGAAGAACCTTTATATAATTCCTCTAAAGTTACAGCAGCATGCTTCGTGAAGATCAAATTCAAATGTTAATGATTTTTTTAAATTTTACTCATTTACTTTTTTTTTTACTGTGAAAATACTGTACAGAGGGTTTACAATTACATGGGCAAGATAATGAGTACATTTCTTATCAAGCATTGTTCCTCCTCCTTTGTTTCCCCTTCCCATCCTTCCTATCTCCCACAGCCAAAGTTGTAAAGTTAGTTTAAACATCAAAATTCTTAAGGTCATTTCTCTTACCATCTGTAGTACTATACTATCCTTTCAAACTTTTCAAAATAAGTACATTTATATATAGAATTAAAATACACTGACATCAATGTCAATACACTTATTTACTCTGTTACATGTGGAATAAATCAAGCTAACAGAAGTAACTCTCTCAGATAAAAGACTTAGCTCACCTAACTCTAAGCTAAATCATTCCCCATGCACAAAGGGGTGCCTTGGGTCCTATTAGCCATTACCAAGATAGCTTGAGAAATAGAGATAGGCATTTTAATGAACTTCTTTATCTCACTTTATTTTAGAAGGTTAAAATAGGCCAACATTATTGAGTCCCATGGTTCTTTAACACTAACATTGGTTGAATATGAAGCCACATTTTAAAAGGATTCACACACTCAATAATATGTGAATGCTATAGAAGAACCTTCTCTGGTTACCTGCTTTTCTTCCAGGAAGTTCACCTACCCAACAGTCAATCTTTCCATTTTTTATTCTTTCTCAGCAGCTGGACAATTAAGGTTTGAAATTCAAATTCTGCTTTTCAAAATACCGTCGAAAATATTTCACTATTGCACACTTTTAGCAGTTGTCTATTGCATGCTCAGCATGAAATCTAACAAAACTATACACCAAAGAAACTCAAAGACATCTGCCTAACTGCTTTATTGAATGTTCAAGCAATTCTGCAGAAGCTTTGCCCCTGTCACCTGTGGAGGAACAGATGTAGCTACTGTGTGGAGCATACATTAGGGTTTTCGAATACTTGCTAGAAAGAAATTTCAAATGGAGAAAAATATATTTTACCTTATGAAAAGGGCCCCAGGGAATATAAATCACCTTCCTCTATTACATACTTACAGCCTGAAAAGAACATGCCATGCAAGACAGATCTAGCTGAATAAGGATTTCCTACAAAAAAAAGCTTCAACAAAATAGAGTTTGAAGGTTTCCTCTCATTTTTCTTAATACCAAAATACTCCATTTTTTGGTAGAAAAGGGAATGTCACCATGAATAGAACGTCTTATGTGAGGAGTATTTAATTTTTGTTTTCATTTTTATTTAAATGGACTCTCATTAAGAGGATTTCAAGGGAATTATAGAAAGTATATTTTTGCAGCATTTTGAAAACTTATAAGTCATAGCAGCTCTCTGTCGTGCTTCCTTTGTAAATGAATGAGCAGTAAGGAAAAGTGACTAATTTAAGAAATCTAAAAGAGGATTTTCTCACAGAAGAATGCTTGTACTCCATTTGAGGACAAAGTCAATTTCTACCTTTACCTCCAATACTCTAAAAGCATTGTGACCTCAAGGTGAAGATGATGGCTACTCTAGCTAGTAGCTCTGTAAGGAGGGACTAAGATCTCTGTGTCTTCTTTTTAAATCTGCTTCATGGCAGAATTAGTGCCTTCTATGCTAGTCTTTCCTTACATGCATACCAAGCAGCAGAGAAGCCCAGTTTCTATACATTCTGAGGCTAAGTTCTGACTGGTTTCATCTAGGCCATGATGCCTCAATTAACTTATATACTCATTAATTTGTGGAAATCAATATTGATTTGTGGAAACCAAATAATACTAAATGATTTTCAAAACCAAGTACTGATGGCTTATGCCTGAAATCTTAGCTATTCAAGATACTGAGTGTTAGAAGAATGCCATTTGAAGACAGACTTGGCAGAAAAATCTAGAAGACTCCATCTCCAATTAACTAGAAAATCTTAAACTGGAGAGATGGCTTAAGCCATAAGCAAGGAAGCTGAGTGGCTTTTTCTGCTTATGTGGTGCTGAGGAATGAAACCCAGGGCCTCAAGCATGCAAGGCAAGCACTCTACCACTGAGCCACCTTCCCCCCCTCTCCCCTCCCCTCCTCCTCCCCCTCC
>NW_012267232.1:13777781-13792890 GCF_000151885.1 Dipodomys ordii
TTCTCCTTCCCTCCCTTCTCCTCCTTCCTCTTGGCCTTCTTCCTCCCATCTCCTCTCTGTTGCCCCTCTCCCTCCCTTTCTCTCTCTCTCTTGCTGCCCCCTCCCTCCCTCTCTCTCCCCCCTCCCTCCCTCTCCCTTCTTTTTCAACACTATAATTAATGTGTTTATTTCTAACGTGGTGTTCTAGTGTCAACAACCACATTTATTATTTTCCTTTAAAATCAAAGATGTCTCCACCACTTATGAAAAAATAGTTTTGAAAAAGAGAACAATGCCTCCAGTTTTGTTTTATATCCTTATATTTATAAATACAGTTCTTTGATGTTTTATTCAATACAAAGATGTTGACAACATTACATATCTTTGTCTAGGGAAAACATTTTGAAGACATCAAAAGCAAATGAAAGTGCAAGTGGGAACCTTAAGGTTAGAAGGTGCCTCTTCTCCTAGGTAATCTGGAAAATTGGGAAGCTAGATTTAGGAGACACATTTGAGCCTGGCCCCTTACTGATTAATTTCAATCACTGTTAAATGAACTCATAATTTCAGAACTAATGACATTTGTTTCCATTTGAAAACAAATGAAGACCAAGCCAAGGACAAGGCAGCAAATGTGGCTTACAAAGAAGCACCAGGAAACAGAGAAGAGGCTGTAGAGCCTGATATGCCGGAGCTCCAGAGTTGGAACTTCTATCTAGGTGTATTCACTACACAGTTGATTGGACTGCCTGCAAGTAAAGGTCAATACAGAGGGCTCATAAGGTGCCAAGGGTCATTAAGGACTTGTATATAAAAACTCTCACTGATCTGATGGTTTCCAGAGTGGTGAACCAGAATGTCTCAAGAACTGGTGCTCCTTGAAAGATAATTAATGCTAGTCCAATCTAAAGAGTTGACTATCTGAAATTTTTTCTGTTTATTTAATATTATACTGATTTTGATTTTTTAGCAGGCAAAGATGCTTATTTGAAATATACGTATAAAGGACTCAAAATAATTAAGTATAATTTTAAACAGCTATATTGTCATTCGATGAGAATTCTTATAAATGGACTTTCTAATCAAGGTGGCATGGTATATGCCATAATCCCAGCTACTGGGGAAGCTGTGGTTGGCAGATCACTTGAGCTGAGGAATTTTGAGACAAACCTGAGTAACATGGAAAGTTCCTCTCTCAAATCAAGAAGATTAAAAAAAGTAAGAATTTCTAAATCATATTTACCAGGTGGTAGCTTATATTTTAGAATGAATTCATAAGAGAGCACTTAAAATTCATGTATATAATAAGCTAAATGGTTGATAATCTTGTGGTTTTTTTATTCTTCACAAAGTGAACAAGATTTCTTTGTTTGTAATGACAGACTTCAAATTTACAGTCTAAGATAGCTCAAAAACTCAGGGCATTCTATATTACTTGGCATGCAATCTTTTAAGGGAAAAAGGAAGTTCCCAATCATATTATACCATTCACTATAGATGTATACAATGCTTATATATTATACTTTAGTGGAGAAATGCACACACACACACATACACACACACACACACACACACACACACACACACACACATACACACACAGGAGCATGACACTCATACAAGAAAAGGAGCTGGAGATCGATCCCTTATGTGTAAAATGTTATTTTTCTTGATATATATAATCATAGATATTTTGATAGCTACTTTCATACTGTTCTATATCAATTGTTTTTAGTTCTAAAGAATCTGTTAAGTTATGGAAGAAACCATCTTCTCCATAACAAGGGCCCATAGGAACTGTTTCTACATTATTGTGAGACATGTTTATCTGCTAAATAGCTTGCATGGTACAATGAACACACACACTGCCCTGAACAGGACGTTTACTTCCCTTAAAGAACGTTAAAAAAAATCTCATTTATTTCCTCCACACCTCCTAATATTCTTTTTTTTAATAAGTGTTTTTATTGTGAAAATACTGCATAGAAGGGATACAGTTACATCAGCAAGGTAATGAGTACATTTCCTATCAAGCATAGGTGCCTCTTCCTTTGTTTTTCTCCTACCATGCCTTCCCTCCCACCTCCACAACTACACTTCCCCCCCCTCCGCAAATTGTAAAGTTCATTTTTCAACGTAGTGTCTTGTATATCTCATTGTTACAATGAGTCAACTTGTATCCCTATTTAAACATTTTGTTTTTTCCCTTTTCCTCCCCAAATTATACTGACATCAAATACATTGAAAACAGGGATTATACCTAGTTTTCAATTCTCTCACCATGTAACACAATACTTTTTCTCAGAAATATAACAAAAGCTTTCATTTCCATGTCAGCTTAACACTTACAGAAATCTCAACAATGGTTTGGTTTCCAATCAAGTGTAAGTTTCACAAAATACTTATTATTCCAAACTTTAAAAACAATAACTCTACAAAATTCTCCTATACAATACCATCAAAATAACTGTCTTTCAGATGGGTACCAGTAGTTAATCCCTGAAATATTAGGCACTCATGTGAATGAGAACTAGATTTCTCAACAAAAAGGACTAAAGTCATTATTCAGAATTAGAATATCTACCGAAAAAACAAGAGGCCTGAATTCAAACCTCAGAACTACTGAACGTAATAATGATAACCACAACAACATCAACAACAACTGGCTTTTATTATTGATATGGCCATTTCCTTTCTGGTTACTTTCCTGTACTATGGTGCAGGTATTATTTAACCAGTTTCAGATATAAGCTTTAGGTTTTAAAACTTATATATGTTCTAACAAAAAAAATTAACAGGGTATTTTAAGGTATATTTCAAGTTATTTTTAAGTGTTTAGGGAAAAACTCAATTTATGAAATTCTTAAGTTTTGGTATAGTGAAATCCTATTAACGTATGTTTCAGTAGTTTAGAAATAGCGCAAATAAACTTCAAGCTTGCTATAGTTTTGTCTCTAAAGCCTAGTGACATTAATATTAATGAAAAATACAAATACTTTCAATGTTCAGTAAATTGGCTTTTCAGAACAATGTTGATTTTCACATTAATAAACTAAACTTCAAGTAAAAAGGGAGAAAATTCACACTATCTGAATTGTTATGAAAACATATTCCCATTAATAAACATAAAAAGAGGGAAATCCTAGAGGGAATGAAACTTCTGATTTGTGTCAGAGAGGCACAATTTATCATAATAGAAAACAAGTTTCCAAGAGTACTTCAGAGTGAATGACAGTTTCATATTGTCGCATTTAAAAAAAAAAACAATGAAGTCATTTCAAATAACTCCACTGTTGTGTAAACATGATATATTCACTTGCTGAAGATGTTTTATTGCTCCTGTGTACAAAGCAAAACTGAAGCACATGGCATGAAATTAAGGTCAGAGTTAGATCTAAAACCACATATGTCGATAATTGAATAAC
Source organism: Dipodomys ordii (assembly GCF_000151885.1). Lineage (NCBI taxonomy): Eukaryota > Metazoa > Chordata > Mammalia > Rodentia > Heteromyidae > Dipodomys > Dipodomys ordii. The sequence continues at coordinate 13,781,186 of NW_012267232.1, forward strand.
ATAGATAGAATTTTGTCTTGAACTTCTCAAGTTAGAGAGAAATTCACTTGATGGTCTTCATATTTAATTCTTATGAGAAATATAAAGCTTTGATGACACATATAAAACAATATAAATATAAATTAATATTAGAGTGGCATTATTTTAAATAAATCTTCTCAAAGTTAGCTAACTATGTAACTCTTAAGTTTCAGCTATAGGTAGAAAGGAAAATGTGTTGTGTGATTTTCTCAATTAGATAGGGAAAACATATATATATATATATATATATATGTACATAGTCAATTAGGTTAGTAGATATTTATTGATATCTTATCACAAAAAGGAAATGTTTTCACAAATCAGTTTAATTTTAGTATAGTTAGGAAAAGGAGAAAGGTTAAAAGATTGCTTAAGATACACAATGTGCCTCCACATTTGCTTTCTCATGCAATTAATTTATGCACTCTGTAGTAGGTGTTTTATGCCTACTTCTGATTTTTAAAATGATAAAGTAAAATTCATTTATAATGATTATTTTCTTTATCTCAAATAGTTGACAAAACATTTTTCTATTTCACTTTGCTGAAAAATTAGTTCTATACATGTATTTAAATGTTAGACCTATTGGGCTGGGAATGTGGTTTAGTAGTAGAGTGCTTGCCTAGTATGCCAGCACTGGGTTCGGTTCCTCAGTACCACATAAACAGAAAAAGCTGGATGGAAGTGGTGTTGTGGCTCAAGTGTTAGAGTGCTAGCCTGAGCAACAGAAGCTCAGGGACAGTGCCCAGGCCTTCAGTTCAAGTCCCAGAACTGGCAAAAATAAAAAAAAGGTAACCATATCATAGTTGAAAAAGACATACTTTTGAGACAAAAATAAAAATCTTAACCATTGAGTAAAGAGAAGAAGCCCAAATGAATAATAGAGTCTAATAATTTATTATAATAACATCTGACAAAATCAGTCTGTCAGTGTTGCCTTTCTGTATTTTTTATTATTTCAACTGCTTTTTCTAAGTATTATAAATTTACAGAAAATTACATAGCCTCTATCAAATTATTTCAAATATATTTCAGATATATCTATCTGTATTACTTGCACTACTAATTTGAAAATGCCTTAAATGTATCACAAACATGACTCTTATTGATAAAGTTGAATCTTTAAATTTGTTTATGAAATATGATTATTATAATAAATAATTTCCCTGAATCACATTAATCCCATTAATTTATCATCCCCTTTGGTTTTCCTAATGTAATGAAATGATTTCCCTTGGGAATGAATAAAGAAAATGTCTCGAATCTTACTAAAACAAGATTCAATCAAAGGCTGATTAACAAAATAATGCATTTTCTTATTAACAAAATAATGCATTTTGCTTCATATAATTAATGAATTTTTGCTTATAATCAACTCATTTGTGCATAAGCCTAATCTAGTATATACAAAATGTTTAATAATTTGACAGTGGAGAGATTGATTGTGACCTGCAATACAATATTCACTGATACTCTATGTTTAAAGTCACTTTAAATAACCTAATGTGTTCACATATTGTATTGTTCAAATGACTTGCCACCATCTTTCTTACATGTGTGACACATACTGTCTTTTCAATATTTGCACACATAACTTTTGTACATGTAACTTTTGAAACATTTGAATTTATTATTGTTACATAATAATGAAAGCAACAATAGTGATGAAGCTGTAGCATAGGACCACAATGACTTACAATCTACTATCAGTGATACAAAAATACTTAAAACTGAAAAGAAGAGGATATGGCTTTTGGGGACATATGGTTTTTGGTAACAGGCAACATCTCTAACCATGGAGATGTGGCAAGGAGTTCAATCTGGTTGTCACCTATTGTAAGAATACTTTGAAAGTTGATCTGAATGGAGGTAAAATTGATCTCTCAACATGTGAGAAAAAAGAAAAATGTAAAAATAACTCTAAATACATAACAAATTTATAGAAGTAACTATAGTCTACTGTGATGTAAGAATAAAAAGCTGGATGTATGCAGAGAACAGAGATATATTAAAGGAAATATTTGTCCATTCTTTCCATTCACACAGAATTTTTCACCTTTACATGAATCAGGTAGAGCACAATTCTTTGTGAACCATTTCTCCTCTTCCCTCGATCTCTCCCAGTTTGTCTCTCCCATCCCCAAACACAAGATACACCATTCATTTTCCACATAGTGTCTATGACAGTACTACTTTTATATTTGTTTACCCTTTATTTCACCTTTCCTGTGCCCCTTTACCCTCACAAATACAAACAATCAAATAAGACAAAAGGAAAAGAAAACAACAACTACAATAGCAACTAAAATATTTCTTGCTTCCTTTTCTTGGAGTTAATTTCATAATATATTATTTCATCTGAGCATATGCACATAGCTATTGAGCCTTTATCATCCACTCCTATGCATATCCTCTTTGGCCTCAGTGTGACTTGTGACTGTCTATAGTCCTATATAATATCCTAGTTCCATAATGTCTAGAGTCCTTTATCATGTCCTAGTGTGTATGTGTGTGTGTATGTGTGTGTATCCAATAGAACACCATGTCACAAAAGCTACTAGCGCAACTATGTTCATTGCAGAATTGTCAACCATAACCAAGATATGAAATCACACAGAATTTTGACTTTGTCCCGAGGACCGGCACAGGAGATGGCACAGTCAGGTATAGCATTGGGACATGTCACTGTAGGTGGCAGGAGTTTGTATAGAACGATTCTGTGCTTCAGTAAAATCATCCTAAGGAGCTCAGGAAATAAGATTCAAATAGAAAAGGAGAAATTATCAAAATCTTAACTAATGCAGACAAGAAAGAAAGAGTTTGATTTTAGTAAAATTAATAAGCTGAATAAATCTAAAAGACTCTGGGAATATTAAGTGGGTAAGTGCAACAAACTTCGTGTGTCAGCAAAAAGACAGGCAGGAGTTCAGGACTACATTCAAAATCTGGCTTGGAAAATTCATATGAGCATTCAATAGTAGATAAATAAAGTGGAGAGAAACAGTTAAAGAAGATGATCTTATTTTGAAAATCTTTATTATCGTCACGTAGTTGTACAAAGGAGTTGATATCCGTCAAAGCAGTTTAAGAATACAATGCATCTTCATTGATGTTGCTCCTGGAATTCTCACCCACTCTTCCTGACCCGTCCATTTCCCTCACTGTTCTTAATTTTTAAGTTATGTACTAATTTCTTTTGCCATTTAACAAAGTTTATGTATACACTGCATCTTGATATGTACCATCTCGTCAACACTTCACTGACATTCAACTCACCCCCTCATTTTTTCTCAATTCTGCGGTATATAACATGCATTAAGGAAATTGTGGGAAGGAATGGGTTTGAGAGGGATGGAGGAGAATGATGAAAGAGTTGACGTTGATCAAGATGTATTGTATTAGAAATTGCATTATTGAATGGCAACTGCGTTGTACAATTACTTCAAGATGATTAAAAAGAAATTGATTATAAAACTCCAGTTTACAGTCCTTTAGATAACCCTGAATTGCTCTATGTTATTACTGACAAAACTAGTATTTTTATTGTCCTGTGTCTTCAATGCATCTGTTACTTTGCTGAAATTACATTTACACAAATCATAACTTTGGTAGCTTAAAACAAATTGTGTTTTTCCTTTCATTTCTCAAAAGGAGTAATCCAAAAATCAAGCTGTTTGCAGGTCAGACCTCATTCCAAAAACTCTAGTGGGGAACACATTGTGCCATAGGCTTCTCTGAAACCTGACACATTTCTTTACTTATGGCTCTAAAATACCAGATTGAGCCTTCCTTTACATAATTTTTACATACTCTTCTAGTCTCCAGCTCTGTCTTTTGTGTGTGTTGTATAAGATGCCTATATACGGTTTAGAAGTCATTCATATAATCAGAAATGACCTTTTCTGGACATTCTTAAATTAATTCAACATCAAAGACTTTATTTTTCTTATAAAGTCACAGTTACATTACTTGGAGCTATGCTGTTGATTTATCTTTCAAGTGGCTAGCATTCAACCCAACACTTTATCAGTCAAATGGTCAAGTAGTAAAAAAGAAGCTTATGTTAGAATTTCAGACACTGCCATTATTTTGAAAGTAACTATGCCCGTTACAACAATGAGAAGTACAAGTTGTCATGTCGAAAACGAACTTTACAACTTTGGTGCGGGGTGGGGGGGAAAGGGGGGGTAGAATTGGGGGGGGGGGGGGGGAGGCTGGGAAGAAGGGTAAACAAAGGAGGAGGCAACAATGCTTGATAGGAAATGTACTCATTATCTTGCCCATGTAATTGTAACCCCTCTGTACAGTATGTTCACAAAAAATTAAAATTAAAAAAAAAGAAAGTAACTATGGCCTGGGAGGCAAAATGTAAGACTAGATTGAACTAGTTTCACAGAATTCACTGAGATGTCTCATGAGATTCTTTCAAAGATGGATAATTAGCACATTGATTTTTCTTACTTATTTCCTTATGACATATTTATTTTAGACTACTGAAGTACTTCTTTCAATGCAGTCCCCATACTTTGATCTGCAGTGAGCTTTTTATCAATCAATTTGCTATTCTTCTTGAAATTTGATGTTTTTCCTGATTATGTGGCTATGAACTTTGAAAGCTTTTAAATACTTTAGAATTATAAAAATGATTTTGCCTACTGTATATATATTTAAAGGATGGTTTATTTAACAAGGCACCAGTGGTTCATACCTGTAATTCTATCTACTTATGAAGCTTAGACCTGAATATCATGATTTGAAGCCAGAAGGGGTGGAAATTTCTATGAGATTCTTATCTCCAATAAACTAGTCAGAAATAATAAATTAAAAAAATCAGAAGTGTGCTATGGCTCAGGAAGAAGATCCAGGCCTTGAGTTCAAGTTTGAAGACTGGCCAAAAAAAAAGTAAAAGGGTTATTTTAAAGTCCTCCCCATAGTATCTCAGAAATACTTTGTGTCTAAAAATAATTTTAAGTCACTGTGTCACAAAGGGAATTGTCATTTAGATATGATGATTCCCATCTGAAAGTCACTATATCCTTTGATCTACTTCATTGCAAAGGGATCTGAAAGAGGACAAAGCAATTCTGCTCACCATGTTTGTTGCACAGGTGATTAGCCATGAGATTCAGTAAAAGACATAGCACAGCAGCTGCCTTGGCTCTGTGATCACAGGCTTGGAACGCACAGCTGCCTTCCAGGTTCTCATAGTATTTTATCTCATTGTCAGGTCTTCTGTAATGGAAAGAAATGTCTTCACATTTATTATAAAACATTGTTTACTTTATTCAATGATTAAAAAATTCTTGAATACAAAATGGGACCTAGTTAGCTGAAGATATATTGGAAGATAATTTTAGCAGAGAAAATATGATAAAAGCCATCAGTTACTGGTGAAGTTTTACTATTTTTTTCAGAAAAAAATCAATTATCTGAAAATTTCTTCAGTTCTTAAAATGTGGGTCTACCAATGGAAAACACCTTCAATATCTTCAGGATAAGGAATCAGAACATGATGGCTAAAATATGACAAAAAGAAGGAAGAGCCAAAAAAAAAAAAAGAAGAACCAGCTCAGAAAGAGGATTAGAAACACTGGTTAAGTAGTGGTAAGCCAAACCCATCTTTATAACCTATACTGTAATTTGTAGCTGATTACAGAGCATGAAAACAAATTGATTTTACATTAATAAACAATCCTTTAAATAATATGACCTCCTAAGTTATTGTTGCCAAAAGTTGTTCTGTAATATGCTAGTATAGTCAGCCAATCAGAGGTTCATTTTATTAACAATATTTTAGAAACCACATAATTTTCTTTCTCTAATATTTTGCAGTGACAAAAGCCTATGAGTAAAAGATTTCTAAAATGTATTTAGCTAGTACTCTAGTTCAGTAATATTTACCTCGGGAAAAATCTGAGGTTTCATATTATTAAATACCAAATCATACTTTGGGTTTTTGAAGATTAAAGTAATACAAGTTTAATAAATGATTAATTTGAAATTTAAAGGTACCAGGAATTATGGTTTTTTTACACATACTTATAAATAGAATTTTATAGAAGACAAGATGTAAGAAACTATATCATCTACATAACCATTATCAAATCTTGTGGATAGAAATTGGCAATCTTGGTGGAGTTTTTATCATAAAAAATGTGGTAAGAGTAGGAATTCTACAGATGATATACAGAGTTGGGTTCATACAAAGTTTAATGCATATATAGACGTAGTCTAGAGACAAATGAACAGCTTGTATATGTATCAAAGGAACGTTTTGTATCCATGTGTTCCTATAAAGTGGAAAGACTATATCAGTGTGAATTATCACCTTTGTTCAGTATTTGAAGGTTTAGGGGAAAATGGAAACATAAGGGATAACATTTTTTCCATTTCCTATAACTAGTATTTTAAAAATTTTGTGTGACCACTCAGTTATTCACTCACATCCACATATTACTGTATCTTCCACCAGCTTCCAAAAATATCAACACAAAATTAAACAAGGACCTAAATGTAAGACAGGGAACTTGGAAACAACCAGAGTAGAAGATAAGAAAGTCCTCAAGGCATTGGAATAGATGTAAATTTTAGGACAAGAAATTGAAAGCACGGGAAACAAAGCATAAATAAATGTGGTTTAAAAAAATAAAAAGCTTCTTCTCATAAAAGAAAATATTTGATAGAATGAATATGTATTTTTAAAATGGGAACTATTTATAAACTCTGAATTTAAAAGGAGTTAATAACCAGACTTTATAAAGAACTCCCCAAATAGGTGACAATAAAACTATATGTGATTGGACAGTAGACATAAATAAACATTTCTCTAAAGTAAGCACATGGTCAACAAAACATGACAAAATGGCCAATAAAATTAATCATCAAGGAAATGCAAAACAAAAACATAATGAGGTATCTCATCATACCAGAAAGATAAGCTATTACAAAAGATGTTAATGCTGACAAATGTTGGGGATGTAAGAAAATTGAGCCCTCACAAACTATAGATCGCAGTGTACATCAATATAGTTCATGCAGAAAACAATATGGAGGTTTTTCAGAAAATTAAAATTCAGAATACTACATGACCTAGCATTCTCAGTTCTTGATTATATAATAAAAAAACTGAAGTCAGTGTGTCTGAAAGCAAACTGCACTTCCATGTCCATTCCAATTGATGAGTGGCTAAAGAAAATGTGATGAGTATATAAATTAGAATATCATTCAGTCACAAAAAGAATGAACTAATATCATTTATGACCACATGTATAAAACTACAGATCATTATTTTAATTGAAATAAGCCAACCTAAAAAGCTCAAGTACTTTTTCATTTTACTTCTATGGGTAATATAAAAAGGGGATTTCATGTAAGGAGAATAAAATAGTGGGTACCAGAAGGTGGGAAGAAGAAGGAAAGAGAGGAAACAGGTTAATCAAAGTCAAAAGCCGCAGTGAGGTTAGAAAAAGTAGTTCTGGTGAGTTATTGTGCAGTAAAATGAAAACAGATGATAATAATGGACTATACTTTCAAAAATGCTGGAATGCATTTAAAATCTTCCTCATAAATTAATAAGTAATAAATGTTTGATGAGCTAAGTATGTGTAAAATGAATCTAACATTGCACAATGTATATATGATATGTCACATGACACTTCATGATACATTTAAGTTAGTTTTTACATGTCAGTTAAAATTATTTAGAATTTGAAATACACTAAAAATAAATGATCATATATAGGGTATTGTATGTGTATTAAAATTTAGCAAACAAGACTTACTAGATTATGGGGCTGGGAAGGTTGCTCAGTGGTAGAGCACTTGCCTTGCATGCACGAGGCCCTAGGTTCGATTCCTCAGCACCACATAAGCAAAAAGAAAAAAGCCGGAAGTGACGCTGTGGCTCAAGTGGTAGAGCGCGCTAGCCTTGAGCTGAAGAGCTGAGTTCAGGCCCCATGACCGCCTCCCCCCCCAAAAAAAATGACTAAATTATAAACTTTTATTATTTATCTAACTATCTGTGGGTTGAATTGCATCTACATGAAATGAAAGATGATACTGTGTCATTATCTTCCTTTAAGGGACATTGTTTCCTTTTCTTTTTCCTTTTCTTTTTGTTGTTGCTGTTGTTGGTCATAGGGCTTGAATTCATGGCCTGCATGCTGTCCCCAAGCAGTTTCACTCAAGTGTTGTGCTCTACCACTTTAGACACAGCACCACTCTTTACTTTTTCTGAGTAGTTTTTCGGAAATAAGAGTCTCACAGACTTTCCTGCCCAAGCTGGCTTAAACTGCAACCCTCACATCTCAACCTCCTGAGTGGCTACGATTATAAGCATGAGCTACCAGCACCCAGTTTTGATACTGTTTCCTTACAGATTTAACATAGTTGGTTTGGGTCATATGTTTTGTAGATGAATATGTATGTGTCCTACTTTATTTTTGACCTGCCATGGATGACATCAGTTTTGCAATGCATGAGAGATCTAGCATAATTTCATTAAACCCAGAACAAAATCACTTCTGGCATTTGTGTAAGGCAAATGGAATTCTTAGCAGAGGAAAAATTTAAGAATACAAGTGTATGTATAAGTGTGGAAGACTATGTCAAATGTAAGGTGATTTGTCTTTGACCTTAACATCTGCTTTAAGACTTGTATTTGTCAACACAAGCATATATAATAGCAGCATAGAGAAACTCAGTGAAATCTGATGTCCAATAGAAGGATGGGAGGAAAGAGAAATACACTCTGTGGGTGAGTGGCAACTGGCAGCAGGAGCGTGGTCCTGAAAAGGAGAATAGAAATTCTTAGAGAATATTAGAAGAGTACCAGAGAAATAGATAATACAGAACTATAAACATGGGGCAAGAAAACCTGTAGGGAATTCTATTTCTTAGAGGGAATGATGCATGGAGTGTGACAGAGAGAGGTGAAAAGTGATCATAATACAATGTTAATGTGTGGAGGTGTAACAATAAAATTCCCTGCCTCTCTATAACTTACATAAGCAAATGAAAAATGAATAAATAATTCATTGTGTTAGTTGTAGGGCAAGAGGTTATTCATTCAGTCGATATATATTGAGCATTTGAAAATTTTTTATATTGATTTCTCTTTGAAGAATAGTTTCCTAACTTGATGAAATCAATATAAATTTGGAAGTTACGGTAAGTAAAAGCTATGCTCCTTCAATTTGTAAGTACGTTTGAAAAATATAAGGATTTTGGCATTTGTTGATTAGGTAATTCATTATGCCACTTTAATATGTAAGAAAAATTAAGGAAATTATTATGAAAGGTATGAATGTAACAATTAAAAATTTACACTAAAAAATTCTTTGGGAGATTTTTCTCCTATACAGTTTATTATGCATTTAACTGATTTTTGGCATTATACTCTAGACTCTTAACTGTCACTATTAGTAACACAATTTAAGCTGTCAGCACATCAAAACATAAATGCACACAAGATGTTTCACCTGAAATTGTACCTGTATTAAAAGACTAAATTTTCCTTTGACATTTTTGGAAAAGAAGCTTCATATTAAACGTATCTAAGGAAATAATGTCAAGGGCTTTCCTTTCACCTTCAAAGTTATCATAAGCCAGGAAATAACTTATTGGGTTATTTTTCAATAACAGCTTTTGAGAGCATATTACTATCTCAGAGCCAGATCTTTCAAGTTCAACTATATGACTGTTAATAGCATTTCAAATATTTCAATGCCTTTTGGAAAAATGGTTTTAGACATTTTAAAAATGATAAATGGCTTTTAATCTAAATGCAACTTCCTAGTTACTAGAGGTTAATTACCCCCCCAAAGTACTAGCAGAAATAACTTTTGCTCTATTAGACATCATTCCTGATACTATGATACCAATAAGTTTGACCTTTCCATTCTCCTCTGCACGAAGAATCAACCTCTGATGTCTGAATCTTTATGACCATTGTGGCTTGAACACATTTACCACATTCAAATCTGCTTTCTCATTTCTCACACTATTATGTTTCTTGAAGTGAACTTTCATGTACAATTGTATTGCATTGAGAAATTTTACTATTTTTAACTATTTTTTGCCATTTTTTAATTCAGAATTACACTAAAAGAGAGATGAAGAGTACATCACAATAGCAGATTTTTTTGTCCATTTGTTTTGGTACTGGATAGAACCCAGGATGTTCACATACATATTTCTTAATGACCTATCAAATTATTTTGAACACAGTATTTTTAAGGAATAATCTTGTTATTAGTGTCTGCATGTAAATTAGTTTAGCAAGGTAAAGGAACTATGGTTCTGTGGAAAGTGTCTGTTGGCTATTTCTGACTCTGAAAAAGCTCATTAAAATATCTTCTATAAGGCTGGAAGGTAGCTCAGTGGTAGAGCGCTTGCCTTGCATGCCTGAGGCCCTGGGTTCGATTCCTCAGCACCACATAAGCATAAAGAAAAAAGCCGGAAGTGGTGCTGTGGCTCAAGTGGTAGAGCGCTAGCCTTGAGCTGAAGAGCTGAGGGACAGCACCCAGAGTTCAGGCCCCACAACCAGACCTCCCCAAAAAATATCTTCTAAAAATTATTGGGTAGTACTCTTAGAGTATATACCTTTTGAAAGATGTTTTTATTTCAAATTTATGTTGATGAGAAAACATGCATATTTATTATAAATTTGCTAAATTCCAAATATATGATATGACAGTTTGAGATAAATTTAGCCACATCACAAAGGGATTCACTTATCATTTCTAAGTCTATTTCATCTTTCTATAATATTTTGAAAATTTATCACAAAATATAATTATGTATTTTTGTATGTACTTCCTTTTTGTTGGACAGTTACTGTGCAATATTATTTCTGTATGTATATTCTATTGCTGAATATATTTTTCCATGCCATTCTTCAAATAGTATATTTGATTAATTGTAATTGATGCTTAAAATACCAATGTGTGATATGTCACAATTTAATTACCATTATAATATTGTTAGAAATCTGTTCCATTTGGGGGTTTATTACTATTTGAATTATTCCATCAATAATTCATACACTGAAATCTAGAGCATAGTTATACCTCAGAATTGACCTTCATTGGAAGCAAGGACTTTATAGAGGAAATCAATTGGAAAGATGGTCATTAAATCAGATCTAATACTACTGATGCACTTATAAAACATCAGAAATTTGCTGACAGATCAAATACACAGGGTTAAACCAGATGAAAAGAAATGAAGTAATGAGATGATGTTTGGACAAGCTAACAAACATCAAGAGCTTTTCAGTTTGAATATTTATATTTAATTTTCCAGCATGTGTTAACATAGTCAGTATGTGGTAATATGTTTATTTCTAATCAAAATTCCATGTCGATATGTCTGTATTTTTGGATTGTTTAATCAGTTCCAGTTTTTTGTGTGCATGCTTCTATTGTAAATAGTTTTTTTTATTATTGTGCTTTATAATACATTTTATAATAAATCTAGGCACCTAGTACTAAAAGGCTCTAAAATATTTCCACCTTCTTAAAATATGTAAAAAAGAAAATAAAACTCACAATTAAGATAGAAAAAGTATCAACAGGGGCTGGGAAGGTAGCTCAGTGGTAGAGCGCTTGCCTTGCATGCCTGAGGCCCTGGGTTCGATTCCTCAGCACCACATAAGCAGAAAAAAAAAAGTCAGAAGTGGCGCT
>NW_012267232.1:13792940-13798338 GCF_000151885.1 Dipodomys ordii
AGAAGTGGCGCTGTGGCTCAAGTGGTAGAGTGCTAGCCTTGAGCTGAAGAGCTGAGGGACAGCACCCAGGCCCAGAGTTCAGGCCCCACAACCAGACCCAAAAAAAAAAAAAGATAAAATGTACCACCTATTTTATTGCATACTACATTATATATTAAATTGTATTATGATATATAATACAACTTAAGTAATATTAATTGTAATATAAAATTATATAAATATATTTATTTGGAATATTTAATCTTTATAGTGTTCCTTTATTTTCTAATTTTGAAGCAAATTTCTTTTGTAGAAAAACCATCTCTTTTGGTTGTGATGTACTATCCTCTTGTGTGTGTATGTCTTTTTGTGTGAGAGTGTGTGAGTATGTGTATCTGTGTGTGAGAATGTGTTTCAATCTATGTATGCCTATGTATGAAACGTATTCTATCTTATGTAAATGAGCTTCACCCATTTAGGTGAAAGGCTAAATAACACAAAAAATAGCTTCTTCCCCAAGTAAAATTGAACTCTCTGACTGTCCTTAAGTTAAAATTGCTTTTTCTTGCTTTTGGAGCTCAGGTTGACATATTAGCTCTTTCAACATCTTATGTAGGCCAGCATACAGAATAGAATTGTACCCTGATTCTTTTCTGGGGCTCAAATTTCCTGGCTATAACTTTCAAAATTTATCCACCTTCACACTGATGAGTTAACTCCTCTGTGGAAATGGTATAAGATCAGATAAATAATAGATAGTATATAGATGAAAATAGATAGATAGATAGATATAAATAGATAGATAGACAGATAGATAGAGAACTACTTCAGCTTGCTGATTTTTACTCTGTTATAGTAGTGTTTTGATTGATTTAAATTCATTTTAGAGTACAATAAGTATTTGATAGTATAAAGGAAATTTATAAGCACATAAATAAACCAGGACTTCCAGAAGCCAAGAACACAGAAACCAATGCCACACTGGAGAAAGAACTGGAATCTGCAGCATTTTCTACTTCTTACTAGCTATATCACTGAATAAAATAAAGCTACATTAGAAATGTTCAGTATTCATCTATTATGAACTCACAGCCTTCAATAAGATGAACAAGCCTTGATATATGAAAACTACAAGAAATGAATGACAAGAAAATAAAACAGGTTCTGTTCTGAGAGGCTGTTTGAACATGAGGAGAAGAGGAGAAAAAAAAGAGATAATAAGGATGAAAATAGTTAAAGTAATTTATTTGCATATATAAAAATAGAACAATGCTACCTATTGAGGTTGTATTAGAAGAGGGTAGGAGAAGGTAAGGGTGATCAAGATAACTTTTATGCATGTACAGAAATGTCACAGTGACCCTCACTTCCTTTTTTTTTTTTTTCTTTTTGTCGGTCATGGGGACTGAACTCTGGGCCTGGCTGTTATCCCTCAGCTCTTCAACTCAAGGCTAGCACTCTACCACTTAAGCCACAGTGCCACTTCTGGCTCTTTCTGCTTATGTGGTGCTGAAGAATCGAACCCAGAACCTCACTCATGTAAGGCAAACACTCTACCACTGAGCCACCTTCCCAACTCCCAATCCTCTCTTTTCATACAATGCATGTATGACATTTTTAAAAGGAACTAAGTACTATGGATGTCACATAAATGCCTTACATTATCGTTCAAATAATGACAGTGGTGTGAAGTAAATTTTTTACAATTATATTTGAATTCAGAAAAAAATAGCTGACTTGAAAAACTGTATAATGAATGCCTCTGGCTGATTGTAAGACATGTTCTAGCTTCTATGTATCAAATTGTTCTAATGAATTATCTACTTCTAAGAAATTGATTGCCCTGAGTTTTCTATGAATTGTGGTACTGAAGTCACTTTTTCCTGAGTTATCTGATATCTTTTCTAATAAAACTTTTCATTCCATTTCACAATACATTGACAGACTTATGAAGTAATAATGTAAATTAGCCAAATACTACAAAGAAGATACTCATTAGGGCTAGAATTAAATTTACATGGAAAGGAAAGCATTAAATGCCTTACCTTTTACCATATTATTAGCTTGAATTATTCATTAGAATCCATTTTCTTTACCTTTAATGTTGTTATACCTCAAAGACACAATCTTTTTGAAAATTACCATCTTGAGCAGTTCTTCATAATCTGTATTTTATTAAATGTTAATGTAATTGCCAAAGGAAATGAACTAAACAAATTGTTCACAGAAAAGGCATATTTGAAATTTTGTGGACATGTGTCATAGAATTTTAAAGAAAGATGAGAACATGTAGCTTTCTATGTTGTCACAAAATTAGAAATTATGTCTCTGCATATTTCCTGTTATTGAATATCTTATTATGCACTGATATTACTGATAATTTGAAATGGCATAATTATAAAAAGAAGTAAAGTCATGAAGAAGACCTTTTTTTTAAATCAGTATAAAATAAGCAGGAGTAATACATCTGTTTAGAATAGTCTCCATTTTTCATGTACTGATACTAAAAGTAAGTTGTAAGGCCGTGTAATACTAATTTCTCTTGATAAAGTAATTCTTACTTAGTATTTACAATATAAAATTATTAACATATTCCTCCAGATTTTCAAGCACACACAATTTAGTTAAAATGAGTTCAAGTGTACAAAGGGTGACATCAAACGTATAAAAATTAAATAAGGTTTTACAAAAATTAAGTTTTTAGATAAATTCAATATCTCCTACTCACTTGTTGTGAGTGTGTGTGTGTGTATGTGTGTGTGTGTGTGTGTGTGTGTGTGTGTGTGTGTGTACTGGAATACAAGGCCTCTACTCCTGGTTAGTTCTTTCACTCAAGGCCAGTGTTCCTTCACTTGAACCAAACCTCCATTTCGTTTTTTTTTTTTTTTTTTTTACTGCTTATATTAGTGACAAGAATCTCTATGATTTTTCTGCCTGGGCTGACTTGGAACCTCAATCTTCAGATCTGAGCCTGTTAAGTAGCTAGAATTACAAGCGTGAATCACCAGCACCCAATTATGCATTTTCATTATGTACAAATCCCAAAAACTTTACAAGAAAGCTGCCTAAAATGGTGAAGGAAAATGAGGGAAGGCATCACTGTCTTGCTTTTTAATCTTAGGAGGAAACTTCCACATTTTCACCATTTAAGCTGATGTTGGCTGTTAGTTTTCTATAAATTCTCTTTATCATATTGATGAAGTATCCTTCTACTCCCAGTTGTTTTTTTTTTGTATTATGAAAGAGGAGTTAATTTTGCCATTTTATTTTTTTAATTCATGGATTGAGATGAGCTATTGTTAATTATATTTCTGTGGCTAATTTCATTGATATTGTCTCTGCTCTGTTTGCTTGCCGGTCATCTAGAGATTGCACCAACAAGTGCTATTATATGTCAAGGAGCTGGTCGCTGGTTGCATGCTTTAACACTCATCCAGCCATGCCACAATTCTGCCCTAGCCTTCTACTTCCTTTTCCTGCAGACCCTGAAATTACTTACAGGTGAGTCTTTAGGAAGCTCTCTTTCTACATTCACTGGTTTTGATTTTGACCTCAGAGCCCTTCAAATCTTTGTAGCTACTGCTTTACAAAGCTGCTTTGACATGCCATTCTTCAGCTGTAACACTCCGCTCTCTCAGTGTATGTGTATTAGCCTAAAAGTTGCCACAAACTTAACCACCATTGAAAACAACTCCCTCTGGTTGTCTTTGAGAAATTTTCTTAGGAAAAAAGGAGGATAGCATCAATGAGATCAGGGTAATATTAAGCAAAATAGTCTCCCAAGTGAGGTTTTTCCAAGGAATTACTGGTTAAGCCAAGTAATGGCATTTTTGTTTCTGGGCCTTTTAGTAATTTCTACCATTTCCTGCCCCTTTCAGAGGTGGAAGGACATTAATAGCATGATTTTGTGGGCTGTCAGAGCTAGCTTGGTAATGGGAATGGGGACAGGACATTTTAAGACAAACTAGAGCTCCTTGTTCTTCTTAAGATTACTCAGGTTTTATCTGGGATAGTTTTCCGTGGTGAACGTCAAAAGGTTATAAAAGAGGGTTAAAATTTAACATTTCCAACTAAGTGTCCAGGGATTCCAGTTCAGAGTCATCCCTTCTCTCTTCCCTCCCCTCCCCCCTGCCCTCCCACTCACTTCCCCTTGCCCACTTCCATTGTCACATATATACATTAAGTATGTTGACTGACTTCTCCCCTTTTCCCTTTTCCATGTATTCACCTTCTTTCCACTCTCACCCCACTTAGAGTCTTGTTTCAGCATCTTGATAAGATGTTTACCTTTGGAAATTTACTCCTGTATATACTATAGCTTAGTCAACTAAATCATGTATATAAGCATATTGTCTCTCTGTGATTTATATGGAAGGTCATATTTTGGCTCTAAAATCCACCTATGTCGTTCTGGGCCTAGCTTGCTTACTCAGTATGATTGTTTTCCAGACTCATCCAGTTCCCTACAAACTTTTGATTATCCAGTTAATGAGTCACAGGGTTCTCTTTGCTTTTGTGGAGAAAAAGGGCCTGATTGGAGGGTTTTACTATGCGCCAACACTGAAATTGTCTAATTTTGAATTAAGAAGGTTGTGTTTCAGTAGGTGTATATTCTAATGGCATGCTTACACATGATCTGTCAGGCTTTGTCTTAGCCTCCAGTGGCTGAGAGATGCCATGAACCTCCCGTGAAATCTTCATTTGTCCACATATGAAAAGTAACCCAGGGGAATTTTCAAGATGGCGGAGGAGAAGCTGGAATCTGAAAAAGCTCTCCCATAGAAAGCAGTTTTAGAGTTCCAGTGAACAGTCCTAAGCCAGAGAATCACAAAAAGTGTGCCATCACAGGACAGAGAGTTAGACAAGAGAGGGAAGCCAAGGCAAAAAGACACATCTGAGCGCTCGCCAGCAGCTGCCGCGGCAGCAGCAGCAGCAGGGTCGCAAGCAGCAGAGAACACAGCCGGGCCATACCTGAGCGCTCACACAGAGAGTCCGGGACGAAGGAGCCAGACGCAGCGGGCGAACGGATTCTACTCAACAACAGCAAGAACCAACAAAGAGCGGACATCTTCATCCTGCAGTTTGCAGACCAGAGACGACCCAGGATCCAAGACTCGGTGTGAGTTGAAGCCCGACATCCTCACTCCTTCTCAGGGAGCAGAGGAGGGAAGGCCACCCCTCCCCCCCCAGCACCGGTGATCTCCATCTTGGATACCGACAAAGATCAGAGGAGCTGCCAGCTCCAACCCAGGCCTTGGAATGAAACGAGTCATTTAGCAGGTCACAAGAACCTAATGGCGAAGTGACCTGCCAGACTAGGCTACATCCAGGGAAAAGTCACCCAGCTCAGGCACCAGCCATTGGAGTGGCTTTCCTCACTGGGTAACCAGAGCCAGAGGCTGCCCCTCCCTCTAGCAGC
>NW_012267232.1:13804608-13809551 GCF_000151885.1 Dipodomys ordii
GGGGGATGCTAGGAAGGGATGTGACGGGTAAACAAAAGGAGGAGGCTGCAATGCTTGGTAAGAAATGTATGCATTATCCTGCCCATGTAATTGTAAACCCTCTGTACAGTATCTTCACAAATAAAATTAACAAAAATAAAAGAAAAAAAAAAAAGAAAAGTAACCCAGTACATGAGTTGGCTCTATTTGGAAAAAAATTCCTAAACATATAGATAATAAAAAACTATTTATAAATTTAATCTGATGCTTCCAATAGTTAATGTTTCCTGATAATTCCAATAATCATTTAACACCTGAACCCATTTTTTAGAATCAAATAAAAGCTTTCAAATTCAGCTTGTAGAATGGCCATGTGATCATTGATTTTGAGAGTTCAGTTACAATATTCAAAATGTAAAGTGTTTCTAGTTGTAATCGGAGTACTACTTTGGTATATCTCAGAACTATGTTTTTACTTAATATATTTTGAATTGGTTGTGATACAAACATGATTTGCCACATTCCAACACCTTTGTTATTCCATGAAGTTATTTTTAATAAAATGCAAAAAATAGGAATTAACACAAAATGATTGCATGACAACTTTTGGACAAGAGTATTTTGAAATATATAAAACTGAGATTATACTTTTTTGAAATTATATATTTACTTTAATAATTGCCACATAAAATCTCACATATTAAGAGTATCATGTGATCTTTCAAGTTTACCTTTATAATAAAGAAAACTAATCTTACCTCACTTAAATATTTGTTTTCAGATATAAAATAATCATTTCTTTGGTAAATTAACATGTATACCATTATGCTTCCTTCCAACACCTATGAAAAAATGAAAACTTAGTTATGAGGCAGTTTAAAAATTGCATGCAAAAGATGACCAGCTGGAACCAAGATCTTAGTAGTGGAATCACAAGGAAAAGTATTTCGATGTGAAAATTTCAAATATCCATTACATGTCTATATAAATATATAAGTGAGGGAAGGCTTACTGCAATGAGATACCAGGTTTACGTATTCATTTGAAATAGGCATATTTAAGGGAGTGAGTGTAGACAGAGAAATGTAGAAAGTTCCTGGAAAGGGGGAATTTGAAAAAGAATGAGAAGAAGCCAATGAGAGAGATAAAACAAAGTGAATCAGCATCCACCTAAATAAAAGTTTTCAAGAAAGAGTGATTGTGTCCATCAATTATTGCTGATAATTGAAACATAATATTACCTGACAGTGACCATTTGCTCACAAGTGCAATAGCCAATAATTACCTACAGTACTGAAAGTTGTAAGAGTTGTGAAATATGTTAGTCTTGTAGTAACAATTTAATATCAATGTGATACTCTTGAAAGTTGTGGTATGTACTGGCCTATTAAAATCAATTTGCAATAAATAAAATTTTATTGAGAGTAAAATAAAAACATGATTTGCACTAGCATTTTAAAGTGAATAGCCATTAATGTGGTAATTCAATTGAAGTCATTTCGATATGTATGTTCAATACCTTTTATGGTGAAATCTGTTTGGATAATTTAAATCTCTCTAAAGCACCCTAAAACATAGTAAAATGTGAGTCTAGAATCCAGGTTATAATGGGGCAAAATCAACCAACGCAGGAAGTAAAATAATGTGGTTGCCTTCACCTTTAAGCACTGCACAGTGAAGAATTATGCTAACAATAGGGAGAGGAAATTTCTCTTCTCTAAACATATTGCAAAATCATTTCCTTCTGTTGGAGAAAATTACCAGTTATGCAGTTTGACACAGTTCATAAAGAATTGCAGAAGAATGTTTTGCTCTTTATGCTTATGCAATTTGAAATGCCATTTGAGAAAATGAGGATGTAGCAAATACACAGGAGACAGTTTTCCTTCTCTCTCAAAACTCTCTTTCACAGTGGCAAAGATCAATTAAAAAGTTCACAGCATAAGAATTTCATTTTCACCTCCTAGTAAGGCTACAAAGTTAGGTAGTAATGTACTACATTGTCATTGTTTTTTTTTTTCCCACCTTGGAACAAAACAATTTTTGCAACAATTTAATAAAGAAGTTGTTTTGCTTATTTTTTTGTTTTCACTCTGTAAAGGTATGAAAACTAAAGATTTACAAATGATTGTTAATAAGAAAAGAACCAAAACTCATGGAAGCATAAAGTTATAAACCCAGAAAATGAAGTGATAGACACCAACAGATGTTAGTTGTATGACTGATAAGAAATACATTAAAATATCAGTTTGTCTTTCTTCCTTCCTTCCTTTCTGACTATCTGCCTGCTTTTATCCCTCCCTCCTTTCTTCTTTACCTCTCTTCCTTCTTATCTTTCCTCCTTCAATGTTTATTCATTATAATAAAGCTATGTGTATTTAATATTTCTTATACAGAACACAGTATGTATTACTCTGTACAGCTTTATTTCTAATCAAGATAAAGATAGATATCACATATTTTTCCACTATCTACACAAACTATTTCCTCAAACTCACTTTTAAAATGGTTTTGTATTCTATTGCATTCTAAAAAAATGAAATAAGGGCACAAATCAAAATTTCTCTAAAAATAAATGTAAATAGAATCTAAAATTAAAAGAACCTCCAGCATGCTTTTCAGTCTTCAGCCAAGTTGAATGTTATACTATTAATATTATATAATGATTATATTAACATCTTACTGTAATTATATTGTTATTAATATGTTATGATATGTCTTAATATAATATTAATGATAATTTGACATAATAATCTAATATGTCCAGGTACTCTTTCTTGCTCTCATTATTGATTCATTCAGTTTTCTGGGATGTATGAGACTTTTTCATGATACTGTGCTCTGCTATCTGGTAATTTTTCCTGGGAGAAGCAATTTTTAGTTCAATGCTATTAGGCATTTTAATCTCTGCAAACCTTGGTAGGAGGAACAGCAAGACATATGGAGTTTTATAAAATAGCTGGTCTATGATGAGATGTAGGTGTTTTGTTTCCTATAAAGGTTTCTGATTTCTTCTGGGATACTCTGTGATCCCAGATTCTTTGCTGACACTTAATTCATCCTCCAGCCATAAGCTCCTGCAAGGTTTTGGGAACAAAAGGAAGAGTGAGCCTCTTATGGTACAGCCACAATCACTTCCCTGTTAGACATCTGGACACTCAAAGTAGCTCCTACCTCTTTTCACTTGTTGCCAACTATGGCTGCTTAGAATGGTGACTTCCTTCTCCAGCTTTGCTTTCAGTCTAAGTTATCTCTTGTGAAACTCAACAGGATTAATATTTTTTAATGGATCAGTTATTGGAATTTTTATTTCCTTTAGTTCTATTGGTTTAAGGAGGAAAGTAGAATTTATAGGGTTTACCATCCATGGTATTTCAACACTATATCTAAGCTGTCAAACTTTTTAGTGTTTGTTTTTATCTGTAACTTTTTTTTCTGGTCCTGGACCTTGAACACTGGTCCTTGCGCTCTCCCTAAGCAACTTTTGCTCAAGGCTAGCACTGTACCACTTGAGCTATAGACCATTTCAGGATGTTTCCCTGATTCATTGTAGATAAGAGTCTCATGGACTTTCCTGCTAGGGCTGGATCCTCAGATCTCAGCCTACTGCCCTAGCTAGGATTACAGGTGTGAGCCAATGATGCCCAGCTATTTATGACATTTTCATCAGATGTTTTATTACTATGAATGTGAAGCATTAATGTATATTAGTAAATGTACTAATTATTCTATATTACACCAAGTAATATGGTTAAACCTATAGATATTAAAATATAATTCCATCTTCCTTAATTTGTGATGGTGAAAGTTTTAAAAACATTTCAAAACATAATGTCCTGCAGCAGCCCAGCTTATTATTTCTCTCAAATCTACCATGTGATTTTGCTGATCTTTCTCAAGGGCTAGCTGGCATTCACTTTCTGGTGAGCTGAGGCTATTGATCTGTTGATTCCAAATCAATGATTTACCTCTGCTCAGTAAGCTCGCTTCCATCAGAGAACTAGTCATGTTCTTGTGGCAGTATCAGTGTTTCAAAAGTAGAATATCCAGTTATTTATATGTTCTGGAGATATTTATATGTTCTCTAAATACAGACCTAGATTTGGCTGGAAATCTAATCCTTCTATTATTGAAAGTATTTGACAGAATCAGCACAAATTCAAGAAAAAGTACATAGATCTCACATCACAAATCACGTAAGTCATACTGCAGAGAGAGAGAGAGAGAGGTAAAAAATTGAGATATTGGGACTGCTTCTGCTACAAACACTGCAATGGATTTCTCCTTCTATGTTTACAGATGACACATGTTTACAGATGACACATTTGTAGACTCAACCAACTACAAGATGAAAATATTGAAAAGCAAAAAATAAAGATCTATATGTACTGAATACATACACACTTCTATGCTGAAATCAGACACATTTATCACCAAGCTATACCTCTATCAAATACCATGTTTTTTTTATTACATAGGTAACACAGAATAGTGGCTATTTACATAGCACTTATATTATAGTTATTAGGCATTGTAAATGATGAAGAGATGATTTCGGGTGTACAGATGTATACATGAGAACTAATAATTTTCTAGAAATGACTTGAACATCATAGGTATTGTTACCTAGGAGGACTCCTGAAAGCAATATCTCACAGACAACTGAGGGAAAACTGCTGTTGAGACTGTGTTCTAAATATCTAAGCATCCTGTTCCTCTAGTCCTCTTCCTTCAATTCTATTTTGGCAATTTTCAAAGCTATAACAAAAATATAAATTTCAAGTTTACATTCCCACCAACAATGAAGGTTCCTTTCTGTCCACATCCAGCATCTGTTGTTGTTAGAGTTCTTGATTTTTGCCATTCTAACTGGGGTGAGGTGATATCTCAATGTTGTTTTGATTTGCATTTCTTTTATGGCTAGGGATGTTGAACATTTCTTCATGTGTCTATTGGCCATCCTT
>NW_012267232.1:13810536-13819566 GCF_000151885.1 Dipodomys ordii
TGTAGGTCCGGGGTGGGGGAAGGCGGGGAAGGAGAAGGATTGGGATTGTGGGGGAGTGGGGAGGCTGGGAAGGGATGTGAAGGGTAAACAAACGGAGGAGGATGCAATGCTTGGTAAGAAATGTATGCATTATCCTGCCCATGTAATTGTAACCCCTCTGTACAGTATGTTCACAAATAAAATAAAATAAAATAAATCACTAACAAAAAAATATATAAATTTCAACCTATCAACCTACTTGCTTCCATTGTACTTTTTTTTCTGTACCTAATTTAGTACATGTCTCTTCACTTCTCCATCTTCTTATGTATCAATCAGTCCATCTTATTTTTTGACATATTTCATTATAAACTTCAGATACAAAGTATCATGGCTAATTTTGGTGGTCAGTTGAATTGAGAGCCTCCTAGGAGATTAGTAAACACATTTCTGTGTGTGAGCTGTGAAAGCATTTCCAGAGATGGTTCACATATTGGAATCTTAGTACCTGAAAGACCCACCCTGAATATGGGATGAATTTTCTTCTATGCTGGCAGCCACTAAAGAAACAAAAACACCAAGAAGAGGGAAGCCAGTCGATGTGTGAGAACTCCATTCTGAGCAGATGAGTGTATATGGCTATTGTCGTTGCCCATGAACACTAAACCCCATTCTTCACTAATACAAGCAAGCTGATCTTTTTCCCTAACTCCACATATTGACCACGAGACCTTTTCACCACTTTCAATGTGGACCCATATTAAAGTCTCAATCCTCCAAGTTTTCAGGTTTGGTCAGTAGCTACAACATTGTCTCTCTCTCTCCCTCCCTCCTTCTGTCCCTCTCCTCTCCCTCTTTTGCTCCCTCCCTCTTTCTCTCATTCCCTCACTTTCTCCCTCCCTCCCTCCCTCTCTCTTCTCCTTTCTTTCCCTTTCTCTCTCTCTGTCTCTCTCCCTCCCTCCCTCTCTCTTGCTCTCTCATTACACCTCTCGGGCCTTCCAGCCTGCAGTTAACCACTGTGTAATATCCACTCTCCAACTGAGTAAAACAATGTAAGCGCATAGACTGGGTCTGTTCCTCTAGACAACCTGTAGCTAAACATATTGGATACAATATAAAACTTGTAGCCTCAAGACAGGCACCAGAGGCTCGAGTTTGTAATCCTACATACTCAGGAGGCTGAGATCTAAGGATAATTGTTCCAAGCCAGTTGGGTCAGAAAAGTCCCTGAGACTCTTTTTTTTTTTTTATTGTGAGAATACCGCACAGAGGAGTTATAATTACATGGGCAAGATAACGAGTACACTTCTTATCAAATATTGTTGCCTCCTCTTTGTTTCCCCTTTCCATCCCTTCCCAAACTGCCCCCTCCGCCCAATACTCCTCCCACCCCCCACCAAAGTTGTAAAGTTCACTTTTCAACATAACAACTTACACATCTAATTGTTGCAATGGGTCCACCTGTATCCCTAGTTAAACTATTTGTTTTTGCCTTTCCCCTCCACACATTATACCAACATCAAATACAGTGAAAGCAGGGGTTATACCACATGTGGGGGAGGGACCTACAAAGCAACATAGAAATCATCTTATAAATATGTTAGAACCAGTTGCATGAAAGGAAAAAAAAAACATTTGAATACTTATCTTGGATTCATTAACCCAACATCAACTTATCTGACCATTTCGGCTTGACTCACATATATACTAGATATTGCAAATAAGGGAAACCATGGGACCTATGTTTCTTTGGGCCTGGCTTACTTCACTTAATATCATTTTTTCCAAGTCTTTCCATTTCCTAACAAAGGGGCAAAGTCATTCTTTCTGATGGAGGCATAGAATTCCATTGTGTATATATACCACATTTTCTTGAACCATTCATCTACCTAGGGGCATCTGGGTTGGTTCCATATCTTGGCTATGGTAAATAATGCTGCAATAAACATAGTTGTGCTGGTAGCTTTAGTGTGGTCTTGTTTGTAAACATTTGGATAAATGCCCAAAAGTGGGATTGCTGGATCATAGGGGAGCTCTATATGGAGTCTTTTGAGGAACCTCCATACTACTTTCCAAAGTGGTTGAACAAGTTTACACTCCCACAAACAATGCAGTAAGATTCCCTTCTGTCCACATCCCCTCCAGCATCTGTTGTTATTAGAGTTCTTGATTATAGTCATTCTACCTGGGGTGAGGTGGTATCTCAATGTTGTTTTGATTTACATTTCTTTTATAGCTAGAGAGGCTGAGCATTTCTTCATGTGTCTATTGACCATCCTTCTTTCCTCTTCAGAGAAGTTTCTCGTTAAGTCTTTAGCCCACTTATTGATTAGGCAGTTGTTTCTTTGAAGATTTGTTTTGGGAGGATTTAATTTTTTCAGTTCCAAGTATATTTTAGATATGAGACCCTTGTCTGTTGTATAGCTAGTGAACATCTTCACCCATTCCGTGGGCTTTCTATTGATCTTGCTAACTATGTCCTTTGCCATGCAGAAGCTCTGCAATTTCATGCAATCCATTTGTCCACCCCTTCGGGGTCTTTTATTGTTCCATATGAATTTTTGGATTGCATCTTCTATTTCCTTGAAGAATGAGGTTGGGATATTGATAGGTGTCACATTGAATTTGTAGATAGCCTTGGGAAGTATTGCCATTTTCACTTTGCTGATCTTTCCAATCCAGGAGCATGGGAGTTTTTCCCATTTTCTAAGTTCTGGTTTGATTTCCTTTTTAAGGTTTTAAAGTTTTCATCATAGAGGTCCTTCACTTCTTTGGTTAAGTTAATTCCTAGGTATTTTATTTTTTGTGGAGATATTACAAATGTAGTTGCTTTCCTGATTTCAGCCACACTCTTCTCATTGTTGGCATACAGAAAAGTCATCGATTTCTGAGAGTTAATTTTATACCCTGCTACTTAGCCAAAGATTTGAATCACCTTGAGTAGTTTGGGAGTGGAGTCCATGGGATTCTTTAAATATAAATCATGTCATCTGCAAAGAGGAAGAGTTTTACTTCTTCTTTCCCTCTTTGGATTCCCTTTATGTTTGCATCTTGTCTTACCTCTTTATACCCATATAATATTTTAAAACATTTTTATTTTTCTAGTTTTTCATGTCTTTTTTCTATCTCTCCCCTCCTCTCATACCATCCCATTCTTCTCTGAATACTACCTCTTCAAATTTGCAGTGGTTAAGGTTTTCACTTTTTAGTTTTAAATTTTTGTTTTTCCATTTTTTCTTGTCTCTTTTTTCTTTTTCTTCTTTATTTCTTATACTTTTTGTTTCTTTTTCTATTTTTCTCTCTCTGCTATCATTCTATCCAATGCATTTCCCTCTTTGAGATTAGGACTTGGTTAATTCCACTCTCCCTCACCTTCCCACATCCCTCTAATCCTATTTTTCCCCACATTTGCCCTAAACCTAACAATTTCTGGTTTCCAAATTCTCCTTTACTGTTCTTAGGCCATGGAGACATAGTTGTTTGATATTGAATAGATTGTATCTCTTGAACTAGATTGTATCTGCAGACTTCTGACTGTGCAACTACGGACTTTGGTTGATGCTTAGCTTAAAATAATGTACTAGCCCAATACTGGTGTTACTCTCATTCCAAATGGGCAGAACAAGATGGAAAACAGAAGAAAAATGGCAAGTCCAGGGATCTCAACTCCCACTCATGACAATCAGGGGACAGAACAGATAATGAATAATCCAGAGGAGAGTTCCCAAAAAGCTCTACAAACACTACAGATAAACATGGTAAATGAAAAGAGTGAAAACCTGCAAAAGTCTCAGTGTGAGCATGATAGAGAGAGAGAGGAGGCAAACCAAAGATCAATACAGGAGTCTCATGAGCATAAGGAAGCTACTCAATAATTGATACAGGAATTTCATGAGCAGATTGAGAAAACTCAAAGTGAAATAAAGGAATTGTGTGAGCTGGTTGACATCAGTCAAAGAGACTGACAGGAATTGCATGAGCTGGCTGAGAACAGACAAAGAGAAAGTCAGGAATGCCATGAACAGGCTGAGAACACTCAAAGAAAAATACAGGAAATGCGTGAATGTGAGGATGCTAATCAAAGAGAAATACAGGAACTGAGAGATTGGGATGAGAATAGACAAAGATCAATGGAGGCATTCATGGAATCCATAAATAGAGAGCTGAAAGAAATCAGGGAGACCACAAAGGGAATGTTGAATGGAGTCCAACAGAAGGAATGGCAGTCCAAGGAAACCATAACCAATCAACTAAGTGATTTGAGAATAAACATGGAACACCAAATTAAGGAAGTAAAGAAGTTCTTACAAGATCTAGAACAAAGTTCCAACAAGGAATTTGAAGCCATGAAAGCCAAACAATTAGAAGAAAAAGAAATAAAAAAGCAAAGTAGAAAGTCTTGACAGTAGGTTAGACCATGCAGAAGATCAAATCTCGGGGATTGAAGACAAAGAACATACAATCATCCAAGACAAATCCAAGAAATATGATTATTCAAGACACCATCAGAAGGCCTAATTTGAGGATAATGTGTGTAGAGGAACACCTAGAGACAGAAGTTAATGGTCTAGGAAATTTGTTTAACAGGATCCTAGCAGAGAACTTCCCAAACATGCAAAAAGATAGGTCTAGTCAGATACAAGAAGCTTTTAGAACTCCAAATAGACAGGACCAGAACAAGACATCCCACTGTCACATTATAATCTACACAGGATCAATACAGACCAAGGAAAAGATCCTTAAAGCTGTCAAGGAGAAAAGATCAATCACCTATAAAGGGAAAACAATTAGAATCACCTCAGATTTGACAGCAGAGACAATTAAAGCAAGAAGAGCCTGGAATGATGTATGCCATGCCCTAAAAACAAACAACTATCAACCAAGAATACTGTACCCAGCTAAACTCTCCTTCATAACTGAAGGCCAACTAAAAACCTTCCATAGCAAGGAAAAATTGAAACAATACATGTCCACCAAACCAGCCCTACAAAAGATACTTAAAGATGTCCTACACATAGAAAACCAACAAGAGCACAATAAAGGCCAAGAAACTGCACCCAAACTGAGAAGCCAAGAACCATAAGAAGAACCGAGTTGCCACAGCTTCCAAGAAGGTGGATAAAATGGCAGGAACTCCCAAATACCTCCATGAGACTCTTATTTCCAATAAATCACAGAAAAAGCCCAGAAATGGCACTGTGGCTCAAGTGGTAAGTGCTCACCTCGAGCAAAAGGAGCTCAGGGACAGTGACTAGGCCAAATTCAAGCCCCAGGACTGGAACAAAAACCACACCAAAAATCAATGGCAAAAACCTCCTATCCTCTTATATGTATTTTACAGATTTAATTTCATCTCAGATATTTTTTTCTATTTTTTCTAGTATTTCTATTATATAGTGACCCTATATTTCTTCAAAGTTCAATTTCTTTTTAAAATATTTTTATTGTAAAAATACTGTACAGAGCAAGGTCGTGAGTACATTTCCTATCAAGCATTGTTACCTCCTCCTTTGTTTTTCCCTACCATCCCTTCCCTCCCACCTCCACAATTACAATCTCCCCTCCCTCCACTTCCTCCCCACCTAAATTGTCTTTGAGTCAACTAATTAAATTTTATTTGAAAGTGACCCTTCCTTTGGACAACTTCAGTTGCTTCAGTCAACAGTAATTATTATTTACTTGCATTGCAGATATCCATCAAATACTATCGAAGATTAATATTTTCAATGAATTTTCTGCCAATACCCTGAAATTTGTGGGAAAATAAAATAGAAATATGTTAATCTCCCCTCTTGAAATAACTACCTATTATTAATTAAGGCTCATTAAAATAAATGTTTGTCTTCTTTTATCTTATGATTAAAAATGAAAAACTAATGAAATTTTGTTTTCTACCTAAGCAAAGTTTTTTTTTTTTTCTAAAGAAGCATTGCAACATATTTCTTTGATTCAATGAAGTTATAGAGGCTAACATGGGAAAATTTAGGAAAATGTTTTTAAGGAAATAACTATGTCATTTAAATATTTTAAGTATTTTCCATCTGACTCTTCCACTATTTATTGTTTTATAGATTGTTCCAGAATCTTTTTCTTATGATGTTTTCTATATCTAAAATTCTCACTTGCTATTTTGCAGAGAGAATACAGAAAATCTTTCATCCTTTTCTACCTTGTTCTATGGACATATATTTCTTTTATCACTGGATCTTCCTTTCTTGGTCCAGATATCTTTCTAATAAAACAAACTCATTAATTTGAAATTTGATTCATATTGCCTCCCGCTATTTCTAGAGACCTTGGACTATTTCCTCTCTGTCCTTACACTGTATCATTTTATTCAACGTGTCTGTCAGCATGTCAGTTTGAGTAAAGCAACTCCAGCAAAGGTTAAAAATAATCTTTTTTTTTGAAAAATATAATGAGCACTGTTCAGTGACTTATCTTTTTCCATTCTTTTCATTATTTAAATTGCTAGACTTCCCCATTTTGTTGAAAATCTTTCTTAAGTGCAAGTATGGAAACTGACTCTGTTCTGCTTCTTTTTCCATATTCTGAAGCTACCCTTTAAATCTTAGCTACATTTTAGTGTCATGTAGATTTAATGTATAGCTTCTTTTGTAATGTTTCTGTTCTCTTGCAATGTATATGTGATGATGATGTGTGTATATAGTATGTGGGGGATGTATATGCGTGTGCATGTATGATTATTCTATCATCTGACTTAAGTTGTTACATAATTATTCACAGTCCATTTTTGTATTGCCAAAATATACATCATAGCCAACATTTATGTAATTTCTCCTGATTAACCACCAAGAACCTTAAACTTAAAATCTCCCAAACTGAATATATCCTATTTGTTACTAAACTTAATGAAAATGGAACCAAAATAGATTATTGTATCCAGTTGGGCATTGTGTTTGATTCCATCCATTTCTTTAGCAGCTAAGAGTTCAGTCACTCACCATGACATAATCGCCTTGATTTCTAACCTACTGGATCCAATTGATATTTTTCCTACCTTTGCAGACATATCCACCAAATACCAATAGGATTAACTTACAGCATTCCGATAGCCCCAGTTTCAGTATGACATCTAAACAGGTGGAAATGTCTAAGTTAAAATGAAAATATATTTATTTTTCAGTTAAAGTCATATATTAGTAATCTTGCTTTATTATAGTACTTGCTATGGGACTGTATTTGTCTTGCCAACTTCTGTTTTTGATCTTCTATCTTCAGAATCTTATTTTCCAAAAGCATTAATTTCTTGGCCCTTGAACACATTATTATATCATCTCCTCAGATTTTTTTGGTTTGCACTTGTTGTTTGATTTTTGTGCTAGCATTACCTTAAAACCATCTACTCTACATTTAAAGTCAGCCACATTCATTTGACTCTCCCTTGACACATATAATAGCTAAATATATTATCTTTTGAATAAATAAAAACAATTTATTTATGTCATTTTCCTAAATTTCAACAGTTTGTTTTGTTATCAGACATCACTTAAAATTATTTGTAAAAATCTTTGATATAAGTAGCTTCAAATATGGCATAGAATCTAGGTAAACTAGGACTACAGGCATGTTTTTATTGATATACATTTTATTTATTTAGCCAAATTTGTAATTCAAACTAATTAATTCAGATGTGAAAGTGAACATTTTGCCTACCATATCCATTTAGCTGCCTTGTATCTAATTTTGTTCAGGGATTAAAATCTATTAGTATATCTCTAAATCTCATTAAAAATATATTAATCTTTGTGAAACACATCTTAGCATTAGCTTGAAATTAAACCTGAAAACTGTAATTAGAAATGCATAGAAAACAACTTAATATTCATCATGGAAAGTTGGCAAAATAAAACAAAACAAAAAAAACAGCAAAGATAGACACAAAGAAAAAGCAAACAAACAAAACAAATCTGATATCTTTCTTATGACCTTATCTGAAATAACTTCTGTGGAATCAGCACACTTGAATGTATATTAAAATGCTCCAGTTTTCCTACAATGTTTACTTTATCACTGTAGTCACTTTTATTTTTTAACTAGAAATAATAAAAGATAATGGATATTTTGCATCAATATTTCAACAAAATGCCAAAGTGTAAAAGAGTTTTTTTAAAATATCATTATGCAACCCACTTTCCTTGATAAAATTATTTCTTATAGACTAATGGTAGACTAATTTTTATTCAATAGATAAATGACCAGTCTTTTATAACTAAGATAATGCATTAAGCCAACAGAAGGAGTCGATCATTATCTACTTTACTGGAAATACTAAACTCTTCAAACAAATATCAGCCTCTCAAAGTAACCTATTCCAAATATTCTCATCCAGACATTTAATCGTTCTCAGTTAGTTTTATTTTTCTCTTTAGCACATCATTTTTTCTAATGATATATAGAAAAAGAGACTCATTTTTGTTTTCTCATTAGTTTATAAATCTCAAAGGGGAAAGAAATTTATTTGTATCAATTTCTTATACAGTTAAGAACCAAAATACTAGCCAAAAAATAACAATTTTGAATGATGGCATGGTAAGTCAATGATATTAGCAAAAGGAGTTTTGTTAGGACTGAAGAAATACAGCAAAAGGGAAAGGCAATACATTGGTGTGAATCACGTCTTAATACAAAGTGGTCTGTCAAAAAGCATGCTGTCACCCACCTCATCTTTTTTTTTCATTTTATTTCTGAACATACTGTACAGAGGGGTTACAATTACATGGGCAGGATAATGCATACATTTCTTACCAAGCATTGCAGCCTCCTCCTTTGTTTACCTTTCACATCCCTTCCTAGCCTCCCAACCCAATCCTTCTCAATCCCTCTCCCTTCCCCCCCACCCCCCGCACCGACGTTGTAAAGCTCGTTTTGGACATGAAAACTTGTACTTCTCATTGTTGCAACGGGTCCACCTATATCCTTAAACAACGGGTTTTTCCCCATCTCCTCCACAAGTTATACTGACATCAAATATAGTGAAAGCAGGGGTTATACTGTGGGGGAGGGACATACAAAGCAACAAAGAGATAA
>NW_012267232.1:13824037-13911480 GCF_000151885.1 Dipodomys ordii
GTTTTTTTTAATTTTGGGGGGTGGGGTGGGAAGAATCCTGTATCTCCCTTGTGTCTGTAACCAGCCTCTTGTTGGAGTCTCTGGTCTGCTTGAGGTCCTGTGGCTTGATTGGTTTCTTAAGTCAGTTTGTTCGAACAGGCAGAAAATTGCTCTGCTTTACCCAAGATTTTGTGATCCCCTTCCCAGGTTAGTTTAATGGGAGGGTGATCTGCTTTGAGAATCACAAAAGAGGGGGATGCAGTGCTGATGCTAGGTTCTGGGTAGAGTTGAGGCCTTTCAACAAACAGTAGCTTTTCCCTGGGGCTATTTTGTGAAAAACTCACAGAGCCCAGCCTGGAGCTATTCTCAGGGTTTCTGTTTTTCAATTGATTGTTGAGGCTGCTAGAGGGAGGGGCAGCCTTTGGTTCTGGTTACCCAGTGAGGAAATCCACTCCTATGGCTGGCACCTGAGCTGGGTGACTTTTCCCTGGATGGAGCTGAGTCTGGCAGGTCACTTCGCAGTTAAGTTCTTGTGACCTGCTAAATGACTCGTTTTATTCCAAGGCCTGGGTTGGAGCTGGCAGCTCCTCCGAGCTTTGTCGGTATCCAAGATGGAGATCACTGGTGCTGGGGGGGGAGGGGTGGCCTTCCCTCCTCTGTTCCCTGAGAAGGAGTGAGGACGTCGGGCTTTTACTCACACCGAGTCTTGGATCCTGGGTGGTCTCTGGTCTGCAAGCTGCAGGATGAAGATGTCCGCCCCTTGTTGGTTCTTGCTGGTGTTGAGTAGAATCCGCTCATCCGCTGCATCTGGCTCCTTCGTCCTGGACTTTCTGTGGCTAAGGTTTGTGTGCCCTGCGGTCTCCGCCACCACCCTGCCGCTGCCGCGGCGGCTGCTGGCAAGTGCTCGGATGTGTCTCCTTGCCTTGGCTTCCCCTCTCTTGCCTAACTCTCTGTCCTGTGATGGCATACTTGGTGTGATTCTCTGGCTTAGGACTGTTCACTGGAACTCTAAAACTGCTTTCTATGTGAGAGCTTGTTCAGATTCCAGCTTCTCCTCCACCATCTTCCCGGAACTCTTCATCATTTTATCAACTTCTATAAGATACCATTTCTGATATGAATTGTTTTCTATGTCTGATATTATCAAAAAATTTCACACAGCTGATAATAGATTATTTAATTTTTATTATAGTTATTTTTAATTCTTAAAGTTAAATATTAAATGCTATAGTAATGATAACTTTTTCAAATAAAATTAATTTTAATGCTGAAAATTTGTCTGTATGCAAACATATATGCTGTATATATTATGTATATGAAAGTATACACATTTATATTTACCTTCTCTTTTACTACATGAAGGTATCTTCATTTACTTCACTTGTAAGTGATGTAATTAATACACAAAGTGGCAATTATTGTAAACAATTAGAATTTAACATTTTCCCTTCTTGAGATTATGGACAGAATATGAATCTAAAATATTGAGTCTAAAATCTAAAATATTGATTCTCTTTAAGCTAATAATTATAAACATGATCAGAACTATGTAGATGGACTAACCCCATTATTTACACATCAAGGTTTGTTTGACACTGAGCAAAAACAGTGCTACAGAAGCCTGCATTATCTAAATTATGTAATGTATGTTTCCATTACTGACCAAAAGAACAAACTATGCACGTTTGTTTAGCTTGGCACATTTTGTTTCTTGAAAGTTTTCCATTTTCTATCTTGTCAATAAACTGATTTTGAAAACATTTTGAATTGAGGCATGGAGTCTTGCATCCTGAGTCACCATAAGGTTTAGCTCATGCCTGTAATGCTAGCTACACAGGAGATTGAGATCTGAGGATAACAGTTAAAAGCCAGACCAGCCAGCAAAGTTCTTGAGACTCTTCTCTCCAATTAATCACAGAAAAAGCTGGAAGTGGTGCTGTAACTCAAGTGGTAGAGTAGCATTGAGCAAAATGAACTTAGGGACAGCACCCAGGCCCATAATTCAAGGTCCAGGTACTTATTACCTTACTTATGTAACTGCAACCCTCCTGTATATCATTTTGACAATAAAAAAATCCTCAGATTATTTCAAAAAGTAAAGTTGCTATCATATGTTATTGTTAGTTTTCTTGATATTGGCCATTCTAACTGAGGTGAGATGGAATCTCAATGTTGCTTCAATTTCCGCTTCTTTTATGGCCAGAGATGTTAAACATTTCTTCACATGTCAACCCAAATGCCCCAAATGGAATGGATCAAGAAAATGTGGTATATATACATAATAGAATTCTATTAATCTATCAGAAAGAATAATATCGTACCATTCTAAGGAAATGGAAAGACCTGGAAAAATTATATGAAATGAAGTAAGCCAGACCCAAAGAAACATAGGTTGCATGGGTTCATTCATTTGTAGTAACTAGAATGTGCCTATAAACCTACAAGAACACACTGGATGATATATGTGTGTGTGTATATATATATATATATATATATATACTGAGACATAATAAATTATACAGGTTTATAGGCATTCACACATAGTGAGACCAAAGGAGGATATTCTTAGGAGAGGAACACAGAGGGACAATAGCTATGTGCATCTGACCTTATAAAACAGTATTTATCAAAATGAACTCCAGGAAATGGAAACCAGGTTTTTTTCTTTATTGCTTTTTTAAATTCTTTTCCTTTCACATAGTTTGTTTGTTCATCTGATTTTAGGACAGTAAAAGAGACAAAAGGTGAACAAATGCAGCAGATATGCTCACTACTCACTAGATACTATGTTGAAAATGATCTATACAACTGCAGGTGGAGATAGGATGAAAAAACTGGGAGAAAGTAAGGGATAGGGTGACACTGTTCAAAAAGTAATATTCTCTTTATTTGACTTATGTAACCATAACCCCTCCATACATAGACCTAACAATACAATAAATTAATTTTTTTAATCCCATGCAAATTGAATTTAAAGAACCCAGGAGTACATTTATATCAGATAATATAGACCTTGAATTAAAAGCAATAAAAATAGATAAGGAAAGTTATTATATAGTGACACAGGTTCAAGTCAGCAAAAGGAAGTAAAATTCTAAATTTATATGCAGCCAACATCAAAGAACAAAAATAATTATTGACTGAAAGGTAAAGACACAGGCCTCAACATAGTAATAGGAAGAAATTCTGAGACTCATCTTTTAGTGAGGGATAGTTCATACAGACAGAAAAATCAATAAAGAAATAGCTGAGTTAAATTGTGCCTTAGAACAGATGCATCTGACAGACATCTACTGATCATTTCCATCAAATTCTACAGAGTCCACATACTCATCAGCACTTGAAATGGTCTCCTGGATGGATCAACAAAGTTTAAAAACTTGAAATAAATGATAAATGTATCTTTTCTAATACAGTGCAATAAAACTAGAAATCATTAATAAGAAATGCCAAAACTATCAAATGCACAGAAACTAAACACCAATATGTCATGAGTAAACTTGAGAAAAAAATCAAAATATTCATATAAATTAAAAGGAGAGACCATACCAAAATCTGTGTGATATGGCAAAAGCAGTACTAAAGGAAAGATTTAGAGCAACCAACACTCACACCAAAAAGCAGACTTACTTCAAATAAACCTCTATCTGCATCTTCAAAAACAAAAGAAACAAGAAAAAAAACCTCAAAATTAGTAGAAGGAAAGAAATAATAAAGATCACAAAAGAAATAAATAAAATAGGCACCTGTAATTCAAGTTTCTCATGAGGTTGAGATCTAAGGATCACAGGTCAGCCCATACAGCAATGTCTGTGAGACTCTTATTTCCAATTAACTACCAGAAAATGGGTAGTGACACTGTGGATCAAAGCAATAGCCCTAAGCAAAAAAGAGCTCCCAGACAACCCCAGGCCCCAAGTTCAAACCCCATGACCCAAAATATAATAAATATTTTTTTAAAAAATACAAAGTATCAGTGAAATGAAGAGCTGGTTTGATACCACAAAATACTATAATTTATTAGAATCTGCTATGCACAAATATCCTGCAACAAAATTCATAATCTAGAGCACGTGACCCAATTCCCTGAAATACTTGTCTTCCAAGATTGACTCATGGTAGGTACCAGTAGCTCATATCAATAATCCTAGCTAACCAGGAGGTAGAAAAATTCAAGAATCTTATCTTTAATTAATCAGTAAAAAAGTCTGGACTTAAGAAAACATGGCTCCAGTGGTAAAACACTAGCTATGAGTTAGAACATGAAATAAGAACGTAAGACGTTATGTCGAAAAAAGAATTTTACAACTTTAGCGGGGGCAGAGGGGGTAGATGGGAAGGGGTGGGAAGGGGAAACAAAGGAGGAGGCAACAATGCTTGATAAGAAATGTACTCATTACCTTACCCATGTAATTATAACCCTCTGTAAAGTATTTTCACAATTAAAAAATAAAAAAGAACATAAGGCCATAGTACTAACACTAAAGAAAAATATTGAATCATAAAGACATAAAACTCTGAAGAGACCAGTAACAGAAATGGGAAAACACTTGAAGTAACTTCTGCATAAAATAAGTATCAGTATGCTTTAGTCACATTTCTGATGAGGGGAAGAATGAAATTGTCTACATTTATCTGGGTCTACTTTCAGGTGTGTATGTATCTGGCTCTGTTTCAACATTGGCTTGTATTTTGTCAAACAATTTATTATTTAATAAATATTCTCTGTTAACTGGCCACATGGTTAAGTAAGTCACTACCACTGTAAAACTCATCCTGTTCTCATGAGCCTTCTTATTATGATAGCTTAAATTCCCTCCAACATTTATTTCATTTAAATATTATGATAGTAGAGGAATATGGCCCCAAGAAATGATGAAAATGGCAAAACATCCTATGTTGTTTGAATAATTTTTTAAATGTGTATATAATGCAAATCCCTATTTTCCATTTACAACATAGGGAAGTCAAACATAGGTTCAGAGTGATTATATAGTTTGGGATCACATGAGGTTACAGCAGTGATATTTCATAAAGTAGAACTACAGAGCATTTGGAGCTTTGGGAGTAAAGAAATGAAAAACAGATATGTTTCCACCAATCAGCACTCAGGTACCTACCTGAAACTATCTTCAGCTACCATCTAAAATCTACACTGTCTTTTAATTTGATATTCTAGCAAATTTGTGAAGTAAATTTCTTTGCAGACTGTGTTTTTCCTGAGGTTGTTTCTTTTATCAAAAGAATTAACTTGTAGACTCATTTTCTGTAAAACAAATCTAGTAATA
Organism: Dipodomys ordii; assembly: GCF_000151885.1. Lineage (NCBI taxonomy): Eukaryota > Metazoa > Chordata > Mammalia > Rodentia > Heteromyidae > Dipodomys > Dipodomys ordii. The sequence continues at coordinate 13,829,305 of NW_012267232.1, forward strand.
AAGAACACCTCCTAATTCAGTGATCATTGCATTATTACCCTCCCTTATGTAAAATGAACAAAAGTAGAGATCACTTTTTCCTGTTCAATAAATTGACTGTCTGAAATTAATACATATTTCCAATTTCCAAAGTCTTCCAAATTGGGTGGAAGATTGTAAGTCTGGACTCATATTGAATATTTGTGATTCAATAAAATTTCTATTTTCTTTTCCGAGATTAGTTACAATTTTATCACTTTTCCCCCTATATCAGTCCTGGATCTTGAATTCAGGGCTTGGTCGCTGTCCCTGAGCTTTCTTCCTCTGTGACACAGCTCCACTTCCTGCATTTTGGTAGTTTATTGGACATAAGAGTCTCATGGACTTTCCTGCCTTGTTTGGCTTTGAACTATTATCCTTAGATCTCAGCTTTCTGAGTAGCCAGGATTACCGGCATGAGCCACCAGCTCACAGATAAGTACTTTGCAAAGATGTTTTAGTAGGGATTGATAATAAACCCACAATAAGGCTAGGTAACCCTAGAGGAAACCCACTGGAGAGAAGCTGAGGCTATTTTGTTGAACATGCTTACATTGTGAGGGACAATTCTGCTCATAGTAGGCACTCTGTTCATAAACACTTACTTTGTAATAATGATTTACAGTATAACACCAATCATCTGATTTTAAAGCATTTAATATTTACATAATTGCTGAAGGGGTGTGGTTTAAGTGGTAGAGTGCTTGACTAGAATGTATTTGTCCCTGGGTTCAAATCCAAATATCACCTGAAAAGTAATTTATATGAACATTTGGTGGCCAAAACCTTGCCGTTGTCATTCCAAGATTTTTGTCTGCAGTAACTATATAGACAAAACTGAATTTGGTTAGAACGTTAAAGAGCAGAGGATACAGTCTTCAACTGGGTGTCCTCTAAAATATAGGAATACCAGAAATTGTATTCTGGAAGTGTATTCTTTTTCTCCTCATAGAATTTGGAATAAAATCTACAAAATTAATATGATACCATAAATAGGATTCCTTGCTATATATACACTGGAGCTCATGATGTTGAACTTATTGAACTGCAGCCTAATATATATAGTTTTATATAGAAGAATGTACATACATATGTATTATATGCATCATAAGTATATTAAAATTATGTCATTCAAAATCTTAATTTTTAAAATATTAGCGTTATTTTAATCTAAAATTAGGAAAGCTAATCCATGTATACTTTTCATATACTTGCTAACATTGCAAGTGTTTCTAATTCTACCCAAATTACTTCAGATGTTCGTAGCCATTTTGGTTCTATAAAATATTTACCACAAGTATAAGAATTAGAAATTTAATGCAGCTACATGATAAATGTTCTTAATCTCATTTTGTTAATAATGTTAGGAATTTCAAATAATTCTCTTAAACTTATTAAGAGTACTAGAATAAAAGGATACCTTATATTAAAATACAATGTTTTACTTTTTTCTTTTTTTTCCATTTAACTGAAGGGCTGTGATTCATCTAGCCAATTCGATGATAAATATTTTTCTGGAACTTTGACACACATTTTTGAAAGATCAATACACATAAATAAGGCATATATAAAAGCTATGAAAATGGCTGAATTTAAATAATCAAAAATATATTCACTCTTGTGAAGAAATTTGCAAATGTAAACTCACTAATACTCTGGCTTACATTGCACATTTCTTTCCAGGTCCATAACCCGCATGCCCTGCAAAGGTATCTGAGCCATGCATAATTACTGAAATATGAAAGATTTGATTTTTGTGAGTAAAAAAAAAACACCAAAAAAACACCAAATTTCAATTGTTTCCTTTATTTGGAAGAGGAAATATTTTATCTCAGAATAGTTTTTGACTGACAGAAAAGTTGAAAGGATCATTTAAAGAATTCCCATAAGAAGAGAGTTGATGGAAGAGGTGACATGAATGAAGTAACACTATACTTATAAACTGATTTGTTGAAATTCCTTGGTACAACTACCTACAGATAACAAAGAATGGAGGGAAAAGAGTTTCCATATGCCCAATGCCATTTTACTTACTGTTAACATATGACTGAAACATTTGTCACAACTAAGTAAACAATAATGGTACTTTACTTTTTTGTAAAATCTATAAGCATTTAATTTCCTCAAGTTTTACTGTGTCTTTTTTTTTTCAGTTAATGTGACCACCTAAGTACTATGTTGTGTTTAGCCATCATATATCTTTGGATTGTTCTTGATTAAGACAGTTATTCAGATTACTTTAGCTTCTGACCATTTTAAGGAGTATTCTTCAAGTATGTATAAAAGGTCCCTCAAGTGGGTTTAGCTAACTCTGAGTGGGATTCTTCCAATTACATTGGGTTATATTTTGAAGAGAGAAAGATGACAGAAGTCAGATATGATTTATCATATCACCTCGGCAGTCCATAGTATCGATATGATTTATTACTGCTGATACCTGACATTGTGTTTGACAAGTTTTTCCACTAAATTTGTTTTTCTTTCTTTTTCTTCCTCCTTTCCACACTCTCCACAAAGTCTTCGAATAGAAGTCACATCTTACAATCCATATTTAAGAAGTGAGTTTTGTTTCACCTCTTTGAGGAAGAAAATGTTCTACATGAAACAATTTGAATGGAAGTGAGCACAATAGTTTTCCATTCTTTCAATTACTCAATTCCTTATTAATGTGAGCATGGGTTGGTGAGTATTTGTTTTATATTTAGAGTTATTATCTAAAATTGCTTGAGCTCTGTTTATTGGGACTTCTTTTTTGTTTATTTGGTTGGTTGGTTTTTGTTTTTTGGTTGATCATGGGGCTTGAACTCAGGTTCTAGGTGCTGTCCCCAAGCTCTTTTGCTCAAGGCTAGCACTCTACCACTTTGAGCCACAGCGCCACTTCAGTGGGGTTTTGTTCTTTTGTTTTGTTTTTCTGGTGGTTAATTGGAGATATGAGTCTCACAGGCTTTTCTGCCCTAGGTGGCTTCAAACCAGATCCTCAGATCTCAGCTTCCTGAGTATCTAAGATTATAAGCATGAGCTACTAGCACCCATCTTGGGATCTCTTTTTTAAAATGGTATCTAATATATATGTGCCTTATCTTCCTCACCATTATGGATTTTCTTTCTTCGGTAAGTTTTCTCTTGCTATATAGCAATACAATTTTTAGGATTCATCTGTGTCTTTGCATGGCTTAATAACTTATTCCTTTAAGAAATAGAAGAGGCAATCCAAAAATTCATATGGAACAATAAAAGACCCCGAATAGCAAAAACGCTCCTCAACGGAAAGAACACTGCTGGAGGAATATCAACACCAAATTTCAAACTCTACTATAAAGCCATAGTAATCAAAACAGCTTGGTATTGGCATAAGAACAGACCTCGGGACCAATGGAATAGAACTGAAAACCCAGAAATGAACCTACAGACCTATAGCCATCTAATCTTCGATAAGGGAGCTAAAACAATAGAATGGAAGAAAGACAGCCTCTTCAGTAAATGGTGCTGGCAAAATTGGTTAACTACATGTAGAAAACTAAAGCTAGATCCTTATATATCACCCTGCACCAGAATCAACTCCAAATGGATCAAAGACCTTGAAGTCAAAGCAGACACTCTGAAAACATTACAGGATGGAATAGGAGAAACCCTAGGTCTCCTTGGCTCAGGCCGAAATTTTCTGAATAGAGACCCAGAAACACAACAAATCAAAGAAAGGTTGGACAAATGGGATTGCATAAGTTGCAGAGCTTCTGCAGGGCAAATGACATAGCTAGCAAGATCAATAGAAAGCCCACGATTGGGAGAAGATCTTTACTAGCCATACAACGGACAAGGGTGTCATATCTAAAATATACTTGGAACTCAAAAAATAAACCCCCCCAACAACAAATCCTCAAAGAAACAACTGCCCAATAAATAAGTGGGCAAAAGACTTAAAGAGAAACTTCTCTGAAGAAGAAAGAAGGATGGCCAATAAACACATGAAGAAATGTTCAACATCCCTAGCCATAAAAGAATTGCAAATCAAAACAACATTGAGATATCACCTCACCCCAGTTAGAACGGCAAAAATCAAGAACTCTAACAACAACAGATGCTGGAGGGGATGTGGACAGAAAGGAACCTTACGTCATTGTTGGTGGGAATGTAAACTTGTCCAACCACTTTGGAAAGCAGTATGGAGGTTCCTCAAAAGACTTCAACATAGAACTCCCCTATGACCCAGCAATCCCACTTTTGGGCATTTACCCAAATGTTTACAAACAAGACCACACTAAAGCTACCAGCACAACTATGTTTATTGCAGCATTATTTACCATAGCTAAGATATGGAACCAATCCAGATGCCCCTCAGTAGATGAATGGATCAAGAAAATGTGGTATATATACACAATGGAATTCTATGCCTCCATCAGAAAGAATGACATTGCCCCATTTGTTAGGAAATGGAAAAACTTGGAAAAATTATATTAAGTGAAGTAAGCCAGGTCCAAAGAAACATAGGTCCCATGGTTTCCCTTATTTGCAATATCTAGTATATGTATGAGTCAACGGAAAAGGTCAGATAATGTGATGTCAGGAAAATGAACCCTTAGATATGTATTTTAATGTTTTTTCTAAAGCATTTATAAGATTATCTCTTTGTTGCTTTGTATGTCCCTCCCCCACAGTATAACCCCTGCTTTCACTATATTTGATGTCAGTATAACTTGAGGAGGAGATGGGGAAAAACCAGTTGCTTAAAGATACATGTGGACCTGTTGCAACAATGAGAAGTACAAGTTGTCATGTTCAAAACAAGCTTTATAATGTCGGTGGGGGGGGGAAGGGGGGGAAGGAGAAGGATTGGGATTGGGGGGGAGGGGGGAGGCTGGAAAGGGATGTGAAGGGTAAACAAAAGGAGGAGGCTGCAATGCTTGGTAAGAAATGTACGCATTATCCTGCCCATGTAATTGTAACCCCTCTGTACAGTATCTTCACAAATAAAATAAAAATAAATAAATAAATAATTTATTCCTTTAATAGATGAGTAATGTGGCGCTTGAACTCTAGGCCGAGGCACTGTCTCTGAGCCTCTTTGTGTTCAAGGCTAGCACTCTACCACTTGAGCCACAGTGCCACTTTCATTTTTTCTGAGTAGTTTATTGGATATAAGAGTGTTGTGGAGCTGGGCGGCAGTGACTCACGCCTGTAATCCTAGCTACTCAGGAGGCTGAGATCTGAGGATCATGGTTCAAAGCCAGCCCAGGCAGGAACATCAGTGAGACTCTTATCTCCAATAAAGGACTTGAAAACTGGAAGTGGTTCTGTGTCTCAAGTGGCAGAGCTCTCGCCTTGAGCTGAAGAGCACAAGGACAGTGCCCAAGCTCAGAATTCAAGCCCCATGACCGACAAAAAAAAAAAAAAGTCTTCCCTGCCTGGGTTCACTTGGAACTGTCATCCTCAGATCTCAACCACCTGAGTAGCTAGGATTTCAGCCATGAGCTAGTGGCACACTAATATATTATGTATTTCAAATTTAATTATTCTTGGTGTTTTTGAAACAAGGTAACCCAGATTTTTTTCCTCTTTCTTCAAATTCTTTAGTGTTGGGTTTATAGCTGTGTGTTACCATACATGGCCATTTTTTAAATTTTTCTCAGGCATGCAATCTACCAAAGGACCTATATCCACAAGCTGTACAATGTTTGTCAACAGTTTTACATTTTCTAGGGAGTCCAATATGATATTCGATACTAGAGAATACCTTTGATATCTTATTGTAAAAGTATAGTACCTTGCAGTCTCTCATTAAATATTATGTGTGCTATTAAATACATACCCACATACACACATAAAATTTTTATACACAATATATTTAGTCCAGCTTCAAGTGGAGTCAATGAACTTTCCTTATGGTTCTCACCTGTGATTCAACCTATGTTTCTCCAAAATACAGAATGAGAAGCACAAGGAATAAAAAGAAAAATAAGATGTTCAGAGGAATATGGCGGAGGAGACGCTGCAGGCTAATCAAGCTTTTGCATAGAAAGCAGTTTTATTGTTCCAGTGAACAGTTCTAGGCTAGATAATCACAACAAGTGTGCCATCACAGTATAGAGAGCTTGGCTAGAGAGGGAACATTCAGGTGGGTTGGTTAAGGAGAGAGATCTGAGCACTCGCTGATGTCCATGGCAGCGACAAGCAGCTGCAGCAGCTGCAGCTGCGGCTGCGGCCTCCATATCAACAGAGAGAGCCTGAGACAAAGGCACCAGACATGGTTTGTGAGCAGATTCTACTCACTGCCAGCAAGAACTGACAAGGAACAGAAATTTTCATCCTGCTGATTGCAGACTAGGTATATAGCCCAGAAACCAAGCGTCTAATGTGAGTAACCTTAAGACATCCTCATGGAGCAGCAGTGGGAAGGTAGGCTCTCCCCCACTTTGATATTGACAAAGGCCTAGTCTGAGCAGTGACCAACACAGGCATTGGAAAAAAGCAACAGGGGCCATTCAACAGGTCACAGGAACCTGACTCACCTTGCTCACTTATACCCAGGGGAAAGCCTTCAGGGGCAAAGGCAGCTCTGCCCCAGAGAAGTGACTTTCTTCATTGGGTAAACAGAGCCAGAAGCTGCCCCTCCCCACTGCAGCCTACATTCAGTAGCAGGAGAGGTAAAAGTAAAACAATTGAAACTTATGAAACATAAATGCTGAGAAGGGCTCCAGGCTGGGCTCTGTGAGTGTCTCAGGATCTAGCCCCTCAGTGAAAAGCTATGGATAGCTGATAGGCTTCAGCCCTAACCCCATCTAGCCTCATCACAGCAACTCCAAGCTTCAGGAAACAGCCATCTCCCTCTTTTGATACTCAAAGCAGATGTCCCTCCCACAGAACTAGCCTGGAAGGAGGATCACAAAATGCTCAGTAAGGCAGAACTGTCTACCTGCACAAACAAACTGACAAGAAACCAATCAAAGCCAGCATGGCTCACACCTGTAATCCTAGCTACTCAGGAGGCTGACTTCTGAGGATCATGGTTCAAAGCCAGCCCGGGCAGGAAACTCCGTGAGACTCTTACCTCCAATAAAGCACTAGAAAACTGGAAGTGGAGCTGTAGCTCAATTAATAAAGTGCTCACCTTGAGCTGAAGAGGGCAAGAACAACGCCCAAACCCAGAGTTGAAGGCTGACAAAAAAAAAAAAGAAACCAATCAAGCCATAGGAAAACCAAACACCACAAGCAAACCAGAGACCCCCACCAAGAGAATGGATACAGACACTGGAGAGATACAAGATCCTCCCATTCTCCCCACCCCCCAAAAAAATTCAAAGAACTCTTTTTTCTACCTAATTGTTTTTAAATTGTTTAAAAAATTGTTTTCTATTTTTTTCATCCACAAATTTACTTTAGGTGTGTGTGTGTGTTTAAATCTCTTTTAACCTTTTGGTTAAAACCTTTTCCTTTTTTTTCCTTTTTTGCATGAACTAATTGCTGTTCTGCTCATCTCTAGATATATTCCCATCGTTGATTATTAGACATTATCTTTCATTTTGTGCATACTTAAAACAGAAATTGATTACTCAATTCTCAACCTCTTAGGCTTAACTCCTTTAATAGTAGTATTATTTCTTTAGATATATAATTTTTAGGTATTCCAATTTCAAACTTTTTATTACTTATTTTGTTTATTTTTCCTTTTTACCTCTCACCTCTCATTCTAGACTTTTCTTCTATCAGTATTATTTCTTTGTACTTACATAATTTTTGTGTTTCATTTTTTAAATTTAAATTTTGTTAATAAATTTTTCTTGTTTCTTTACATCTCTGCTCCTTTCACTCTGCTATATCCGTTTCTTTTCTGAAAATAGGGCTTGGTTAAATTCACTCTTTCCTTTTACCTCTTCACATTCCTCTAATTCTATTTTTCCCCACAATTCTCCCTAAACATATTAATTTCTGGTCTGCTGAATCCCTCTTTGCCATTCTTAGCCCATTAATTCATAGTTGTAAGGTGTTGAAATAGATTGTATCTGCAACCATTCTGACTGTGTCAATCTGTGCAACTACAGGACTCTGGTTGATGCTTGCCTTCATATAGTGTCCTAGAATGAAATTGTTGCTACTTTCATACCAAGTGGGCAGAACAAACTGTCGAAACACAAGAAAAACGGCAATTAGATGTATCTCAATTCCCATTCAGGATAATCAGGTGACAGAACAGTTAGTGAATAATCCAGAAGAGAGTTCCCAAAAAGCTCTACAAGCACTACTGGTAAACATGGTGAATGAACATATTGAAAGCCTTCAGAAAGATAGGTCTATTCAGATACAAGAAGCTTTTAGAACCTCAAATAGACCAGACCAAAACAGGACATCCCACCATCACACTATAATCCACACAGGATCAAATCAGACCAAGGAAAAGATCCTTAAAGCTGTGAAGGAGAAAAGATCAATCAACTATAAAGGAAAAACAATTAGAATAACCTCGGATTTCTCACCAGAGACAATCAAAGCAAGAAGAGCCTGAAATGATGTATGCCATGCCCTAAAGACAAATAACTATCAACTAAGAATACTGTAATCAGTTAAACTTGCCTTCATAATGGAACGTCAAATAAAAACCTTCCATAGCAAAGAAAAACTGAAACAATACATCTCCACCAAACGAGCCCTACAAAAGATACTTAAAGATGTCCTATACATAGAAAACCAACAAGAGCACAATAAAGGCCAAGAAACCACATCAAAACTGAGAATCCAAGAGCCATAGGAAGAACCCATTTGTCACAGCCCCCAAGAAGGTGGATAAAATGGCAGAAACTAAAAAAAAAAAAAAAACTAAAAAAAAATTGCAGAAACTACCAAACACCTCAGTCCTAATTCTCAATATTAATAGACTTAGCTATCTAATTAAGTGACATAGACTAGTTGGATTAAAAAGCAAGATCCTTCTATCTGCTGCCTTCAAGAATCACACCTTGCCCATAAAAACAAACATTTTCTGAAAGTGAAAGGCTGGAATAAAATCTACCAAGAAAACAGCCCCCATAAGCAGGCAGGAGTTGCAATCCTAATATAAGATAAAATAGATTTCAAATTAAAATTAGTGAGAAGAGATAAAGAAAGTTGCTACATACTAATTAAGGGATTTCTCTTTCAGGAGGATATTGCAATTCTAAATACCTATTAACCAAACAACGGAGCAACCAAATTTATCCAAGAAACACTACTTTCCCTCAAATCTCACATAGATCCAAAGACATTAATTGTTGAGGACTTTAGCACACCACTATCCCCATTAGATAGATCAACCCTGCAAAAACACAACAGAGAAACCGCAGATCTAAACAACTGCACAGATCAACTAGATTTAACAGACACCTACTAAATAGTTCACCCAGCAGCAACAGAATACACATTTTTCTAAGCAGCACATGCAACATTTTCCAAAATAGACCATATTTTAGGTCACAAAGCAAACTTGTCCAAATTCAGAAACATTGAAGTTATGCCCCGCATTCTCTAAGACCACAAGGGAATCAAATTTGAATTCAACACCAAAAGCCACCAAAGAAAGTCCTGTAACACATGGCGGCTGAACAACACTCCATTGAACCACCAGTGAGTCATGGAAGAGATTAGAAAGGAAATTCAAATTTTCATGATATTCAACCAAAATGAACACACAAATTACCAGCTCCTCTGGGATACAGCAAAGGCAGTACTCAGAGGCAAGTTTATATCTCTGAGTTCCTGCATCAACAAATTGGAGAGATCTGAAACCAACAATTTAATGAGACTTCTTCTGAAGCTCCTTGAAAAAGAGCAGCAAGCTAAACCCCAATCCAGTAGATGGAAAGAAATAATTAAAATTAAATCATAATTGAATGAATTGGAATTAAAAATTATAAAAAGAATCAACAAAACAAAGAGTTGATTCTTCAAAAAAATTAACAAAATTGACAGACCCTTAGTAAATCTTATAAGAAAAAGAAGTGAACACACCCAAATAAACATACTCAGAGATGAGAATGGAAATACCACCTCAGAAACAACCAAGATTCAGAACATTTTAAGGGAATACTTCTCAAACCTTTATGCTAATAAGTTTGAGAAGCTGGAAGAAATTGATGATTTCCTACAAATTATTGACATGCCCAAACTAAACCAAGATGAGTTAAACCAAGTTAACAGACCCATATCAAGCATCAAAATAGAAACAGCAATAAGAGAACTCCCATCTAAGAAAAAGTCAAGGACCAGATGGATTTATAGTGGACTTCTACAAGAAATACAAAGCAGAACTCATACCAATAGTCCTCCAACTCTTCAATGAAATTGAAAGAAAAAATTCACTACTGAACTCTTTCTATGAAGTCAACATAACACTCATCCCAAAACCAGGCAGGGACTCATCAAAGAAAGAGAACTATAGAACCATTTCTTTGATGAACAGCAGTGCAACATTTCTCAGCAAAATTTTGGCTAATCAACTTCAACAACTCATCAAAAAAATCGTACACCATGATCAAACAGGGTTCATTTCAGGGATGCAAAATGGTTCAATATATGCGAATCAATTAATATAATTCATCACATCAACAAGAGCAAGGATAAGAACCACATGATTATTTCAATAGGTGCAGAAAAGCATTCGACAAGATCCAACACCCCTTCATGATGAAGGTTTTGGAAAAATTAGGAATCCATGGAACATTCCTCACTATAATAATAAAGGCTGTATATGACAAACCGACAGACATGACTAGACTTAATTGCAAAAATCTAAAGCTATTTCCTCTAAACTCAGGAACAAGACACAAATCTCCACTCTTACCTTCTCTTCAATTTAGTATCAGCATGCCTACCTACAGCAATAAGCAAAGATGCAAACATAAAAGGGATCCAAATAGGGATGAAGTAAAACACTCCCTCTTTGCAGATGACATGATCTTGTATTTAAAGAGTCTCATGGACTCCACTCCCAAATTACTTGAGCTGATTTGAAACTTTGGCAAAGTAGCAGGGTATAAAATTAACCCTCCAAAATCAATGGCTTTTCTGTGTGCCAACAATGAGAAGAGTGTGGCTGAAATCAGGAAAGCAGCTCCTTTTGTAATAGCCCCACAAAAAATACAAGAACTAGGAGTCAACTTACTAAAGAAATGAAAGACCTGTACGATGAAAACTTTAAAAACCTGAAAAAGGAAATCAAAGCAGAATTTAGGAAGTGGAAAAACCTCCCATACTCCTGGATTGGAAGGATCAACATTGTGAAAATGGCAATACTGCCACAGGCTACCTACAAATTTAATGTGATACCTATGAATAGCCCAACCTCAATCTTCAATGAAATAGAAGCAGTAATCCAAAAATTCATAGGGAACAATAGAAGACCCCGGGTAGCAAAAACGATCCTTAACAGAAAGAACAATGCTGGAGGAATATCACCAGCAAATTTCAAAATCTACTACAAGGCCATAATAATCAAAACAGCTTAATACTGGCAAAGAAGAGACCTCAGGACCAATGGAATTGAAATGAATACCCAGAAATGAACCCACAGACCTATAGCCACCTATTCTTTGATAAGGGAGCTAAAAAAATAGAATGGAAGAAAAACAGCCTCTTCAGTAAATCGTGCTGGCAAAACTGGTTATTCACCTGTAGAAAACTAAAGCTAGATCCTTATATATCACCCTTATATATCAACTTATATCTTTATATATCAACTCCAAATGGATCAAAGACCTCGGAGTCAAAGAAGACACCCTGAAAACATTACAGGAAGGAATAGGAGAAATCCTAGGTCTCCTTGGCACAGGCCACAATTTTCTTAAGAGAGACCCAGAAACACAACAAATCAAAGAAAGGTTGGACAAATGGGATTACATGAAATTGCAGCACTTCTGCATGGCAAAGTACTAGCAAGATCAATAGAAAGCCCATGGATTGGGAGATCTTCATTAGCCATACAACAGACAAGGGTCTCATATCTAAAATATACCTGGAACTCAAAAAATTAAATCCACCACCAACATATCCTCAAAGAAACAACTACCTGATAAAGACTTAAAGAGAAACTTCTCTGAAGAGGAAATAAGAATAGACACATGAGAAATGCTCAACTTCTTTAGCCATAAAAGAAATGCTAATCAAAACAACATTGAGATTCCACCTCACCTCAGTTAGAATGGCAAGAATTAAGAACTCTAATAACAAAGGATCCTGGAGGCGATGTGGCCAGAGGTAACCCTACTGCATTGCTGGTGGGAGTGCAAACTCAACCACTTTGGAAAGCAGTGTGGAGGTTCCTCAAAAGATTCCACATAGAGCTCCCCTATGACCCAGCCATCCCACTTTTGGGCATTTACCCAAATGATCACAAACAAGGCCATATTAAGGCTATCAGCACAACTATGTTTAATGCAGCATTATCTACCATAGCTAAGATATGGAACCAACCCAGATGCTCCTCAGTTGATAAATGGAACAAGAAAATGTGAAATATATATAATGGAATTCTATGCCTCTATCAGAAAGAATGGCTTTGCCCCATTTGTTAGAAAATGGAAAGACTAGGAAAAAATTATATTAAGTGAAGTAAGTCAGGCCCAAAGAAACATAGGTCTCATGGTTTCCCTTATTTGCAATAACTACTACATGTGTAGAAGAAGCAGAAAAGGCCAAAAGCAATGTACATATGACCATATAAGATGATGTTAAGTGAAATGAACCTAATATAGGGACACAAATATCTTTTTCTTTCTTGCTATTGTTTCTAAAATACTTATGATACACCATGTGATTCTTTTGTTGCTTTGTATGTTCCTCGCCCCGGTATAACCCTGTATTTTCACTGTATGTGATGCCAGTGCCTTGCATCTTATATATGCACTTCTCTAATTGATGGAGGGGAAGGGAAAAAATGCTTAAATAAGGATACAGGTTGACCCATTTTAACAATGAGATATACAAAACACTATGTTGAAAACCAACTTAACAACCTTAGCCATGTGGAGTTGGGGGGTGGGGGAGAGGAAGTTGTGTAGGTGGGAAGGGGAAGGGATGGTAGGGGAAAAACAAAGGAAGAAGCAACAATGCTCAATAGGAAAAGTACTCATTACCTTGCTCGTGTAACTGTAACCTTCTGTACAACATTTGTACAATAAAAAATGTACAAAGAAAGAAAGAAAAACAAAAGATTGCCCGATTTTCCAAGGATGACCAACTTGAGACATAGATCAAAATCTGGATACCAAAGTAAAAGCAAAACAAAAATAGTACTGTTCAAACCTTGCCCTATCTTAGTGTATTGTCAGAAACTGCACAAGCCATGGGCAGAACAGCAAGACACAAGTAGGCACTGTGAATATTGTACCTGGCCCGTGGCTATAGCCCAAGTCAATAGATAGCATTCACTGCATCATCATAAGACCTCCAGGGGATCAATAGAAACATACAAATGCTAACTAAATATCAAAAGCTGTTATTTACTCAGGGGCCTTCTACTTTCTATATCAAAAGAATAAGCCACCATAAGTTAGATTTGGTGGAGGGAAAAGGAGGCAGAGGGGATGAAAATCTCCACTTAGTGAGTCATGGAACAAGAGGAAGAACAAGAATGAGATCAGGAAAGAGTCAGCACTCCTGATGGTGAATTACCAATATAGAGAAGCTAGTTAGAAATGGCTCAATTATGTCAGTAGCTTGGAGGCATATTGTGACAGTGAGTTGAAATCAGGGAAAAAGTTGGCCTTCACTGAAGAAAGGTCTTGCCTATTTTAAACAACTTACTGTGGAAGTTATAGTTTGACTTCTCAAGCTGTTTTTTTTCTGATATTGTAAATCATACATTCTTGCACATGATGTAACTATTGTCCATTAGACCTTTCAATCTGTTTTCTCAGATAAACTTCAAAACTACTTAGCTACAGTATAAGTATATAGTGCATAGTTAGGTCAATGTCATCACAACACTCAGCAAGTTTGTGTTAGATCAGTTAAGATTATCTAAAATAAAACAGGTCAGATATATAGGTAATATAGAGAGAGATTTATTTCTAGAAATTCTACTCACAGATTGGTTTTTGATATCCATGAGAAATGCTGGTGTTGGGAATACTTATACAGGAGTGAATACACAGGTGAATTCCTTTTTTCCCCAAGAAAATGTTAGTTTTGTCTTAAGGCCTTTCAGCTGATTGGGTAAAGCCCATCTAAGAGTAAATTATGTTTTACCTAAAGTCAGTTGATTATAGATGTTAACTACACCTACAAAATACTTAAACAGAAGCACTTAGATTAGAATTTGGCAAATACCTGGGTACAGTAGAGTAGCTGGGTACATGTGCAACTATCTATTACAATCTAACATCAGATATGTCCTTTTCATTTACTTAATTTTCTTCTTAAAATTATAGTTTTATCACTTCAAGAGAAGTCTTTAGTTGGCTTTTATGGCTTTTTTCCTATGCAATTTATTTTGCAGATGTCATAGAGTTCTTTACAAATTGTATATTATGACTGCTGCTACTACTATAGGGGAAAGTAATTTTAATGTAATTATGTTGAAGCAGCCACCTTTTTGGAGAAAGCATCTTTTCATAAAAATACTTGTCTGGATATGGGAAGTGCAGGTGCATTGCTATTTTATATTTTAACATTTTTCTTATATAAAGAGACACTAAGTATTTAAATTGTGACAGGTGCATCTAAATACCATTAGTCTTATTCTAAACTGAGACAAAATTACACATAAGATTTTTTTGTTAAAATGCTAAGTCTTTCTTTATGATTGCTTTTTGTTGTATTTTTATTTGTGAAATAGGATGTAAAATAATAGAACCGATGATGTTGGAGAAGAACATCAAAATGCAGATTACTAGAAATACTTTTGTGAAGTTAAATGGTATGGAAAGCAGGAAATAAGGCTAACAACTTGGAGTTGAAAGTCAGTATTCATATTCTATTAACTCTTGATAGCATTGATTCTGATTTTCATTTATTTTGATCCACTAAAATTTTTCTAGTTTTAATGGAATGTAGATAGATGGCCCATACTCATTTTTTCCAATGTAAGTATAAAAGTATTCTAAAAAGAGGAAATATTGCTTCTTCTTCTCCAGTAAAACACCAAATGGTAGAAGACACAGGTGCAGTGGTAAGGACAGGAAGGCCCAGGGTTCTAGGGAAAAAAGTGGAAATATTGGGAAAACCAAGGCTTACATATAAAATTTAAAAAGTAATTTTATTGGGTCTGGGAAGGTGGCTCATTGGTAGAATGCTTGCCTTGCATGCATGAGACCCTGAGTTTGATCCCTCAGCACCACATTAGCAGAAAAAGCCGGAAGTGCTGCTGTGGCTCAAGTGGTAGAGCACTAGACTTGAGCTGAAGAGCTAAGGGAAAGAGCCCAGGCTCAGAGTTCAGGCCCAGGACCGACAGAAAAAGAAATCGTTTCATTGCTAGCCACTGGTGACTCACTCTTGTAATCCTAGATACTAGGAGGCTGAGATCTGAGGATCATGGTTCAGAGCCAGCCTGGGCTGGAACTGTGCGAGACTCTTATCTCCAATAAACCACCAAAAGACCGGAAGTGGCACTATGGCTCTCGTGGTAGAGCACTAGCCTTGAACTGAAGAGCTGAGAGACAACACCCAGGCCCAGCGTTCAAGCCCCATGACCACACAAAAAAAGTTTTATTTTCATTGTAAACACCCAAGTTATTAAGCAAACATGAGATTTAAACAGTTTGAGATGGATATTGTATTTGCTTAAATTACTCTAAAAATTCAATCTAATTTATTTATTTCCCTTCACTATTATTTATTCCTTTTCATAATATTATGAACAATTATACAAATAAAATGTAACTGCATAGTTATCTAAATTTTGGACAATACCTAGCATTCTTCCCACAAAAATAATAACATATGCTAACAAAAGTACCTAAAATTATAGATTTTTATAGCATGGTCATTCATTCATTATCTCAGAAATAAGACCAAAGTGTGAACAGAGAAGAGAGTAGTAGAAACACCTTTTAGGGTATTTTATGATATAAAATAAGAGAAGTAAAGAGCAACACACTGGACATGAATATGTGTATTGCACAGAGAGGGGGACAGAGCTGAAGATGCATGTAGTTTTGTAGTTTTCAAGTATCTCAAGCAAGATACCATAATAAAGAAAAGAAAATTAAACTTATTATTTGACTTGAGCAGGATCCCTTAATAAATGGATTTTTTTGGTGTTACTGAAGTGATCAACATATATCAAATCAAATGTTAAGAGAAGTATGGGAAAATGTTTATGGAAGTATTTGGACAGGAATCGCAAACACAATACCCATAAAAACTGACTTTATATTAGTCAGCTCTCATTCTACAAGGAAATACACTTTGAAATCACCATGTCTGCATGAAGCCTTCTTTTTGCTAAGCTCATCTGCAGTTCTTGCTCTCCTTTTTAAGCTTTGATTTGAATCAGTCATTTTTAGCCATAGATAAGTGAAGATAGAGATTGAGCCAGTGTGCTTCCATGAAATCTAGTTGGCAAAACCTCTGAGATTACTGCCACACTGTGAACACAAAGGGGGGAGGGGATATTTCCTCAAAAAGAGCTTTTCCACTGGACACGAGGTGCTCAAGTCTGTAATCCTAGCTACTTAGGAGGCTGAGATCTGAGGATCATTATTCCAAGCCAGACTGGGCAGGAAAGTCCATTAGACTCTTATCTGCAATTAACCCCCAGAAAACTAGAAGTGGGGCCATGGCTCAATGGTAGAGCACTTGCCTTGAGCTGAAGAGCTGAGGAAAAGCACCCAGGCTCTGAGTTCAAACCCTACAACCCACCAAAAAAAAAAAAAAATAGAACTTTCCATCAAATCTCAGGGGAATTGGGCCACATTGCCTAAACTACACTCTCAACTCCCAAGACTTTTAATTCAGGTCTAGAGTAAGGAGGTGATTCTAGAAAACCTTAACAACTTGCAAGATTCTAAAATACTTTAAACTACCCATGTAGTATATATTTTAATTAAGGTGTAGTGTGATATATTAGTGTGTGTGTGTGTGTGTGTGTGCATGTGTGTGTGTGTGTTCCTCAGATTGTTGTCAATCATGTAAGGAATAGATGGAAAATTTTAGTTACCATATGTCATGTTTTAATACTACTTTATGGAAATAGGATGACTGATAGCTTTTTTATCAATTTCAACTAATTTGCTTGTGTTTATGATCAATACACATTGAAAATTCACATGAAAATAACCAACCACAAAAACAAAAATAAATGGATCTGTTGGATACTAAAATTGGACACATTATTCCTAAGAGCAAACCTCTACATGCTCTTAAACATTTTATTGTTCTCTCCTTTTGTACATGTTTATTTTTGTTCACCTGCAATGCCTTTTCTCTATACCTGCATATTATTTAAATCCCTCACATCTTTGTGGGTATTCCTAAAGGTTGATCACTGTTCTGTGCCAAATCACCTGCACCTTTGCAGACACAGCTTTGGGTGTCTGTAGGGTGCCCTCCTCCTGCTGATACAAAAAAACAAAATCATTAGAATCTATTTTTTAAAATTATGCTGTTCTGCCTCCCGCTGATATAATCTGATATGGAGTATAGGTAGGTCCTGCTGTCATGGCATAATTAAGTGGCAGACTCTAACAGTAGGACCTCTGACAAGATCAATTTAAAGTGCTTTCAAATAAACACATCTCCTATGAGAGATGCACAACATTGTTCATAAAAGAACCACCAGAACATAGGTTTGTGGTGGATCTGTAGTATGTAGTCTGCTCTAATGGAAGGATAGTCTGCTTCTATGGAAGCATTGATAACACAAGGAATCATGCAGTCACCTAGATGAATATTTTCTTGTTCTATTGAGAAAAAGAAAGAAAAACAAGATGTAAATGCTAACATCAGCATACAATCTTCCAGAGGAAAATTTCTGTCTTAAAATTTTATAGAGTTTGTTGAGCAGCTGATATCTCCTCCCTGTAATCTTAGCTACTCGGGAGGCTGAGAACTGAGGATCTCTGTTCAAAGCCAGCCCTAGCAAGAAAGATCATAAATGCATCTCCATTTAAGCATAAAAAGCTGGAAGTGGGGCTGTGGTTCAAGTGATATAATAGAGTACTAGTCTTGTACAAAGAAATCTCAGAAACAGCACCATGTCCTGAATTCAAGCCCCAGGACTGTCATAATTTTTTTTTTAATTTTTAAACAGAATTTTCATTAGGCAAAGCAGATACATTTAGGGAGAGCAGGTCTTGCATTTCTAGGGGTGTTTACTAAGGAGCGTCTTCATAAATTTAATTCATAAGATTTTTAAATTACTAACATTAACTTACTTTGCCATGGTTCTCCAAATACTAATGATTAACTTTACAGAAGAATGCTTCCCCTTGCTAACATCATATATATGGATTGAATAACAAATTATCAGCAAAGAAGTTTCCATGTAGAACATAAATTCCTAAGTCTCAGCATCATATTTGTTTTGCATCTCCAGTATTTTTGCTGATGCATTTTGAATGTCTTATAGATTGCATATAACTGCTTTATATTAAATATACTTTATCACGTGTTAATAAAGTAATAGCAGTAGCAGGAAATACTCTATATATCCAATAGAATAGTACTACCTTTATGAACATATTAAGCAGTTAGTGACTGTTTTATGGTAGAAACTAGATTGTTGTAAAGAAATCACCAACATATACACATCATAAAATAAGTTTGAGGAAGTAGCTTAGGTGCATTTTTTGTTCAATATTTATTAGTTTATAAGTGAATTGCACTGCAAGAGGAATAGGACATATTTCTTTGAGCATTACCTTTGACGTTTAGTGTTTCAATGATTTCAAACTTACTTTAAGGATGTCTATGTCTTCCTAGAATTAGATCTCCTATCCCTTTATTTTAACATAAAAATTTTTTTCTGGTACACAACACAACCATATCAATGTATTTAGGAAACTTTACATCTGCATCAGTTCAAGTTCTAGGGAAGTTTTGTGAAGTGTCAGATCAAATTCAAGGAAGCCGGCATAAGCAAAATCAATTCCAAATAGATCAAAGGCCTCAATGTAAGATCAGATACCCTGAAAATATTACACAAAGGGATAGAGGAAATACTAGGGTTCCCTGGCACAGGCCAAAACTTCCTAAGTAAAGATCCAAAGTCTCAACAAATCAAAGAAAGACTGGAAAAATGTGATTACCTCAAACTGAAGAGTTTCTGCACAGCAAAAGATAAGTCTTATGCTAGCAAGATAAATATTCCACAGACTGGGAAATCTTTACTAGCTAGGCATCAGACAAGGGCTTCATATCTAAAATATATTTAGAGCTGCAAAACTTAATCCCCCCATTAAACTTTTAAAGAAATAACAACCCCATCAATAAGTGTGTTAAGACTTAAAGAGAAACTTCTCTGAAGAAGAAATAAGTATGGCCAATAGAGACATGAAGAATCATCTAGTATACCACTCCTGGGAAGCTTCCCAGAACATCACAAGCCAGGATTCCACAAGACATTTGTACTTCCTTGTTTATTGCTGCACTGTTCACATTAGCCAAGTTGTGGAAACAACCCAGATGCCCTAAAATAGAAGAGTGAATCCAAACAATGTGGTACCTATACACCATGAAATTTTTACAGTCATTGGAAAAAGTACTATGTCATTTGCAGGGAAATGGATGGACCTGGAACAAATTATGTTAAGTGAGGTAGGCCAAGCTCAGAGAGACAAACACCACATTTTCTCTCATATTCAGGAGCTAAATCTAAAATTCACTGGTGCAAAATAAACTACACAAGTTTTTAGGCATTCACACACATTGAGACCAAAAGAGGACACTCTTAGGAAGAGAAAGGCATAATGCCTAGGGCACCTGACCATATAAAATAATATTGATTGAAATGAACTTCAGGAAATGGAAATGAGAATTTTTTCTCTGTTGTTGTTTTTGTTTTCTTTCCTTTTTGTCTTATCTGCTTTGGGAAGGGTAAGAGGGCACAGAAATGGTGAGACAAAGGGTGAACAAATGCAGCAGTGATACTCATTAGACACAATATTGAAAATGTGCTATACAACTGTGGTTAGGGGATGGGAGGAAAATACTGGGAGAGAATAGGAAAGGGGTGATACTGTCCAAAAAGAAATGCTCTAATTACCTGACTTATGTAACTGTAATCCCTATGTACATCACCTTAATAATAACAATAAACTTCTAAAAAGTATGGTGGTGGATAGATATAAAAATCAATGTACTATCTTTTCATAAGTAATTAAATATATTTCGATTACTCTGCATTTTCCTATCAACTATCTATTGTCCTTGTAGGCATAGAAAAAAATGACACCCCAGCTACAACACATCCAATGCTTATATTAATTTCTAAGCACTTTGCTTCTTTTCTATTTTATTTTATTATTTTTATTTTATTGTATAAGTGATGTACAGAGAGGCTACTATTACAGGCAATGAGTACATATCTTTTCAAACAGTGTTACCCCTTCCTTATTTTCTTCTTGCCCCATACTCTCCTACCACCCCCCCCAAGTCACTCTCCCACAAGTCTTAAAGTTCATTTCCAAGATAATGTCTAGTGAGTATTGTTATTACATTGGTTCACCCATTGTACCCCTGTTTCTGTGATTCCCCTCTCCTTCCCCAAATCAGATAAACTTGTATACAAGACAAAGTCTACTGAAATCAGAGAGAGTGACCACGGGGAATAAACCATACCCCCCAAAAAAACCAAAACCAAAAACAAAACAAAACAAACAAACAAGACAAAAGCAATAACTGCAAACAGTACACTAAAACAAAAAGAAAAAAGAAAAGAAAAAGACTCTCTCCCCCCATCTCTTGTTTTCATATCATGGAGACCTTTTCCATTAGTATCATTTTATGTGGTTATATGTACAATGCTATTGGGCTATTGTGAACCTCTAATAGGACTATCTTAGGCACATATAATTATTACAAATGAGGGAAACCATGGAGCCTATGCTTTTTGGAACTGGTCTAAGTACTTTTTTCTAATGAGAAGAAGCAAGGTCCCTGGGAGAAGTGATGGATTCCAACACAGAGATATAGAAAACACAAAATTTACCTGGTGTACCTTTTAGTACCAGGAAATGAGCAACTGCTCAAACTATGAAAAAGTGAAGACATACTAAAGAGACAAGAGGCAGCCATAAACAGATCCTAAGGCCAAAGCAATATGAACCACAAAAGAAACATAGTATTAAACTTAATCCTAAATATGAGATAGTCTAATTCTATATTGGTATATGTTAATGACTGCATAAATAAAAGGTATAAAATATATGACTTTCTTATACAAGAAGTTTTTTAAATTGTTATACGTATTGCTGTGGCCAGCAGCTAAAGTACACACACACACGCACACACACACACAGAGGTGAATGAGCTTGATTTAGTAACTTATTTTCAAAGCTTAGAATAAAGATAGAAATAACACTGGAGAAACATGACAAACAATGCTTAACATTGTCGCCAATGTCAGGGTCACACGTCTCCTGGATGGAAATGATGAAGAGGACATTCACCCTTGTGTGTTCTAATGGGCAGAACATAGTCTACTGATCAGAAAAATATCACAATAACTCATACTATAGAGTATTCTGGAAGCTCTCTTGTCAGTACTTTCTAAGACAATCCAAATCATTAAAAGTCAGGTTAAGCCTGAGAAACTGATGCTAACTAAGAGGAACTAGGGAGACATGACAATTAAATGCGCTGTGACAATCTACATTCGCTCCTGGAACAGAAAGAGACCAACAAAAGAAAACTGAAATTGAAATTACATCTGCAACTTAGTTAAAGGTAAGGTACTGAATGAAGTTGGTTTCTTCATTTTGATAAATGTATGTGGAACTATATGCTGTCACTAAGAAGAAAATAATTGGACAAGGAGTAAACAGGACACTTGTGTGCTGTTTTTGCTTCATTGTCTAAAAGTCAAAAGTTACTTCAAACTACTGGTGGTAGTATATGCTTGGCCTAATTATTCTAGCACTCAAAGACTAGAGGTAGAAAGATCATATGTTCAATGACAATTTTGGCTATCTGGTTAAGACACTGTGTCCAACAACCATTTATTCCAAACTAAATATTCATTAAAGCAATAAGTGGAATTGGAAAGATATTCCTCTCAGTATAAAAGCATAAACAGCCGGGCACTGGTGTCTCACACCTTTAATCCTAGCTACTCAGGAGGCTGAGATCTGAGGATCACAGTTCAAAGCTAGCCCAGGTAGGAAGGTCAGTGAGACTCTTAAAACCAGAAGTGGCAGTGTGGCTCAGGTAGTAGAGCACTAGCCTTGAGTTGAATTGCTGAGGGACAGCACCCAGGCTCAGAGTTCAAGCCCCATGACTGACAAAAAAAAACATAAACATATTTACTTATTATAGACATAGATTTCATCCTTTCTATTGTTATGGGGAATATTTAGAATTGAAGAAAATGTGATAGCCATTAAAATCTACAATGCACTTCTATTTTAAGTAAAATTGTATTTTGTATATTCCCAATGCAACTGCTTAAAAATCTGAGCTGTGCTTTTCCTTTGTATATATGAAGCACTGAAACTAAAATTCCGTTTGGATAAATGTTTCCTTATAACCCTTTTTTCACTATTATGTATATGTAAGAGTCTCAGTACACTAAGGAAAGGCAGAAAATCCACTGCATAAATTCTCTCTCTTCGCACAGATTTACTGAATGGAATTTTACTTCTCCCTACACTACTTGAAAACAATTTCAATTTGGCAATGCTATTTCTTTAAAAAAAAGAGTTTTGCTTAATATTACCACTCTTCCAGCATACATTATATCTCTGAAATTTTATTTCACTCTTAGAATCTGTTTGGGTTAAGAAATGTTCAAGAAAATACATTTCAGCTGTAGTTAAGTTTTAATTCTAGTAAACCACAGTGGACCAAAAGATTATGTAAAAGAAATTGCTGCATGAAATTTAAGCTACATCTCATCAAGAACCATCTATGAAGTGCCAACTAAATGGACTCTGATAATTGAAATCGAGAAGATACTATACCCAAAGAGTTTCAGACCTGTCTAATTATAATAAATCACTGTTACAATTATAATAGGTGGAATATCTTTTGTCACAAATGGGATTGAACAAAGGCAGTCCTGATCTTTATGCATTTGTTTATGCATATGCACATGTACATGTGTTATCCCATTTCATTACAGTCTTTTTTGTTTTTGTTGTTTTTCCCTTGCTAATCTCTAAGTCTTGTATAAATTGTATGTTATTTTCTAACCACCAGCAAGTTGATAAAGGGAAAGTCAATGTTACATGGGAAATTAATAACTTGCAAACAACCAGTTCCTAACATCTCCATTTCTCTAAACATCTCTAGTGAACTGCTATTTTAATGATTCCCCAAAGCACCCTGCCTCCCAGACATCAAACTCATGAATTCTCAGTGCTTTATTGTGACATTTTCAAACTAAGAGTAATAGAGACAAGAAAACATACATAATGCTTTGGAAACAGCCCTGGGAAATCTTCCAATACGTTAATTCCTTTTACTTGATTGTGTTTCTTCTAAGGGGAATAGCTCTTGAACCAAGAACTAGAACTCTAGTCAGATTCCTGTAACTCAGAACTCTGGATGCTTATTAGAAATAGAATTTCAGGTTCCATATACAGACCTACTAAATTAGGAACTGCATTTCAGCATAATTACTGCATGATTGTGTACATATGGATCTAATAAGTGATCCCATAAAAGCAAAATATGTTACTAGCTGATAGTATGTGAATTTATTATCTGTCTAGATTAATGACTTCTCAAAAAAATTTATTCAAATTTAACCAGACTTTCTCTCTCATGTATTTACTACACTTCTACCTCTTTATTATGTGCTATATTCTCATAACTACCCTCTCAGCATTTACCTGAGTCAGCATTTACCAGTTGTCAGTACCTCTTTTAGAATAGGCAAGGGAGACCCATTTGCTCACAATGACCTTGAGTTTCATAGTGTGTGCACATCCATAGAGAGTCAACTCTCCTATGCCTCAGTTCCTCCAGTCTATATGACCTGAGAGTTTTGAGTGATATCAAGCATCATTTATAATATACCCATTTTTTTCTACCCCTTCTCTTCCCTCAGGTTGGTAACCCATGCCACATAAATGACATTATTTTGACTCTTCCCACAGGCCACTTTAATATTTTCCACAATTGTCTCAGTATGTGAAAACTGGAGACCGTATCAACTTTAAAAGAAATCATAGTCTAACAACTCACTAGGTAGTTTAAGAAGACAGTTTTATGTTGACACTATAGAATGATGGTCAGTGGACTTAATGTGGCCAGGTATCATTTATTCCTATCTTGTTTCATTATAAGCAAGAGTTCCATTTATCATCACCATCAAGTAAGTAGGAACACCACTGAAGCCCAGCATTAGAAGTCAGCATTTGTGATGAATCTACATATAGTACAGTGACTAATGATGGAACCTACATTAGATAAATGATAGAGAACTACTGAGGAAGATCTACAAGAATTCAATAAAATGTGTCCCCAGGAGCTATGTGCTGAAGTTTGAATAATGTCGCTGGTTTTTGTAGAAGAAATGAAATTAGTCATAAGTGACAGATGAGACAATAAAAATCACAAAGAAATGGTTCCTACACTTGAAAAAAATGGCATCTAAGAGTGTAAAGAATCTTCATGGACATCCTTATTATAAGTAATGATTTAGAATAAAGACAAGTAAGAAGCCCAGGGTGTCCATAATGATTCCACTATACTGAACTATATTTTCTATGAAAATAACATGCTATTGCAGAGACTTCTATCTTTCATGCCCAGAAAGCCATTCTCCTATTCCCCTTTGGCTTAATCTTCTTTATTAGTGAAAAGCCAAGTCAAGTGTTACAAGAAAGTTTCCACTAGCAAACTTTCCTTAGTGTTTATGGAGAGATAATTGTTTAATTTTTGGTAAAATGTCTCTTCTATAAATACAGATTGTTACAGATAAAGTAGGACACGCATATAAAGATATAAGATCTAAATTTATATGAACCATGTACCTTCAGATGGAAACTCCTTAAAATTAAAGACCGCACATTATTTACCAGTATATTTAACTGGCAAGATTATTTCAATAATTTGATTTATTCAAATTTATTTCTAATAACTATATAATCTTTGACCAACATGTAGTTGATCCATGTATATTGTTATAGAAAACTAACTTTTAAAATATAACTCATTATCTTGAAGCAGGTAAAACTTTGAGAGAAATATTTCTTTGACTTAGCACAAAGTTTGACAATATTAGAAAGAATGCTAATTCATTCTACTTGGGATTTTATTGTGCATACACAAAAACATGAATAGGTAGATAGATAGATAGATAGATAGATAGATAGATAGATAGATAGATAGATAGAGATAGAGATAGATAGATAGATATCCCAGTAATTTTCTATATGGACTGGAAACCTAATAAAGGTATAAATACATCTTTACATGATGCTGGTTGGAGAAATCAAGCAGAAACAGTCAGATAAGTTGATGTTAGGAGAAATGAAAACCAAGATAAGGACTCAAATGATTTTTCTTTCTTGCTAACATATTTATAAGATGATTTGTTTGTTGCTTTGTATTTTCCTCCCTCCCAGTATAACCCCTGTTATCACTGTATTTGATGTTGGTATAATTTGTGGAGGGGAAGGGAAAAAAACAAATTGTTTAAATAGGGACACAGTTGAACCCACTGCAAAAATGAGACGTACAAGACGTTACATCTAAAAATGAACTTTACAACTTTGGTGGGGGAGGGGTGGGGAGATGAGATGGCAGGGATGGTAAGGGGAAACAAAGGAGGAGACAACAATGCTTGATAAGAAATGTACTCATTACCTTGCTCATATAATTGTATCCCCTCTGTATGGTATTTTCACAATAAAAAACTTATTAATAATAAAAATAAAATAAAAGAATTGAATGCAAAGATATTATTTCATCATGGACAATTCTTCAAATGTTGTCCTCTCTAACCCTACCTGAAATGCTGTATATATTTCAACTATACTGTACTCTTATAGATTGTGTCAACTAACATTACATAGCTGGAGGGTGGTGGTAAATAGAGGTGTGTGCAAATCTCTAGGTAGGACTTCCTCCTTTAGAAAAAAATTTAAGTTCACTTAAGGGATGGGTACTCAGAATAGAAAAAAAACTGGAGCTAGGCACAGGTATCTTCTGCCTGTAATCCTAGCTACTCAAGAGGGTAAGATCTGAGGATAGGAGTTCAAAGCCAGCCGAGAAAAGAAAATCTTCTCTCTGATTAACTATCAAAAAGCCAGAAGTGGAGCTCACATAGTAGATCATCCTACCCTTGAGCACAAAAGCTCAGGGACAGTGCCCAGGTCCTGAGTTTAAGTCCCAGTACCCACACAATAAATAACTAAATAAATATTTTTAAGATAGGTTAGCTAGGAACCAGTGGCTCATACTTGTAACCCTAGCTACTCAGGAGGCTAAGATCTAAGCAATGCAATTAGAACCCAGCCCAGGAAGAAAGTCCATGAGCTCTTATCCCCATTAAACTACCAGAAAAAGCCAGAAGTGGAGCTGTGTCTCAAGTTTAAAGTGCTAGCCCTGAGCAAAACTCAAGGACAATACCCAGGCCCTTATTTCAAATCCCAGGAACAGCATCTAAAAAAAGAAAAAAGGATGTATGAAAATGTTGAAGGAGTGACATTGATCAAGATATACTGTATTCATAAATGGCTTTATTAAATGGCAACTTCTCTGTACAACTATTTAAAGATAATAAAATAATTAAATTATTGAAAAGAAAAAAAAGGAAAGTTGTATTCTTGAAAGAAAATCTTAATTTGGAGGAACAAAATGAGACATGAAGGGTTATTCAGAAGACATCTCCTTGAAAGTTTTGATAATTGTTTTCCCTTTAATCCTAGAGACCAGAAATAATTACAAAAAAAGCATAACATTTTGATTCCAAGGTTTCGTCATTGTTTCTTGAACAATAAATGAGTGTATATTTCTTTACTCATGTATTTTTGACCCTGATTGGTCAAAACTGTAATAAGTCCAAATATAAGATAGACTTACTGTACACAGGAAAAGACAAAACAAACAAATGTAAAACATCAACAAGCCGGGCACTGGTGGCTCACATCTGTAATCCTAGCTACTAAGAAGGCTGCCAGTCTGGGCAGGAAAGTCCATGAGACTCTTATCTCCAATAAACCTCCAGAAAACTGGAAGTGGTGTTGTGGCTTAAGTGGTAGAGAGCTAGACTTGAGCTGAAGAGCTGAGGGACAAGCCTCACGACCAACAAAAAAAAATCTACAACAAGAAACAAAACACAAAGCTTTTTATTTTTTTTATTTTTTAAACTAACTGAAGCCCCAATTCTGTAATAAGCTCCTTATGAGACATCCACACAAGTAATCAAACTGTGTGTTTGACTACAGATAAGCACTACTAGTTTTTGCTGGCAAATGACAAAGGTTAATATACACTGAGGGATGGGGCAATGAACATCTATCTATACACTCATGTTTCATTGGAATGTTCTATACATACTTAAAATCTAATGTTACCATTGTATAATAGACATATCCATTGTAGAAATAAAGGCTGGACACCAGGCACTTAAACCTATAATCCAACTACTCTGCAGAGATTTGAGGATTTCGATTCAAAATAAGCCCACTCAGAAAAGTCCATGAGACACTGTCTCCAAAATAATTAGCAAAAGTAGGAATGGAGGTATGGATCAAGTGGTAGAGCACCAGCCAAATACTGTTGGAATTCCTTATAAAATCCCAGAGACACTTCAGTAGAAGAAAAATACCAACATAACTTGAAGCTATTTTTCCATAAAAGTTCATCCCCTTGAGTTCAGGAAAATATTACATGCTATTGTATAAGATATGTGATGCCACTGTAGAGATCTGTGTGTTTATAGTCTCTGTACATACACGCTACTGTCCTTTCAGAGGATTGTCTGCAATCATCTTTTCGACTGCGTGTGACTATGTCATCTGTGCAGTAAAAAATTTAGGCAAACATAGCAGCTCTTTGGGTTTTATACACCTATGTGATACTGAAATAAGTGCTATATGGATTGGAGGTGTGTTGTTTTAGTAGACTCCTAGTCTTGACTTACAATAATTATGTTTAAAATATTTTTAAGAAGGAATTGTATTGTGTAAGCTTGTCTCAAACTCATAATCCTCCTATCTTTGCTTTCCAAATTGAACAGAGTACACATGTAATGCCACCCCATCTAACATATTTAAGATCCTTAAGCTTTCGTTGCATTTTTAAATGTTTGTCCCTTTCTGACCTACAATATTTTGATGTCTTGCATTCCCCTTGCAAAATAATTGATTTCCTATAATCTATGCAATTTATATAGCAATGAATTTATATTATTCAAAGCTTAGAAAGAAATCTATCACATTGCATTAACTATGTGTGCCTACTTTTGAGAATTTTTCACCAATTTTAAATTATTTTTAAGAACAACCTAAATGTCTTGTATGAATTCTAAAGTTATTTAAGTACTTTTTTGTTAATGGTTATATCTTTATCTTTATTTCATTAGTAATAACTACAATATAATAACATATATATGTCAATAATGCCCAAAGATGGGGGGATTGTTTGTTTTTTTCCTAATTGAACTTACATGAGTTTAAACCTATTTTCCCTGGCTGTCACCTGACACATAAAGGCCATGTACACATCCCTAATGGACTAAAACTCCCAAGGACAAAGATCCTCTATCTGTAATCAACATTATTTAGAATTATTAAGGAAAATAGAAGCCTAAGGCTTCACAAATATTTGGTCTGAGGGTTTTCTTCCCCATTTTGGTTTGTTTTTAGTTCACCATTATATCTTCTAAAGGACCTGAGTAGTTTCAAGACATAGTTCCTTTAACGCTGCATACACACACACACACACACACACACACACACACACACACACACACCCTGACGAATCAGAGTCATACATGGTGTTACTGAAAACTTCCCTTACTCCAAACTGCTAGAAATGATTCTCAGGTGCAAAATCTGTTGAACTTCATGAAAGATAATTACATTGTGAATGCTACGAAAAATGACAAATATCAACACATAGTCTTCAAAATCTCCTATTCCTCTATCACTTGGAAAGCTCAGGAATTGCCTTTAGTCTGCCTGCTGTAGTCTTATGTATGTAACATAGCATATTAATAATCATACATGATATTTAAGCAACAATATACATATTACTAGATCCATGCTACTTCAATCTAAGAGGGATGCTCAGACACTGAGTGGAGTCACAGATTTCCAGGACTATCCATAGTAAATTTCTCCATGAAATTGTTAGTTTTCCATATGTTTATCAGCATTATTCATTCTTCTGTGAACTGAGAAAACATGAGTAAACTATAGATTAAGATTAGAGGCTTGACTTAAGCTAGAAAGTGTGATGCCCTTAATTTAACCCAAGAACTACTTCCAAAAAATGAACCTAGAAAGCTACAAATCAGTCATTTCTTAAGATTTTTTTCCTTATTTTCATTATTTCTTTTATATATCTTTGTAACTTATCAAGAGTTATATAATGATTTCTGATGTGTCTTTCTTTCCTTATTGAATAGGAATTTTTCCCAAACCATCTATCTTCTTTAAATACATTAGTAATTATAATATTAAAAGCAATACTTCAGAAGTAGTTATCTGGAAGTTATTTATCAGAAATGTAAAGCATTTTTCTAGTAAACATTTCTCATTTTGTTGTTGTTGTTGTTGGATGTGCTTGAACTCTGGGCTTAGGCTTTGTCCCTGCGCTCTTCAGCTCAAAGCTAGTACTCTATGACTTGAGCCACATTACCACTTCTTGTTTTCTGATGGTTAATTGGAAATAAGAGTCTAATGGACTTTCCTGCCCTGGCTGGCTTTGAATCATGATCCTCAGATCTCTACCTTCTGAGTAGTTAAGATTACAGGCGTGATCTACCTGTGCCTGGCTCTCACTTCTTAAATTAGTAGAAGAAAAGAATTAGATTACCTATTAGATCTACACATGCCACTGGCTTTTTTTTAAAGGTTTGTTCTGAATATTCTATTCTTTGGATAATATAAATCCCTCTAAAAGCTCTCTGGCTTAGGTTAATTTTATTTTATTTTTTTACCTTTTCACTGTTGCTGCCGTCTGGCCTTTTCTATGAAAAATAATTAATTTAATTTTTTAACCAATATGTAAGTGAATTTATTTCTGTGGAAAATTTTAACATCTGCTGTTTATTTGAGGTTAAAATTGATTTAGCTGGCTATGGAGATAATAATATTTTTTAACTACTGGTTTTAATCATTCCAAATACAACTTTGGATAACCAAAATCTGGTTGAATTAGAAAACAATAAATTATCTCAGTTTTTCAAGTCATCGATCATTGTGATATGTTTGATAAATGCAATATCTGACTTTTTTATGAAGTT
The DNA here is from genome assembly GCF_000151885.1 of Dipodomys ordii. Taxonomy (NCBI): domain Eukaryota; kingdom Metazoa; phylum Chordata; class Mammalia; order Rodentia; family Heteromyidae; genus Dipodomys; species Dipodomys ordii. The sequence goes on from NW_012267232.1 coordinate 13,859,867, forward strand.
CAAGTTGATTCCTCTCCATCATTTGTCTTTCCGAACAGACATGCCTTTTGAGATGACTAGCATGAAGAGCACTTCCTTTAGATATTAAGAAGATTAAAGTCTTTTTGCTTGATGTTCAGCAATATATAGCAATAATTGCAGGCTTCTTGAGGATGGCTTTAGATATAGCTAAAGTCTTCTTTACAGGAATTATAGGCAATTATAAATAGAATAAGCCCAGACTTAAGAACATGTGCATCTACGATTGGAAGAGAGTTAAATGATCTCTAAAAGCAATTGATTTGATTCTGCAGAACTTTTCAAAGACTTCCAAGTAATGAACAATCAAACTAGCATAGTCTTTCTAGGTTTTGTTTTTTTGTTGTTGTTTTGTTTTGTTTTTGTTAGTCATGGGGCCTGAACTCTGGGCCTGGCACTGTCCCTCAGCTCTTCAGCTCAAAGCTAGTGGTCTACCATTTGAACTAAACAACTTCCATCTATTTTTTCGCCTTATGTGGTGCCGAGGAATCAAACTCAGGGCCTCATATATGCAAGGTAAGCACTCTAACACTAAGCCACCTTCCCAGTCCCTTTCTAGGTTTTGAAAGTGACTTAAACCACATTATTTTGAACAGATTTGTTCATTATGTGAACATTACAATTTGTTAGTTGTGTTAATTTTAAGTCTCCAAAAGGACATTTTAGGAACTCTTGCTATAATTCATGTATGCTTTTCAAAAAAGCTTAATATTTAAATGATTTGTATCTACTAAGAAAAGAAAACAACAACAAAAAGAATAGATATTTGCATAAGTATGCCAGATGAGAAAAAAGCAGATAAATCCCTGTAGGTGATCCTAGATGAGTCTTGATGGAAAAGTACAATTTTAGAATATTATTACATGTTTCTTCATCAGAATTAAATTAATGAACTAGAAAAGCTTTCTTTCCCAAAATACTGTTGTAATATTAAAACAGCCAATGAAATGTTAACCCAGGATTTAACGTAATCTTCTGGGTAGTTAGGTCAATGATGACTAGACCCTGATAACTAGCAAGGTTTGCATCTGGGAAAATCTATATAAATATTATATAGACCAAAGATTGGGAGGCTTGTGTAGCAGATGACTTTGGTTATAAGATGCTCTTCTGAGAAACACCTAGATTTGAAGTCTTATTTGAAACATGTTTATGTACAGAAATTATTTTTTTTTACCAGCATGTGTGTTTACTTGTAGATTTATAGGCATATTTTAACTACCACAGATGAAGGAAAACATGCAACCAATGTCATTCTGGGTCTGATTTACTTTGCTTAATATAATTTTTTCAAGTCTTTGCAATTCCTTATGAATGGTACAATATTCTTTCTGATGGATGAGTAGCATTCCATTGTGTATATATGCCATATTTTCTCGGTCCATTCATCTACTGAAGGGCATCTGGGCTTATTTCATATCTTCATTAAATAATGCTGCAGTGAACATGGTTGTGCTGGTAGTTTTAGTGTGGCCTTGTTTATGTTCTGGATGGTGAAATATATACATATGGCTGGGAAGGTGGCTCAGTGGTAGAGCGCTTGCCTTGCATGCCAGAGGCCCCGGGTTCAATTCCTCAGCACCACATAACCAAAAAGAAAAAGCCAGAAGTGGCTCTGTGGCTCAAGTGGTAGAGCGCTAGCCTTGAGCTGAAGAGCTGAGGGCCAGCGCCCAGGCCCAGAGTTCAGACCCCATGACCGGACCCAAAAAAAAAAAAAAGAAATATATACATGCATGCATGCATACATACATACATATATACATATATACATACATGCACTGGGACATGATAAATTATATGGTTCTCTATGAGTTCATAAGTAGTGAGACTAAAGGAGGATATTCTTAAGAGAGGAATACCTGGGTGCAATACCTATGTCCATCTGATCATTTAAAATAATATTTATCAAAATGGAAAAAAGATTTTTTTCTCTTTATTGCTGTTTTTGTATTCTTTTTCTTTTTACCTAGTTTGTTTGCTTCTCTGTCTTTAGGAGGGAAAGGGTGCACAGAAATGATTAGACAAAGAGTAAATAATAGCAGCAGTGATATTCACTAGACAGTATATTGAAAATGAACTGTAAAACTTGTGAGTGAGGATAGGAGGTAAAAACTGGGAGAGAGCAAGGAAAGGGGTGACATTTTTAAAAAATGAATACACTCTTTATCTGACTTACATAATTGTAACCCCTCTGTATATCACCTTTATAATAACAATAAAAATTTGTGAAGGAAAAAAAGAAGTGAATTGCATAGTATCTACTGTCAACCATGGTCAGCAAGAGAAAATATGCTCAGAAAAAGTGAAAAATGCCCAGCATTTTATTCTCTTTTCAAGATGGAAATTAGAGGAAATTAGAGGTTTAGCTCATATCTTCCTTTTTTGACCATAAAATTTGTGAGTAAGGATGGGAGGGAAAAACTGGGAGAGAGTGGAGGAAGGGGTGACTTAAAAAAAAAAAGAAATGTACCCTTTACCTGACTTACATAATTGTGACCGCTTGGCACATCATCTTTATAATAATAATAATGCATGAAAAAGTAGTTATTTGCACAGTATCCATTGTCAGTTTGGTTAGCAAGGAAATATGCAGAGAAAAAATGAAAATGTCCAGCATTTTGTTCTCTTTTCAAGGTGGGAGTTTAAGGAAATTAGAGGTTTAGTTTTTATCTTCCTTTTCTCACCACCTTAGCCAAATCTTTTTTTGGGGGTCCGGTTGTTGGGCCTGAACTCGGCCTAGGCGCTGTCCCTCAGCTCTTCAGCTCAAGGCTAGCGCTCTACCACTTGAGCCACAGCGCCACTTCAGGCTTTTTTCTTTTTGCTTATGTGGTGCTGAGGAATCAAACCCAGGGCCTCAGGCATGCAAGGCTCTGCCACTGAGCCACCTTCCCAGCCCTCTTTATGTTTTTTTTTTAAAATCCATCATTACAGGCATATTTGGGTGTAGGCACTCTGCCAACAACTAAAATTCACTCCTATGTAATGCCTCACACACACAAAAGAGATTATGTGCTAGATACTACTTCAAGTCCTATTAAAGAAAAGAAAAATGAAATTCAAATTTTAAAGGATATGTAATTTGTCCAAATTTATATGGATACTAAATCTGAGGAAAAAGAATTCATCTCCAAAATGTTTGAGTGGTAGTAAACATTAGTGATCCTAAGAAGTACTCATGCAGTCTTCATAATAAACCATAAATTGATTCAATTTGTCTTTTATTTGAAGATAATGGACCCAAGGCTATATTGGGAAGGTAAGTGGCTAGGCTAAGAACAAATGACTTCAGAAGAATGTAAAAGATTCTGTGAGAGAAGAGCTCTTCCCTCACCTCCACTTAGACCATCATGATTTCTTATCCTTCTATTTATGATGAAAAGCTCATTGATTATATCATATTTCTTGACTATGTAGAAATACACAGTCTTTGAGAAAAAAATAAAAATAGAGTAAAATTTTAGGAACTAAAATGTCTCCATTTCATATTTTTCATTGTCTCTCCACTATGAAGTTGTTCAAGTTTATTTCTCAGCTTTGCTCAATTCTTTTATGCATCCTATTTCTTAGAATATAGCAGTAATCTCTACTGGTTTTTGAAATCTTGGAAGTATAGGCTTCTTGAATATTTGCTTGTACATATAGAAGCGAGGCTACTTGAACATAGACATTTAATCTTCTTAAATATCTTAACATCTTGTTATCTTCATTCTATTTTGCTTGCTTACTTATGTTTGGTACTAGAGCAAGGTAGAAGTATGGTTGATTTAATCTGGAAAGGAATTAATTAAAGCAAAGTTAGATAGTGTTATGATTTGGATAGCGTTTATATGTATCATCAAGTTTTCAAGGGTAAAAATCAACCACCAAACCACCATTCTGAAATACTAAGTGAATGCAAATTTAATCTGCCTATGGCGTTTCTAAGTAAGGCATTTTGGAGGTGATTAATGTTAAACTAGATCATTGCTGTGGTGATCTGTGATTGAATGCACATGCGCACACACACACATTCACATTTATACTACTGTCTCTTACTTGATGCTTCACACCAGAAGGCCCTTACTAGATTTGAAATTTTGACTTTAAATTTCTAGGATCATAAGTCAAAATAAATCTCTTTTTGTTAAGTATCAAATTGCTTTTAAGGACATTTACTTCTATCTTACTTTCTCAAGGAAACACCTTGGAATGTTTGCTATCAGGTTTTAGTTTAGTATTGTATTATTATTATTATTACTACTATTATTATTATTTAGTTTTACATTGTATAAAAACAAAAAATACAGTCATACATATAGTTTCTAGAATCTCTGGGAAAACAGGACAGCTCTGAAAAGGCCCAGAAAAATTAAGTTTTGTAGCCAGACACACAGCTCAGGACAACTTCTGCTACAGTCACTTAGCCAAGGATTTTGATAGCTTGAAAGTTGCAAAATGGTTCTGACAATAAATCCAAAGACTGAGATGCAGAAAGGAACATACCTAAACCAAGAACAATTCCTTGTTTCTATTTTTATTTCTATTAAAAATGTACAGTGTTCAATGAAAGCAGAGAACATACAATTCTATTCTCTATGTGCAGGGTTAGTCTAGACATAAAAGCAAGTCAGACAGTAAATATTTTAGATTTTTCAGGCCGTAACATCTATAACAATTGCTTTCATGGTACAGAAACATAAACAGTACATAAATGGATAAGTGTGACTATGTATCAATAATACTTCATATGTTTAATCAGATTTTATATTCGTGGAAGTTTTACATGATGTAGAATAATCTATTATTTTTTTAACCATACAATACAGTGAACCAAATTTAGCATATATTGTGCAATTTGTCAACACTTACATTAGATTATTAAAATTTCTAACCACATTGGTGAACTTAGATGCATTTACATGAAATAAAAGAATTCTTACATTATGGATCCAGTGTTAATGCTTCGATCTTGCCCCTTTCCAAGCCTGTACTCAACTCACACAAACAATTAAGTATGTAGATACTTCCTTCATGTTAGTTTTATTTTCAAATATCATAAAAGAAAATTGCTGGTCAGGCACCCATGGTTCATTCCTGTAACCCTCGCTCTACTCAGGAGGCTGATATCTAAAGACTGCAATTCAAAAGCAGCTGAAGCGGCAAAGTTTGTAAGACTTTTATCTCCAATTAACCTCCAAAATTTCCAAAAGTGGAGCCTTGGCTCAAGTGGTAAAGTGTTAGCCTTCAGCATCAAAAGCTCAGGAACAGTGCCCAAGCCCTGATTTCAAGCCCTGGGACTCTCTTGCTCTCTCTTTCTCTCTGTATGTGTGTGTGTGTGTGTGTGTCTCTCTCACACACACACATACACAAATTGCTTAGATTTAAATAATTGTTGACTCATTTATTAACATTAAAAAGTAGTATCTAAGGCTACTAAATTCATTCAGAAAAGCCAGTTGCTGGTGGCTCATATCTGTAATACTAAATATGCAGAAGGATGAAATCCAGAAGAATAAGAATCAAAATTATCCTTGGCAGGAAAGTTCTGAAGACTCCATCTGCAGAAAATAAGCCAGACTGGAGTTATAGCTCAAGTGGTAGAGTGCCAGCCAAAGGGTCAAACTCTGAGTTTAAATTGAATAGTAGCAACTCCTATCAAACAGAAATGATTTGACAAAATTTTTTCTTATGTTTGCAAGTAGAATATATTTTAGAAATCATTTTCAGGGAACTTTAAATCATCTTTCAATATTAAAGAAACATCTTGGAGTGTTTCCTAACACTTCCTGTGTAAATGAGTTCCCCCTCCCAAGGAGAACATATGTCTTATCCCTGTTTATTGCAGCTATTTACCATCATCATTGAGTTGGGTGTGAGACTTGATGCTGTACACATGCATACTGACTGTTCTCAATGAGCCATTCTAAAAATAATGATTACATCTTCAGCCACAACAGTCAAAGTGTGACTATCTAATCACAAACTCACATCCCACTTTGGTATCAATCATGCAATCAAATTTTTTAATTTCTCACTCTTAAACGATGTGTCCCCATCTTTAATACCCTACTCTTAATAACTTTTTAAAGGATAATGCAATCAACAATCCACAGATTTTTTTTCTTTTCAAAAGGCAAAGACCTTTGAATATCGTAATATGCTACCTTTTTGTATCTGTACTACGAAGAACAACAAATTTCATTACTTCCAAGCTGAACTGTGTATAAATCTCCTAGGTGTATCTGACTTGAGCATGTAATCCCAAAAAAATTTCTACCAAAGCCAACTAATAGAGTGAGATGTGGTATCTCTCTGTGTATCCTTTCCTTTCCAGATTTTAGAGCCTGCATGGCCACTGTCAAAATCATCTCTCTGGTGTGACTTGGTTTCTTTTCCCACTTCAATCAGTCATAGAAATGTTCCATGTAATTGCAGATGTCCAGTGAGGGACACCCAGCAGTGCAGAGGAAGAGATATCCTGATGATCCTGCTATGGAATCTGCTACCTTTACTGAAGCCTGACAGCAGGGATGCTTGTAATCAAGTTTATGACTCAGAGGATATAATATGAATCACAGTGTTTCTGATGTATTATGGTTAACTCTGTGTATGTGAGAGACCAAGCCAAGATATATTTCTGAGAAGCAAAATGCTTATGTATCCAAGAAAGATTGACATTATTTTACAACACTTGGAGTTTCTTCTGAGTTTTTCCTATTACAGTTACGACAGATGCAATACAACATTCTTTCTGAGAGTTCTGAGATTCAGTAACTAACAACGTATAAATCTACGTACTTGTACTACATCCTCAATCCATTAATTATCTAGGCTAATAAGATGTTAGAGCACCAAGTAAATAAGTAAAAGACAAAGGTGTAAAGGGGGTATGGAGTCCATGAAATATCAGAGAATCAAAGAAATCTACACCATGGTTTCTTCTTAGAAGCAAAACCTATCACCTATTTTAGGGTGGTATCACTGACTGCTATAATTCATTAAATTGAATATTAAAAACTTTATCTGTGTCCCGCTACATCTTCCTCTCAAGTTCTCATAAACATCACATTATTAGAATAATGCATCAACATATTACCTGTGAGTTAGTGACACTGTTGATGTCACTACAGAATAATGGTGGCAGAGATAGGTGGTAGTTATCTTCTACTCTAAGACATGATGGCCAGGATTACTGTTGCTTCTACTGGTAAAAACAAATTACTCTCAAAGTTCAAATCTTCCTGGAATAGAGAGAAAAAAATCTTAAAATCAATAGTTGCATTTCAGATGTCAAAGCGGGTATTGATTTATTCCACAAAAATACAACACTTAGCACATGGTTTGCAATTAATGTCACTTTCAGATTAGGCTTAAAATAATCCATCATCATTCTCCATGTCTCATTTATCTTCTGTAATTAGGCTGGAGAAATGGTAATGTGATACAAGCAATCACTTCTGAATCTTTCGAGCTTGACAGTTACTTTAATCTCAACATTCTCTCAGGAATGCAGTATTACCTTTTCATTTATTACCTTTATTACTTTAATAAAGGATGAGCTTCAGGGACTTCTTTCATCTTCCTTCCTGGTAGTCTTCATTCACCTATGCAACTAACATGCCATTATTTATTTCTGTCATGTACTAAAAGACTGACAATGACCAAAAGATTCATTGGAACAATAAAAAATCATTCATAGTGTATGGTCTGAAATCTTATAAAGAGTTTCCTCAGGAACATTTAGCTATTCTTTGTTCAAGGCCTATGAATCTTCAAAGAAGCCCAGATTTTAGAACTGGATGAAGAGTCATGAATCTCAAGTATTATGACTAAAGACACATCTTCAACCATGTTGAGAATTAAATAGAACTTTCAAATACTGTACATCTACTATAATCCTAGGGGTCCCAGATAGGGGAGACCAATTACTCCCTCAGCCCTTTTATTATCATACATACCCTGCTGAGTACTGTGTTAATTAATGAGTGAATAATGATAAGGAAACTCTGGAAATATGCAGAAGTAAGCTTAATTTCATTCCGAGATGGAAACTTTCTAAACATTTACAAAAAATGAAGTGATAGTTACACCTTTAAAAAAAATAAAAAGGCAAACAGAGGCCAAGACCAGAGAGAGGAGAACCCTGGCCTGCCTTGAATCAGTATTTCTCTGGGAAGAGGCAGGTTGGATTCATTAAAATTGTGCTGGTTTATGGTGGCAGAGTACTTCTTTATACCCAGTAAACATAATCTGCATATTTTTCGCTGGGTGTGAAACTTTAAAAATGGTAATTGCAACATATAAGGCAGACAAGACCATATGAACCCTATAAATTGTCACTGGAAGCAGAAGTTAGGAATCCCCTGTTTTCAGGATCTAGAGAAGATTATGTTTTGAAAGATTCAAGATGACCAAGTAGTTGGCCAGCATTCACCTCTTTCTCCACTGAGTCAAAGTAGCAGGTGCATAGCTACATTTTGAGGTGACATACTGTGATAATCCAGAGAGACTGGAACCTCAAAAGATTCCGGTGCCTTGGACAGAAGCACAGAATCAAACTGGACCACCTAAGGTTAATTGTTCTATTGATAGAGGAGGAAAATCTCCTTTTTGCAGTGTTAACAGTGAAAAAGGGGCTCCCAATAAAATGCTATCAGTGTGTATTCTGGCAATCCTCACTGCTGGACAAATCCACAACCCTCACAGGCTTATAAATCTGTATCCTAAATTCTGCAGAGTAGTCTGGCTTTAGAAAATATTTTTATTATCTTTAAGCAATTGTACCAAGGAGATGCCATTTAACAAAGCAGATTATAAATATAATATCCCCTTTCAACATTCTCAGCCATTGCTCCTCTACCTACCCCTTCTCTCACTCTTCCTAATGTTACAGCATATACATTTGATTCTTGCCTGCATTTTCCCTTTCTTCATCTCTTCATTTGTCTACCTCTTTTCCTTTGATCCTACCCCACCCCTTTCAAGTACCCATTTCTGCTGTTTCATTTTGCTGAACTTTGATTTTGGCTTTCTACGGAATTACACGATTTAAAACCTTCCTTGAATTAACTGTGTTTCAGTAAATCCATTTGTAAACACTTGCAGACTACCCAACTTATTTACTTACAAGTTTGTAAGCTAGAAAAGAATTTTAAATTATCACCCAGCAAACTCCCAGAGTGCTAGTGTCTTCTGGGACCCACTCACCTTTACTCCTGTACAGGGGAGACTCTTACTTCCTCCATAGCAAAGCCACGACAGTCGATGATGGGGTATTTTGTATCACTATGCTGTCATCCCAATGTCTGGATCTTATGAAGTTTCCATGTTTGTCTCACTTATGTTTACCATTCTTCCACAAAAACTTACAGAAGTAAGCAATTATTATTAACCCATTGCTTTTGTTCTCCTTTGAGGAAGATCAGGTTTGTGCTGAGTGTCTCTATTCAGTTTGCCAACCTTTGAGGGAACTATGCTAAGTGAAATAGACAAAACAGTATGAGAGTTCAGTTGACAGCTTTGATTTAATGACTAGTTCTGTAACTATGAGAGCATTCAGCTTTGTACTAGTCAATTCAGTTTTGCAAGTCATCCCTACACTTTAATTTGCCTCGCTGGCTGGGATTGTCCCCTTCAGCTACAAAATCTGAGAGAGTAAAGCAAACAGTGAGTTTATGTCATTTGCTTGTACTAAACAAAAGGGAAGGTAAATGACAGAAGCAAGTAAAAAACAGCTTGATTTCATAAGAGAAATTATAGTGCAAAGTGTCAGTGTGAGTCAACATTCTATGTTGCTTTCTGCCAACTAATTCGATGAAAATGAATGCACAATGTGTTAACATGTTCACCACTAATACTTTTGCTCGATAGACCTGTCTTGTCAGGTTGGGATTATACTTTTCTGCTAGAGAGCATGCCCTGATATCTCCTCACAGAACTAAGGAAATATCTACAAGTTCAGTAATATTTAATAAAATTCTTATAATTCCTACACATCTATCCTCTATGCTTCTTTATTAGTAGTAGTAGTAGTAGTAGTATTTTAATTTTATTGTCAAGGTGATGTACAGAGGGATTACAGTTATATAAGTAAGGTAGTAAGTATATTTCTTATCAAACTTGTTACCCCCTCCATCATTTTTCTCCTTCTTTCCCTCCCCTCAATCTCACCCACAGTTTGTACAGATCACTTTCAACATATTGGCTTATGAGTATCACTATTGCATTGGTTCCTCCTTTTTCCTTTGTCTCACCATTTTGTTGTTCCTCTTCCCTTCTCTGATTCAGATAAACATATATACAATTCCAGGGTACTGAAATCAAATACAGTAATAATGGGATAATCTTAACTCTTCACAGACTTTTAGTTGTAAGCAAAATATAAACTAAACATTTATCTTTTGGGGGGAGGGAAAGGGGTCGGTCATTGGGCTTGAACTCTGGGCCTGGGCGCTTCCCTGAGCTCTTTAGCTCAAGGCTAGAGTTCTACCACTTGAGCCACGGTACCACTTCTAGATTTTTCTGCTTATGTGGCACTTAGGAATCGAACTCAGGGCCTCATACATGCGAGGCAAGCACTCTACCACTGAGCCACCTTCCTAGCCCCTAAACTAAACATTTTCTCTCTTAATGCTTCCTTTAGAAAAATCATTATACACAACTATTCCCAAGCTATTGCAATGGTAGCAGTAGCTTATCTGTATCGCCATGAATACTCACCATGTCAATCCTTCTGCACTGGTCATCTCGGCCCTCATAATAACATGGGGATGTGAATACTGTCTCTTTCCTGTTCTATTAAAAAGTTCAAAATTGAAATAGCATCTAATACCACAAAAATAGTAATTTTAAGAGCTGGTCTCAAATCCAGGCATTTTAACTCACAAATTATTTCTAGTTTTGGGGTGAGGAGAATGGATTTCTAGATAACATAGTAATTTTATTTTCAATTTTTTGATCAAAATTGTACCATTTTCCACAGAGGAAGTACCACATTTCATACTCCTAGTAGTCCACATGTTCACAAGAACTTGTGTGTGTGTGTTTTAATGCTTTGTAGTGATCATTTTAGTGGATGTGAAGTGGTGATCTTTATTTTTCCCTCTATTTCAAGAGATTGAATTTAACTTTGGCTGGTAAAAGGAAATAGATATTAATTTGGGGGGCATTATTGGGTTTGAACTTGTTAAGTAAGTGCTTTACCATTTAAGATACATACCCAACCCCTTTTAAATGTAGACATTTTCCATGTTTTTTTTAAAAAAACAATTGTTATTGTAAAAGTGATGTATAGAGGGGTTACAGTTACATAAGTCAGGTAATAAGTACATTTCTTTATGAACAGTGTCACTTCTTCCTTATTTTCTCCCAGTTTTTCCCCTCCCAACTCTCCTCCCTGACAAGGTATATAGTTCATTTTCAACAAGTGATGAGTGAGTATCACTGTTGCATTTGTCCTAACTATTTCTATGTGAAGACCTGAGTTTTCAAACTACAATATAAAATATCTTAACTATGGCATTATAATTATTCCTGGAAGTCAATGGAAACTTAATATGGCCATGACAATATACTCAATGCTTTATATGGATTTTCTCATTTAATGCTTAACAAGGTTTGCTGTTATGGTCATAATTTTACCAGTGAAGCAACTGAATGAAACTTGAAGAAGTTAATGATCCAAACACAAGCAAATGATACTAGCTTGGTTTTTTAAATGTCTATTGCATTAATTAAGCCACTTAATAAGAAACAAGAGATGTTCATTGTCTAAAAAGGATGTCGGAAAAGGCAGCAGAAGACTAGTGGTATTAGGCCTGCAAAGAGAATGAAAAAGGAAGGCAAGAGCAGGATAACAAGGTTGTTTTCCACATCTGACATTAGTAAGATTACCAGCCTATACTGTATTTTATCAGTAACTGAAGATCATCTGCATCCAAACCTTCTCCTTTCTTGTGTGTCTTATTACATTTTACTAAAAATGCTCAGTGCCTTTTAATTAAGTGACATTAAAGGGACTTCAGAATTCATGTGTAATACTTCCTTTTCTCCATAGACTGAATTGAAGATAATATTTGAGTGGTACTTTAAGAATAACACATTTCACCTTGAACATCCAGTTATTGCTGCTGTTGTTGAGCTAACGTATATGATGTCATAACTACAGAAATAAGATACATTCTCACTTCAGACAAATCACAAGAATCTGTAAAGAGCTTTGGAGATCATAACTTTGCCATGTGTGTTGCATTCTTATCTCTTATAAATGAGGCAGTTAAATCTGAGATCCTCTTGACCATATAAGAAAGATGATAAGCAGCAAAGCCCAGGTGTTAACCCTTTTCTTAGAAGAACTATATTTTATACAACATACAATGCTCCAGAGAGCAATGATGGTCATGAATAAATGCTAAGCTCTCTGATGTGTGATGTGTTCAAGACAGACAGAAAGAAACATCTTAGCTAACCTTAGCTAATTACCATCATCTAGATCTAAGCTGGACATGTCTTTTCGACTGTCAGGTTAGATTGCAAACAGTGCAATACACCTTCAAGTAAAGTCCCATTTCATTTTGCCACAGTCTTGTGCAGTAGAAAAGACATTTGCTTTAATTTCTTCACAATAAATTTGAAAATTAAGTTCCCACACAAAGGAAAATGATTTGGCCAGATTCCAACAATTAAAAATTTATAGAATTGGGGTTAGAATTCAGTTGTTTCTTTCCTTTATAATTTTTGCCTGTGAGATTTGTACCTGACCAAATTCCCCTCTCCATTTATCCTCCTTTTGTTTTCTAAGGGTGGAAAATAAATGCTCTTAAAAGCTATATTTCTCTTGAAATGTCCAGTGTCTATTAAGTGTCACTTCGTTACCTATAATTTTATGCTTGCCTTAAACCAGAAAAAATGCAAACATTAAACAGGTAATGAACTGTTTTATCTCTGTTGCCAAATAGTCTATGTTCTATTTGCCTCCTCTTAAATTTGCTGCTCCAGTGCTTTATGGAGAGATCTGGTCTTAATCTATAAGAGCAGGCAGCCAGCATTTAGTTGGAAAACAATTTGCCTTCGACTTTTCATGGCTAGTGCTTTATATTTGTAATGGTATTGACATAACACTTATGCCATTTTGATAACTCAACTGCATTGACAAGTTAACTGGAAAAAAACCCCACCATGAGTATTGCAGATACTGCTGTCCCACCAACTGCAGTGACTGAACAAGTTGGAAACTTTACAGGAATATTTCTCCAAGGAGCATCTGCTTATGTGAGATGGTGAACATCTGTGGCAGCACTGTGGCCAGTATCCTCCAATTCCCCAAAATATCTTCCTTGGGGTTAGAAAGACATAAGAGCACAGCGCATTCTACATTATTGAAATTCCCTTGCACTCAAAGGAAAGAACCTGTTCATTGTTATGAGAAAGAACATAAGTATGCCCGAGCACAATGTTCATTCATATCATATGTCTGCATACATGTTCATGTACCAGCACAACCTGCCTTTTCACCTCTGAAATCCTCTGCTCACAGAAGCATCTAATTCTCTCAGCTCTCCCAGATTCCTCAGCATACCTACAAGCTGGCTCCATGCTGTGGTGCAATCCCATTCTAACTTAATGAGGGGCAAAGAGTCTCTGGTTGTTTTTTTTTTTTTTTAACACAAATGAAAGCACTATTGAGCACTCAAAATGGTAATTTAGCAGATGCTTGGAAACTGCCGTTTGGTAATAAAGGTGAACATATGGGCAGTTGCTTCCAGGGATGTGAAACATCCTGTGCTTTGGGAAGTCTCAAAAGAGAACAAGTGCTGGGCATGGCACAGGAAAGGTCTGAGCTGGCCTACTGTGCCTGCTGAGTCACATTTCTCACAGGCTGTGGTTTATTTTGCTAAGACCTGATCTGACAAAGTGCAATGAAGCCAAGAGTGATGTAAGTAAAGAGTGTATTAGTAAAGGAAAGTGGAATACATGCAATTTTAAGTCTTCCAAATAATAAGAACCAGTAAACCAAACTCTAGCTAGCCTGCCAAATGAGAAACTACATTATTCCACCAAATTAGGTTCTGAGATAGAGTAGCTCCAGAGGCACAGTGGTAAGACTTCAATGACTACCCTTCACATTAGCTTCATTCCAAATCTTCCTCATCTCCTCCCTCCTCCCTTAGTTGCTCTAGGATCTCTGTGGCCATCAGAAAATCCAATAAACTGGAAATGACTGTGATCCCCATTGGAAATCAGAACATTGCTTAGATGTAGAAAACCAATTTGCCTAGACGCTAGTATGGACCTTGCGGGTGAGAAGAGAACTTTCAAAGGTTATATATTCTCCACAAACATGTTACTTACAGTTTACTGCTAAAAATTTTAGACAACCAGCAAAAATAGCTGTTACAACTCAAGATGATATAGATGAGACAAGCAACACCACTTGTCTCATTTTATGAATTCATAACAGGTCACAGAAGGATCATGACTATGTATCAAACACTACAAAGAGAAGAGAAATGTTCTTATCTTTACCAAGAATTATTTTCATTAAAAAATCACTAGAGATCTTGGGATTGCCCAAGTTAAGAGGAAGGGATCACATATTATTAATGAGCACAATTAAAAAAGGTACAATTTGGGCTGAAAAGTGAAGGCTAGGTAAGTTTAGGATTGAGAGAACAAAGGAAAAAAATCTCCTAAAAGGCTCAGACTAGCTTGTTCAAAATGATCAAATGGTAGCAATCAGTACTAATCTTGTTTCTTAAAAAAATAGGATCACATCCCATGGTTTCCCTTATTTGCTATACCTAGTATATGTCTGAGGCAAGCAGAAACGGTCAGATAAGTTGATGTTAGGTGAAATGAACCCCAAGATAAGGAGTCAAATGTCCTTTCTTTCTTACTATTGTTTCTAACATATTTATAAGATATTTTTTGGTTGCTTTGAATGTCCCTCCCCAGGGTATAACTCCTGTTTACACTGTATTTGATGTTGGTATAATTTGTGACAGGGAAGGGAAAAAACAAATTTTATAAATAGGGATACAGGTAGACCCATTGCAACAATGAGATGTACAAGATGTTATGTCAAAAAACAAACTTTACAACTCTGGCACAGGAGGGAGTTGGGGGGACAGGAAGGGATGGGAAGGGGAAACAAAGGAGGAGGCAACAATGCTTGATAAGAAATGCACTCATTACCTTGCCCATGTAATTGTAACCCCTCTATACGGTATTTTCACAATAAAAAAAAAATAAAAAATAGTATCACTGTTCTACATTCCTGTACTTTTTGTATGAAAGTTTATCTGACTGGGGGAAGGAAAGGGGAATCACAGAAATGGTGGGACAAAGCCATCCTATACACTATGTTGGAAATGAACTTTACAACTTGTGGGAGGGGAAGAGGAGTTGGGGCAGAGGGGAGGAAAAGCAAAAGAAAATGAAGGAGAGGGTAACACTGTTCAAAAAGAAATGTACTCATTATCTTACTTTTATTCATATAATCCTATTTAAAAAGTTTTACTGCTATTCAGAATTTCATATAATGAATTAATTTTTATTTTAAGAAAAAATAATGATTCCTTTTAATCTTTGAGTAAAATATAATTTATGATCTTTCTATATTTGATTTGTGTTAATATTAATGGTTTTGGTCTCCCTATGGAAAACCAACTTTAATGCAATTCTAGATCTTTTCCATACTCTGCTTTTCTCATTCAGATTCCTTTGGGCCTCTTTCATTTATTCTTCCACTGATGGCAAGTTATTCACTGTCATTTCTACAATACTGTCACATAGGTTTTTCTTCTCTATTAAATTTACATTTTCTTTAACAGCTTTATTTGAATAACCCAGTCATTTTTCATACTTAACGTCTGTAAAAATAATCCATTTTTTTCCTTTTTACTACCTGATATTTGTCTATTTTTTTTCTGGAAGCTAAATGCCATCACTCTTACTTTTACCTGTTAGTTTAAGACCAGATAGTTTAAGACCATTACATGTTAAAGATTAGTAGGAGAGATACATATGCATATTCTGGAATGGATGAAAGCAGATAAATTGGAGACCATGATCAGATATCACAAGTCTATCAAGAAACTTTGTGACACACAGCTAAAATCACTTCACTGGAACACAGCTAAAATCACTTAACTGGAAGAATAGAAAAAATAAGCATTGAGCTCCACCTTTAGTACCTCATTGAATAAAGACTGCTTCTGCTTGTTAACTCTTATAGGCATCTGACTATATCACGGAATTCTGCAGACAAAGGTTATAGAAAATAAAAACAGTAACAAAAGGGAATAAACTGAAGAAAAAAATAATTGCAAAGAGTGTAATATAAAACCTCTAGTTTCTATTTCTTGGAGTTCATTTTGATTAGTATCATTTTATAAGATCATATGCATATAGTTACTGAGTCATTGTGATACTTTCATTTTTAAGGACGAATTGTATTCCTTCCTGTGGTAATTAGACCAGAAAGAACAGTCCTTCATATATTGATGACCACTTACAACCACGAAATATTGATTCTACATGTGGACTCTTGTGACTAATACTGAAATCAATGTAGTAGTGAGAACATGTCTTTGCCATACTGAGAGTATATAAAACTTAATTACTTAGTGTTTTGTTGAATAAAATTTATCATAGTTATAGTGATCATGTTGTAAAAGACCCATTTCATTTTTTCCACCTATCTAATTTAAACTCTGTATCCATTGTCTAATATCAATGCCTAGAAATAGATTCTTTAGTCAGCGGATGTTCAAAACTTTTAATTGGTCTCATGATATAAATAGAAAATACTACCTTAAATACTGCAAATATTTTCTTTGTTTTGTGCTAATTCAACTATCAGGATGCTATTTTAGCGATATCTACAATTGTTTAACACTCATTATAATATTATCAATCACTTTTCTAAATCAGAACTAATACCACTATAAATGATAGGTAGGTATTACCATTTAAACAAAATTCTAGCTGGTAATGACATGTCAAAACAAATTTATGATTGTCAAAGTGAACCATAATCACACATATATAATTCATTTTGTTTTTCAAACATCTGAACAATGGTATAAATTAATAGCCCATGTCAATCATTACGACAGAACTGAAACTAATTATCTGAAAAATGATGGAGTAAATATTAAGAATGTGAGTTGCAGACTAAATTCTCATAAACAGTAACTAATTCCAAATGTTTTATGTACTTATTATTAACCATTTACAACTCTCCAAACATCAAGTTAATAAGAAGCCCTAGCTGGGAGACTGTGAGTGGCTCATGACTTCAATCCTGGCTGCTAAGTAGGCTGAGATCTGAGGACTACAGTTCAAAGTTAGCTGGGATATGAAGGTCTGTAAGACTCTTTTTCTAATTAAACATCACTTGAGCTGTTGCTCAAGTAGTAGCGCACTTGAACACAAAAGCTCAGGGACAGCGGCCAGTTCCTGAGTTCAAGCCCCATGATTATCACACACAAAAAACAAATAAATACGAAGAGGAAGAAGAAAGAGAAGAAGGAAAAAGCAGAGGGGAAGGAAGAGGAAGAAGAGATACAGGAAAAGGAGGAGGAAGAAGGAGAGGAGCAGCAGCTACCACTACTACTGGAATCTGATTAAAAATATTGATTGCCAGGTTCCCACTTAATGTTCCTTGTTCCACAGATGTACTAGGAGGTATAAAAATATAAACACTTTCTACAGACTCAGAAGGTAATGGTCCAGCTTTTCCTGGAGGGGAGGGGAAATCCATAAAATGAAAGAAGTCTACTACACAACACGATGGTGATTCTCATTTTTCCTTTTTCTCTCTTTCTGAATACTTGCAGTACATGAAGACTATCCATGTCCAGACTGAGTAAGGAGATGTGGCAGAGATCTTTGCTAATAAACAGTGATCATCAGAATGTACCTCTAATAGCATAGTTCCAGAAATTTCTACAAAATAGTATTATTATAAAAAGTTTTTTTTTCCTCTGGGCATCTGTGGCTCATGCCTATAATCCTAACTACTCAGGAGGCTGAGATCTGAGGATCACGGTTCAAAGCCAGCCCAGGCAGAAAAGTCCGTAAGACTCTTATCTCCAATAAACCACCAGAAAACCAAAAGTGGCACTGTGGCTCAAGCGGTAGAGTGCTCACCTTGAGCTGAAGAGCGCAAGAACAGTGCCCAAGCCCAGAGTTCAAGCCCCAGGAGCTAAAAAAAAAAAGTTTTGAGGAATACTAGAAGTTGTTCATAGCTAATAAACATATTGGTGTTTTAGTACTTCTTAGGCACGACTATCAACTACACCTTTAATAATTTGGTAGCATACCCTTACAAACCTTTTTAGCATAGAGCCAATATAATCTCTTGGTGGGTTATGTGGATGTGTATGTATATGTGTGTCTGTGTGTGTATAAATTAATATGTTCTGTAGTAATCCATAGTGTGGCTCTGTAGAATATAAGCATTAAGTAGAACCTATGTTGAAGACTAGCTTAGATACTCATTGAATAACTAGGAACAAAAATCGACCTAAAATTGTGAGCTTCTGAGCTCCATAAGAGGATTCAGAATATATAATAGATAAGAAACAAAAAATAGAATGAAGTTTCTAAGAAAACAGAGCACTCTTGAAGGCTGCCAATAAAATTGCAATTTGATGCTGGGAAGGTTGATCAGTGGTAGAGTGCTTGCCTGGCATACATGAGGCCTTGGGTTTGATTCCTCTGCACCACATAAACAGAAAAAGCCAAAAGTGGCACTGTGGCTGAGGTGGTATAGTACTAGCCTTGAGCTGAAGAGCTGAGGGATAGCACCCAGGCCAAAATTCAAGCCCCACCAATGACAAAAAATAATAATAATAAATAATAATTGCAATTGGATTAACAAATTAAGAGCAAAAATAAACATGGTCTGATATAAATTCTTGGTAGCAAGTCCTGGAAGATGTTTCAAGCTCAGAATTAGCATGTTTTAGAGCAGGTGATTATCATCAAACAAAGAAGAAGGTAAATTGAAGAGCAGAATGTGGAAATGGGAAGACATGGACAGGTTATGTTAACATTCTACTCTCCCACTCCAAGATTCAGAAAGTTGTTTTCTAGAAAATATGAGAAACCCAATATTGGAGAATTTCATTTGAGCACAAGGAAGAAAGGAGTAGAATGAACAAAGAAAACAAAATAATTCTACCCATGAGAGAACTATAGCTAATAATTGTTGCTGAAAAATTAGAAGTATTCTTGAAGGTGGCATCACTGGAAGCAAAATGGGTGGTGCCTCCTCTCCAATCTATCCTGAAAAGCAAAAGCCACTCCAACTTCCTGATAGTGTTTACAAGTCTTCTGCAGCCAGTTACCTAATTCAAGGAAGAAGCCTCTTGAGAAACAGCTCTAAACTTTTATGGCTAAAACAATACCAACTACCTCTATCTACCCTTTAGTTATTTGGTTATTTATTTATTTGGTTATTAAAAGAAAAGAAATATGAAAAAACTCTAGAACTCCCAGAAATAAGAAAGATAAATGAGCATCTAAGTGTTTAGTTACCAATGTCCCATTTATTATTTGGTACCTGTGTACCAAATAAGCACAAACTGCTTAGAAAAATAGCCATCACCAAACACAACATTAGAAAAAGTTAAAGTAATTCATTCTAACAGAACATGGAACATAAAGATATTAATTTGGAATGGAACAGAAAAGCCAATGGGTTAATAGATTCCAACATTGAATAATAAATTCAACATCTACACAGAGGTAGTTTCAGCAAACTGAGGGGAAGATGTAAGTGAAGAACATTCTCAAAACATTAAAGACTGAAAGAGCTTCCATTGACCAAGCAAAATAAATGAGCAAGCACTAGATTTTACAGAAGATGCTATGAGATTTCAACTCCAGCCATTAAAAGAAAAGTTAAAAATTAGTAAAGAGTGGGGAGCAGGGATGAAATTTCACCATATCACTTAGCATAATTATAATCCTTCTTCCTCAGCCACCCTTCCTAGTGTTGCTATTGTAGGCATGTACTACCATACCTGGCTTAGGAAAAAACTAGAAAACTAGACATTGTTGATGCAAAGAATCAAAGAAAAAGATCCAAATTAATACCAGATCTCTCATCAGAAGAATTCAATGTTTTCTTTTTAATTTTGTTGTCAAAATGAGGTGCAGAGGGGTTACAGTTAACATAAGTCAGCTAGTGAGTACATTTCTTGTTGAACTTGTTACCCCTTCCCTTTTTTTTCTCCCACTTTCTGTCCTCCCAATCCCTTCCCCACCTTTGTATAGATCATTTCCAACATGTTGCCTTGTGAGTATTGCTGTTGCTTTGGTTCCTTCTTTGTCTTTTGTCTCACCATTTTGTTGTTCCCTTTCTTTCCCTAATCCAGACAAACATATATATCATACCCAGGGTACCAAAATCAAATACATTGACAACTGGGGAAAAAACATAATGGGGAATAAAAACACACAAAACAAAACAAGAAATTACATACTACATTAAAAACAACAAAGAAAAATCTCTATGTCCAAGAAAATAATCAAGAAATCTAATAACAACAGATGCTGGAGGGGATTTGGCCGAGAGGGAACACTAGTACACCGTTGGTGGGAGTGTAAACTTGTCAGCCACTCTGGAAAGCAGTATGGAAGTTCCTCAAAAGTTCCACATAGAGCTCCCCTGTGACCCAGCAATTCCACCTGTGGGCATTTACCCAAATGACTACGAACAAGACCATACTAAAGCTACCAGTACAACAATGTTCATCGCAGCATTATTTACCATAGCTAAGATATGGGACCAACCCCAATGCCCCTCAGTAGATGAATGGATCAAGAAAACATGGTCTATATATACAATGGAATTCTATGCTTCCAACAGAAAGAATGACACTGCCCGATTTGTAAGGAAATGGAAAGACTTGGAAAAATCATATTAAGTGAAGTAAGCCAGACCCAAAGAAACATAGGTCCCATGGTTTCCCTCATTTATAATAATTAGTATATTTCTAGGATATTCCTATCAAACAAGCAGAATCACTCAATAGCTATGTACTTAGGACCATGTAAGCAAAATGAATTCAATGTTACTTTTGAGAGAGGATACATTGAAATTAGAATCCTTTGCCTTATAAGTCTTCACAAAAGCTTATAGGAAAATAAAAACATATTTAGATTCTATGAGTTTTAAATTGCTCAGAAGGTAGTTTTAATGGAAACAGAATACAAAGAATTTGAGACTTTGGATGTGAAACAAAGAGTATTGATGAATTAGAATAGATGTTGAAAGCTAATTCTTGACTTTGAAAGATTGCCCTTCAGTGAAAAATATAAGATTATATCTCATTTTATTTATTGAATCAATTTTACCACCAACCTAAAAGCCAAATACATGTTAAATGTAGTTCTAGCAAATATCAGAGTACTCTTTAATCAATTCAATCTGGATAAGTTTTTTTAATAGTATAAATCACTAAAATATGTAAAACTAATACAACTGATATTCTATAGAAGAGACAACGGGGAGGATATAAGAAGAAGAGAAAGTGGATTATAGAAACCTTTTCAGAAATAGACAATGGAAATAAACTATACCTGACATTTTTAACAATGTATGGCCAGATAATAAACACAGGTTTTAGCAATTGTTGTGTTAGGAAGTGAATATCTGTATCAGAGGGACTTTCCTCAGCATCTTAAGATCTCTGCCCCTTAAGTAAATAGGATTACAGGTATGATCCCTGGCATCTAACTCAATGTAAGCTCTTTGGTGCATATAATAAACTCTACTACAGTAACATGAGAAAAGACCATTGATTAGACTGAATGAATGATTATAATACAGTTCCAAGTAACTTGTATTAATATGAACAAATGATTGAACCAATTTGACACATAGGGCTTTGCTTGCTAACACCTGTCCATGTTTTCTTTTCTGGTTTTGCTTTTGATTTATTTTTGGATTTTGGTTTTGGTTTTATGAAGCAAGGTTTCCCTGTAACACAGCCTCAGCCTTCCCAGTGCAGAGATTACAGAGATACACATCATGCCTAGCTTCACCATTGCTTTTCTTGGCACTTACTTCCTCGTCACCTATCTATCTATCTATCTATCTATCTATCTATCTATCTATCTATCTATCTATCTATCTATCTTACTATATATATATAGAGAGAGAGAGAGTCAATATTAAATTGCTGAAACCTTTGCAGTAAATCTATGTAGTGTGTTTAAATCACTTCTTTCTGCTTCTAGCTGGACAAGTATTGCTTTCCTGATTTTCCTTCTTTTGCTTTCTCTAGCTTATATAATAGATTTATAGCGGGTTTCATGATCTAGTTCTTTACCCTGATTAGAAACTGGAAGGTTGCCTAGAATGACCCCTGGAAGAATGGGTTCCTCACTTTTATTTTGTCTATCTGAAAATATATACTTATGTTCAATTCTAATCCCTGCTGTTTGTATCAAGAGTATGATTCTAAACATATTTTGAAGTATTTGGGGGAAAAGCTTATTATACTAAGATAAAAATGATGTACTTTGCAATTCAATGGGG
Source organism: Dipodomys ordii (assembly GCF_000151885.1). NCBI lineage: Eukaryota > Metazoa > Chordata > Mammalia > Rodentia > Heteromyidae > Dipodomys > Dipodomys ordii. The sequence continues at coordinate 13,882,419 of NW_012267232.1, forward strand.
TCGCTGACAGAGTGACCTTAATTTCTATTCAGGATGTTCTGCTACACTTTCGATGTAGATGAGAGATAATGGACCCACAATGAATAGTGCCTGCCAGCCTGCTAGCACAGTCAAGATGAAGAGACAAGGAAGTTCCACATCCACTGTTTTTTAGGATTTTTTTTCCTATTCAGCCCTGGAAGCTTTATATATTAGAGCATTTTTGTTATATTGTCTGGTAAAGAAGGTTAACATATTTATGAAAAGATTGTGATAGGCTCAGGTGACAGCTCACTACAATTTAAGACCTACACAATGGAACTGGAATGCTCAAAACAGAATTGTATGTGGATGCCAGAAGAGTTTCTTGCTTTTTAGCCTGATTGTTTATAAAAAGACATCTGAAATCTACTCGTGTTTATCCTCTTGACTTTGATAATCTCATTGTAAAGTATACTACACAGTAGGCTCTTTCTGTTTGCTTACAATAAATAAGTTTGGTTACAGAGAGTTTTATACTGAAATTCTGAAGCAAGAGAAAGGACCGATCTTAGGTGCTTGTGTTATACGGAAATTCAATCATGAGATAAGAGAAGCCACATTTTGAGAGGTCCAATAGGGAGTCTTTATTAGAAAGCTAACTGTTTGTGGACACATTAGATCTAAGTTACAGTCTCATTGAATGAGTAAATAAATATCCTAAGCTTTACCTCCACTGACTCCATGTTTTGTGTAAGATTAAGATCTATCATAGACCTCTTGTCTCTGTAATTTGGAGAAGGGATCATACAGTGGAACCATTGTTGCCATGATTGGTAATCTCGCAAAAAGATGTTGGAGGTGACCCAACCACCTATCTATGTAAGAATTGAAGCTGGGATCATCCACTCCAGCTCAGAAGGTGCAAATACTCCCATAACAAGGACTGCCATTTTGAGTCTGCCTTTTCACAAGCCCTGTCTGCCAGAGGATTCTTCTTTATTTTCTATTTCTCTCTGTTTTGCACTGACTTACTAAGAAAATCCTTGCTAAACTTCTGTGTGCTTCCCTTTTTTATGAAACCTCTGAAAATTTTTTCATTGTGGATTTCAAGTTCCTATCTACATGGAAATTGAGAAGTTAGCTGGGTATTTCCTCCCTTCTTTCTTATGGGAAATATCTTTCCTTGTCCCGTTTCTTTCTCATTCTTTTCCATTTTCTGGTTACATTGCTCTCAATTTTTGGTTAAGTAGGACTAAAGAGTTGTGACTCCTAAAACACATTAGGTTCATATATAGTATTTCATACACTTTCCATTTTTAGCCCACTAATCCCTTTCTGTTGTTCTTTTAGTAGCAGAGTTAAAAAAAAATTCATTGGAGATTTTGTACACACCACAACTTAAGAGTTTGCTCCTCTAACACATAGGTTTATATCTCTACCTAGAAAGTTAGAGCCAACAGACACAGACCATCTCTCTTTGCCAAAGCAAGTACTAGACTATCTTGTATCATACTCTGATACCTCAAATTAATTTCTGCATAGTTAGGAAATCTACAGAGCATTGTCAAATGGCCAAATAACTTTGCTTGTCCTCAGTCACCCCTGAAAGCCAATATGTTGTCACAGCTTATTTTTCATGTACTAAACTACTTGCTTTGAAATTGTGGGTCTTATCCCTCTCTGAAAAAAAATGCTGAAAAAAATGAAAATTAAGGGGAATTACAATTTCAAATCCTGTCAATATAGAAAACATGTTCACAATAACAAAAATAGACAAAAAAAGCTTTAGTATTGACTAACCATTAAGCCAGAATGTGATCTCCATCACAGACAACCTGCTGAAGAGAGACAACTTACCCTATGAATCAAGTACATACAAACTATTGCATGGATCTTCTCCAGATAAAAATGTGTTAATTTAATAAATAGGAAACAACTGGAAATTGAGATGGTTTGGGGTTTGTTAACTGTCTTCATTCCAGGGGAATAATACGTTTCTCTCACATCTCTATGAACATAGGTGGTTGCAGTTTGAAGCCAAGTTCCTAAATTAAACCCCTCTGAAGATAAGAAGATGAGGATATTATCTTCCTTGATATGCACATTTTAAAAAAAATGGCTCTCTGATCCTGTGAAAAAAGTATCCCTGAGTTTAAACAGTAGAATAAAAGCTTACTTCTCTTTTCAACTGACTTATATACATCTCAAAGGGAAAGAGAAAGAATATACAGTTAGATGTTCCGTAAAGAAAATGTTTTTGTACATATTTTTATTGTGAAAATATTATACAGAGAGGTTATAGTTACATGAGTAAGGTAATGAGTACATTTCCTATCAAGCATTGTTACCTCCTCCTTTGTTTTTACCCTACTATCCCTTCCCTTCCCCAAGTAGAAAATGCTTTTTTAAAAAGGAATTCCTTCAACTTTTCTGCATGAGGTGGAAATTCCACTGCTTAATTTTGTTTGTTAGTTTATCTTTTTTGGACATGTATTTGCCCTTGAAAATCTTTCTTCTGAGAAGATGACTTAACCTCATGAAGGCCTAATATCATATTCCTGTCCTAGGTGCTAATTATAGAAATTTCTAGTCTTAACTTCAAATTTTGGAATAAAATCAGATACATTGAGAAGTTATACAACCTGCTTTAAACAGAAAGTATCTTCATTGTTATTTATTCCTTAAAATTGTATATTTCTTTGACAAAAGTTTCCCTAAACCTTAAAAATTCAGCTTCTTTATTATTTGATTTCAGAATAAATATCCCTTTAGTAAGCAGCTAAAATGGTGATTTGTTCATTATATGAATCTCAGTTGAACACTGGTGTAAGGGCAATAGTGTATCTACATAGAAATCATATTGCATTATAGTTTATTCTTTTAGTTGCACTTTATAAATGTTCACAGCAACTATACCAGAAAGCAAGCTTTAGGATGGCATCACATTTTTTCACTATTCAATGAATGAATAAGTGCATGGATAAATGGATAATTCTTTTAACTTCATGCCTATGTGCCCTGACATTTAGTAGGAAATTTCTGACTGACTCAAATATCTGGTAGAAAGTAACCTATAGTCATCATTTTTTTTAGCAATAGTAAAAAAAAAAAAAAAAGAGTATGGTATCAACTATGAGAAATAAATACAAAAGATGATATTGACCTTTAAAAATATATTTCTAGATGCAGCTATAAATTATGTTAAAAAAAAAAGAAAAAGAAAATGGAACAAAAATTCTAAAACTCACATAGACACAAGTATGCCAGGTGTGTAGCAGACTTATAATCCCAGGTACTTGGGAGACCTGTAAAATTGTAGTTCAAGGATAGTCTGACCAAAATATGAGCAAGTCCAAATCCTCAATAAACAAGCCTGGAATGGTGTCCCATGCTTCTGATACCAACTATGTATGAGACATAGGATGATAGTCCAAGACCAATTCCAGAAAAAACAACACAAGATCAATTCTGAAAAATAACTAAAGAAAATATACACGCAAGTTATGGTTTGTATGGTAAAGTGCTTGCCTAAACAAAGGCAAAGTTTTGAATCCAAATTCCAATAATAGTCCCCCCCAAATCCACACATTTATACATGTGTTTATTATATAAATGTATTATACAAATATATGTGTGCATCTGTATACACACAAAGAAATTTTGTTTACAATGTCCAAAATTTGAGAACATCTATTACATACCATGACACACTATTCAAAAGAAAAATGATAACTTTAGTACTGATGCCTGAATTTGAAAGAAAAATTTCATACAATAGTGATGCTCCAAAGAAGTAAAAACTGCTGAGAGCCAGAAAGCTTCTAAGTGAGTCAGTCAACCCATGAAAAAAGTAGACTGATTGAGGTACATGTACAAGTACCTTAGGGTACATGTACTTTGCTACAAACATGCAAATAGATAAATACCAAACAAGGACAGGGAATATTACAGCTGTATAGAAACATTAAGAAACCATGTATATTTTTAACATTTTTATAAATTAAGATGCAAAAATATTAAAGATTATGTTACATAAGTAGATAGTATAACTATTGAATACAAATATTTTAAACTCTTGAAAAAGATAATTTTTTATGTACATATAATATTTAAAATTGATTATTTAAAAAACCCAAAGTAATGCAGGCAGAAATAAATGTATAACAGTATAACCAAATGAATAAAAGAAAAAGACTATTTAGGGAAATTTATCCATCTAATATCTTAGCCAATGAGAAAACACTAATTTTAGTTACCAAATTTTTAAATGAGAACAAAACATCAAATGTTATATAATTTTTCCAATGGTCTACTCTCAGAGAAAAATAAATAATTTTATGATTTTTATAATTAAACAAGAAACTTTAGTAATATCTTGCTTCTGATTAAAAGTATAAATCGAATTTTATATACAGATTTTAAGGATATGAGAACAAATTTTAACAAAGCTTAGAGTATTTCCCCCATGCTATTCTTAAAGAAAAATGAAGATTTCAAATATTTTTATTACTAAACAAAAATAACTGGATGGCAAATATTTATAAAATTATAAATTAATGAAAGTGGAACTGAACAATGTTAAACTCTTTGCACATATATATGTATGGTATATAGTACTTGCTTTAGTCATCCTCGGTCTATTGTTTTCAACACCCAGATACCAATTTTCTACTTGTATCTGTTTATGATAGAGGTTCTTCCAAACATTCATTAAGCAAAATAAGAGTATTCAATGAATTAAGCAATAGTATGACATATTCATCCTCCATTTGTACACAGGCATTTAAACTTCAAAGGGCAATATTTAGAGTCAGGTATTAAATTCCTATAGGACATAATTAGAACCACAGTGGGAACCAGGCCAACTTCATCAGCAAGCTAACTTTCTTTCTTCAGTCAAAGTTGCATTAAAAAACAAGAGAAGCTAATGCCTAGTGGGCTACCATTTTCGAGATTTTGGTCACATTTGCAAAGCTTAATAGTTGAAACAGATCACAAGGTAAATTCTTTTTTTTTAATTTTATTTTATTTGTGAACATACTGTACAGAGGGGTTACAATTACATGGGCACATGTAATTTATCCTTCACATCCCTTCCCAGCCTCCCCCCTCCCACCCCAGTCCCAATCCTTCTCCCCTCCCCCACCGCACAGACATTGTAAAATTCTTATTTAAAGATTGAGTTGCAAATCCCATGTTTTGATGAAATGATCAACAAATCACATCCCCAGAAGTCTTGATATTAAAATGCCTAAAAATTGACAGGATCTAGAGTGGCCACTCTTTCAAATTCTTAGAAGCTTTAAAGGTCAGTCCAGGGAAGATGGCGGCGCTCTCACAGGTAATCTCACTATGTGTCTCTGACCAAAAGAAGATCTAGGGGCATGGCCAACTTTACCTCTAGAGGTCCACTCCAGTCAAACTCTAAAGACTTTACCTACTACAAGAAAACAATCCTAGCATGCAAATAAGGAAAGCAAAAAGAGAAACTGTGAATGGGACCCCTGCGGTACAGCTGTACCAGGATGGCTCTGAGAGTACCCTGCTGGGACTTTCTGCAGACCTTAAGCAGAGGAGCACCCAAAAACTGATGAAAACTGCTCAACACCAGACCGGAGGAAAGTTAGGAGGGAATCTGGTGAAGACTTTCGAGTCAACAAATGACCCCCATTCCCCACACACACACACATACCAAGGGCAGCTATGGAGAAAGAGCGAATTCAGCAATCCCGCCATGACAGAAATCAGCACCATCAGGTAAGCCCCCAAAGTCAGCCCATGCCTGCAGTGCTGGCGGGATGCCCTTGGACCCCAACCAACCCTGCACATGACCCCCAGGAAACCACAGCCAATCCCTAGCTCCACAAGTCCACCGCCCTGCCAACTGGGTTCTCTGCTGGGACCTGCTGCCTCCCTGCTGCCACTGGGCACAGCCCCCAGGCTCTCACAGCCACTGCAGCTTCTTGCTGCTGCAATCACCACCCCTGACACAGCTTGAAGCCCCAGGCAGTCATCCTCAAGGCTGCCTGTCACCTCCCACTGCCTCTGCTGCAGACCAGCATGGCCCCCACTGCCCACACCAGCCCACCGAACCAAGCTCCACCCAGTCCTTCCAGCACCAGGACTCCCCATGCCACAGAGGAGACCCTTCAGCTGCGCTAGAGCCACCCCCTCACACACACACACACACACACACACTCCAATCTGGACCTGCCAACACCCAGACACTCCCACTAAGAACCTGCCAACTCCATCCTGGCCGCCACAGCACAGGCTCCGTGGTCCAGTGCATCACCAGCTACAGACCTGGTGAGTAACCCAATTGGGTCCACTCCCTGGGAGTGGCAATCCTCTGTGGGATCCCAAGCCCCTTTCCAAAACGGAGGGAATGAGCAGAACACATAAGCTCTGTTCCTAGGGCTCCTGCGGCTACCTGGGAAAGCCTGGGAACACAGCTCCAGGCCTATGATAACAGTCTACAAACCTGAAACCCCTAAAATTCCCTTCCACCAGGCCTGAGAGTGGGACTATAGATAGCAGGCACCCTCTCTCTTCAAAAGGCCATCTGTTTCCAACCAAGCCACAAGGAAAGTGGACTACTGCAAGGCATACACGGTTCAATCAGGAGCCGGCTTTGAGGACCATGTGGACTCAAGTTCCCCAAACCCGAAAAACCTACTCTTTAGGTTTCTTTTTCTTTCTGCTTTGTTTTGTTTTGTTGTTTTTGTGTCTGATCATTTGTTGTTTGTTTTTATTTCTGTGTGTTACTTTTGTGTATTGTGTTTTAGGATTTGCTATTTCACTTAAATGTTCTATTTTTTGTTATTATTTTTTTTCTTCCACTTTCCAATTTCTTAATTTATATTTTTTTTATTTTCCTCTCACTCTCCCCTTCTCCTTTCTTTCCACATTACACTATTACTCCATCAGAGCTACCCTGTCTAGTTCTATACACAAAGTAAGGCCACCTTCTATGTGTGTAAATAATAATTACAGGAGTTATCTTCAATTAAGTGTCTTTCCAACAATATTTTAATAAAACTTTCTAATCTCAGCAAGTCTCCCAAATACACTTATATATAACTTCTTTTCTTATTTTCATCTAGATCTCTAAGCTATTCCCTACATAACCTTTCTTTGAATCCTTTTCTACTTCTTACACTCAGAAACAAGGTCTCTGTTCTCCTCCTCCTACATATACCTCTCCCCTAAGTTGTTCTTACTCCTCTACTATCATTATACCCAATTTATCTTCTGAACTTAAATTTGTATCTGTCTAATCCTAACCCTTCTCTTCTCCATCTGCTCCAGTCCATTGATCCCTAACAGTTTATATCTGACCCAACTTACATTTGGTTCTATTTTGACAACAAGATTGGTTCTATTTGACTATTTTGAGTACAAGGGGCCCATCTTGTTAACTCTAAGGGGCAGAGTACTTATCAGCCAAACCCAGATTGTCTCAAAAGTTATAACTACACATAATCTCAACCCCAACGCCACAACATCCCTCTCCAAAAAAAAGAGAGTGAAAAAAAAAAGTGAAATAGGGAAACACCTAACCATAACTCTGAAACCCTAAGATCTATATATTTACATGACAATGGGTTGGTTCTGGTCCTAAAAGACTGTCCTCTTGTCATACCAGTGTGGTTCTTGTTTCCAAATGGGTAGAACTAACTGCAGAAACACAAGAAACATGGCCAATCAACTAACTCCAACCCCATCTCCACATAAATAAGCTACAGAGCAGTCCCAGAATGACCTAGAGGATAATGCTCAAGATAGTTTAAAAGCATGGCTGGTAAATCTGCTGCATGAAAAATTGGACACCCTGCATAGGGTTATAAGAGAATGTGACAAGGCCAACCAGAAGCTAAAAGATGACTTCAGGGCCTCCACAAATAAATGGATAAAGGAACTCCAGCAGAGGGAGAAAGAATCTAATGAAAAGATAGAAACCCAGATAAAGGAGTGGAAAGCAAAGTCTGAAACCCAACTCCAGGAGGTAAGGTAATCTATACAAGACTTAAAAGAAAACCTTAATAAAGAGCTGGCCACCATTAAGAAAGATCAGCAAGAAGGATAAACAGCAAAGTAAAAGGGCTTGAAAGAAGAATGGAGGAGGCTGAAGAAAGAATATTGGAAGCAGAAGACAGTTTAGACCCATAGAGAAATAGCACACACATATTCATAACAAAACTAAGAAGCATGACAGATCACTGCAGGAAATACAGGATACATTCAGAAAACCTAATTTGAAAATAATAGGTATACAAGAGGGCCTGGAGAGGGAAGCCAATGGATTAAGAAATATATTCAGCAGAATCTTAGTGGAGAAGTTCCCAAATATACAAAAGGACAGACCCATCCAGATACAAGAAGCTTTTAGAAGACCAAATAGACAAGACCAGAATAGGTCATCAAACCACCACATTATAATCTCTACCATATCAATAACCACTAAAGAAAGAATTCTTAAAGCTGCCAGGGAGAAGAGAACAATCACATATAAAGGTAACCCAGTCAGAATTATCTCAGACATCTCAGCAGACCCATAAAAGCAAGGATGGCCTGGAAAGAGGTATGCCACACCCTAAAGTCAAATAACTACCAACCAAGAATAATCTCCCCAGCTAAGCTCTCATTCACAGCAGAAGAACAAATAAAACCCTTCCACAGCAAGGAAAATCTGAAGCAATATATCACTACCAACCAGCTTTTCAAAAAATCTGCAAAGATGATCTACATATAGAAAACCAACAAGAACAGAATATAGGCAATGAAGCGGTCCACAAACAGAGAACTACATGATCACAACAAGACAGCCAAGGCACAGCCCCGCCCCCCCAAAATGGATAAAAAGGTAGGGAAACACAAACTCCTACATTAACAAATTGGAGAGATCCGAAACCAACAATTTAATGAGGAACCTAAAGCTCCTTGAAAAAGAGCAACAAGCTAAACTTCAACCCAGTACATGGAAACAAATAATTAAAATTAAATCAGGATTAAATGAATTAGAGTCAAAAAAAACTATAGAAAGAATCAACAAAACAAAGAGTTCGTTCTTCAAAAAATTAATAACATTGCCAGACCCTTAGCAAATCTTATCAGAAAAAAGAGAACACACCCAAATAAACAAACTCAGAGATGAGAATGGAAACATCACTACAGAAACAGCCAAGATTCAGAATATAATAAGAATACTTCTCAAACCTTTATACTAATAAGATGAGTTAAACTAATCAAAAAATTATAATCAGGATCAAACAGGATTCATTTCAGGGATGAAAAGCTGGTTCAATATATGCAAATCAAATAATATAATTCATCACATCAACAAGAGCAAGGATAAGAAACACATGATTATCTCAATAGATGCAGAAAAAGCATTTGACAAGATCCAACACCCCTTTATGATGAAAGCTCTGGAAAAACTAGGAATCCATGGAACATTCCTCAATATTTGACAAACCTATAGCCAGCATTATACTTAATGGTTTAAAGTTAAAGCCATTTCCTCTAAATTCAGGAACAAGACAAAGATGTCCACTTTCTCCACTCCTCTTCAACCTAGTATTAGAATGCCTCGCTAGAGTGATAAGACAAGATGAAAACATAAAGGGGATTAAAGTTTGGAAAGATGAAATAAACTTTCCCTCTTTGCAGAAACATGATCTAGTATTTAAAGAACCCATGGACTTCACTCCCAGGTTACTTGAGCTGATCAGAAACTCTGGCAAAGTAGCAGGGCATAAATTAACCCTCAGAAATCAATGGCTTTCCAGTATGCCAATAATGAGAAAATCGCAGTTGAAATTAGGAAAGCAACCCCTTTTGTAATAGCCCCACAACAAAATAAAATACTTAGGAGTTAACAAAAGAGGTGAAGGCCCTCTATAATGAAAACTTTAAAACCTGGAAAAGAAAATTAAAGCAGAACTAAGCAAGTGGATAAACCTCCCATGCTCCTGGATTGGGAGGATTAACATCATAAAAATGGCAATACTGCCAAAGGCTATCTACAAATTCAATGCAATACCTATCAATATCCCAACCTCATTCTTCAATGAAATAGAAGAAGCAAACCAACATTTTATATGGAACAATAAAAGACCCCAAATAGAAAAAAAATCCTTAGTAGAAAGAACAACACTGGAGGAATATCAACTCCACATTTCAAACTCTACTACAAAGCCATACTAATAAAAAACAGTTTGGTAACGACACAAGAACAGAGAACGAATGGAATAGGACTGAAGACCCAGAAATGAACCCATAGACCTATAGCCACCTAATTTTTGACAAGGGAGCTAAAGAAATAGAATGGGAAAAAGACAGACTCTTCAGTAAATGGTACTGGCAAAATTGGTTAATCACTTGTAGAAAACTAAAGCTAGATACTTACATATCACCCTGCACAAGAATCAACTCCAAGTGGATCAAAGACCTCCAAGTCAAAGCAGACACCCTGAAAACATAGGAAGGACAAGAAGAAACCCTAGACTTCCTTGGCACAGGCCAAAATTTTCTTTAAAAAGAACCAGAAACACAACAAATCAAAGAAAGGTTGGACAAATGGGATTGAATGAAACTGCAGAGCTTCTGCAAAGTAAAGGATATAGCTAGCAAGATCAATAGAAAGCTCACAAATTGGGAGAAGATCTTCACTAGCCATACAAAGAACAAGGGTCTCCTATCTAAAATATATCTGGAACTCAAAAAACTAAATCCCCTAACACCAAATCCTCAAAGAAACAACTGCGCTATTAATAAGCGGGCTGAAGACTTACAGAGACTTCTTTGAAGAGGAAATAAGAATGGCCAATAGACACAGGAAGAAATGCTCAACTTCTCTAGCCATAAAAGAAATGCAAATCAAAACAACATTGAGATTCCACTTCACCCCAGTTAGAGTGGCTATAATGAAGAAATCTAGTAACAACAGATGCTGGAGAGGATGTGGCCAAAAGGGAACCTTACTGCATTGTTGGTGGGAGTGTTGTTCAACCACTTTGGAAAGCAGTAAGGAGGTTCCTCAAAAGACTCCACATAGAGCTCCCCTAAGACCCATCAATCCCACTTTTGGGTATTTACCCAGAAGATCACAAACAAGGTCATACCAAGCCAGGTTTATTGCAGCATTATTTACCATAGCTAAAATATGGAACAAACCCGATGCCCCTCAGTAGATGGATGGATCAAGAAAATGTGATATATATATAGATATATATAGGAATTCTATGCCTCCATCAGAAAGACTGACATTGCCCCATTTGTTAGGAAATGGAAAGACTTGAAAAAAAATTATATTAAGTGAAGTAAGCCAGGCCCAAAGAGACATGTGTCCCGTGGTTTCCCTTATTTGCATGTCTAGGACAAACAGAGAAGGTCAAAAGCTATGTAAATATGACCATATGAATTGATGTTAAGCGAAATGTACCTCAAAACAGGGACACAAGTGGTTTTTATTTTCTTGCTATTTTTATACTTTTTCAATTGTAAAAATACTGTACAGTTACATGAGTTATGTAATGAGTACATTTTTTATCGAGCATATTTTCTTCCTCCTTTGTTCTTGCTATTATTTTTAATGCACTTATATTGCACAATGTGATTCTTTTGTTTCTTTTGTACCATCTTCCCCCACAGTATCACTCCTGTTTTCACTGGATTTGATTCAGTGTTCTGCATCTTGCATATACATTTTTGTAATTTGGGGAGCGGAAGGGGTATAGCGAAATGCTTAAATGAGGATGCAGGTTGACCTACTGTGACAATAAGATGTACAAGACACTATGTTGAAAATGAACTTTACCATGTTGAGGGTAGGGGAGAGTGAGGAGTTGGGGAGGTGGGGAGGGAAGTGACAGTAGGGGAAAAACAAAGCAGGAGGTAGCAATGCTCCATAGGAAATGTACTCATTATCCTACTCACGGAACTGTAACCACTCTGTACAGTATTTTTACAATACAAATATATATTTTTAAAAAAAATTTTAAAGGAAAATGAGAGAGACCTATATAGTCAAGTCACTCCAATAGCGCTGAATATCCCCTATGTTTTTTATGGTAGGAGTTTACAAAAATAGAAAATACACACACACAAACAAAACATTCCATTGTGCCTATTTACATGTATTTGCAAGTTAAACAGAGAATAGTGAGATTAAACATTTAGTTTAGTTTAGTTGAAAGAAGCAAAGAGATTCAAATGGAAGACCAAAAAGCAGAAAACATGTTATTACCTAAGAAGAAGAAGTCTAGATCTGAATGAATACCTATATGAGCCAAGGAAATTTCTATTTTGAAATTCAAGAGAATATGTGTATATACACATCAATAATAAGCACCTTCATTTTTATTTTCACTCTGTCAATCTATGAAATATTTATAAATATAATATTGACATAAATATGCAAGTTACAGAATGGGTAGTTATTTGCCACGCTGACCCCAGTGGAGTCTGCTTAGCATGGGAAACCATCTATCAGACCATGATAGGGGCTTCAGAGACCTATCTCTGAGTTTTGGGACTTCACCGAAGTCTACCTCAGAGAATGGGGCTTTACAGAAACCTATCTCCAAGTTTTGGGACTTCACCGAAGTCTACCTCGGAGAATAGGGCTTCTAAGAGGCCTACTCCTGGGAAAAGGCTGGCAAGCCCCTGGGAAAGATGTGTTTCTGCCTTTCTTTTCCTCTATATAAGAGTGCCTACTAATCTTTTACTGTTTCTACTGCTCTTTGTACTTGCTCATTGTCAACGTTTCCCTTATTTAAAGCTCTTTCTTAAGAGTGTTGACGACTCCAATATCTGATGAGTGTCTTAAAAATATGACTAACTCACCAGAGTTAAGTGCTACCCTGAAACCCCTCTTATGGAGGCTAGTAGAAAGCCATAAGCAAATATAAAAGTATTGGGGGTTTCACAAAGTCACTTCAGCAGAAGGAATTGTTTGTAAGAGATTTACAAAAAGCTGTAGGCGCGGCTAGAACAGAAAGAATGTATGGCAATTGCTGAGATAACTACTTAGGAGAAAGAACTTCCTATTACTCTTTCATTTACTAAGAGACTTGCTAGATCTAAGTCTCCTTGGTGTTTACTATTAAAGAAGGAACAGAAAAGATCTTATGGGACGGTTAAGGCCTCTATAGAAATAAGGTAATGGTTAGTTGGTGACAAACATCAAAACCCATTATATTTCTTAGAGATAAGCCGGAAACAAGTGCCTATCAGGTGACCAGCTGTTGACCACCCAAAAATGAAGCCCTGCAGCAAGGTTGTGTAACCTTTTGCCCTTTCAGGCGATCAGCTGGTGACCGCCCAAGAATGAAGCCATGCAGCAAGATTATGTAACCTTTTGCCCTTTCTTATGGAGACTTTTTGCTATAAAAGTTTGTTATCCTCTGCATTAAATTGCACTCAGCGCTCAGCACTCAACATCCACTCCTAATGTGTGTGAGTTGTCTGTTTGCCATCTCCCCATCCTATTCCAGGTTCCTCCCCTAGGTATCCTCCGTCGTCCCGACAGAACCCGGTCCGCGGCAGTTATTCTCTTTCCTCCTGGTCTCAGATGGTATTTCAGGAGTTATTTTTTCATAAAAGTAAGGGATCTGGTTATACTTGGCTTCTCACATCTACCCAGAGTATGCAGGAACAGGTTTGTCAAGTTCTTATCTTTGGATTTAATAATTACAGTACCTTTCAAATCTACTCAAATTGTATTTAAATTTGTGCCTGTGTATCTTTTTATCCACTCAAGATTGTGTTGGTAATTGTGTGGGTATAGCTAAATGTGTGATGCCATAGGTTTGATCTACAGTACCACAAAAAAACAATTAATTAATTAAATAAATGATAGATAAAATAAAGCTAAACTCCCACACAAAGTTCATCATCAGAGAGCAACCTTAGGTAAGTAAATATCTTTCTTCAAAAGAGCACTCACCCATTATCAAGGCCCAACCCCAGACCCTTATCTAACTCTAACTACCTCTTAATGGCACTGTCTCTCTGTGTCATCAGATTGGAAATAAACTTTCTAACACATGAGTTTTCCAGGAGGGCAGCATGTCAACCATAACACAATAATATATCTAAGTAAAAGAATAGAACAATTTTTAAGACAGAAAATTTTTGTGAGAGAATGGATTATATATTTCAGTGTAGAGAATTTAATAAGATTTGAAATATAATGTGCAGTATTAATTACACTTAGGCAGGTGCTGAGCCAGATTAATTAGCAAACAAAACACACTAAAGATTCTCCTACATTAAGGTTGAACTAATAATAGTAAATATTGAGATAAGCATATCCTATAGTTGTCTTGTGTGTAAAAATGACTGAGAAATAAACAAATGCATTTGGATCTCTTTTTCATGAGCTTGCATGAATCATTTACTTGTACAATTTCTTGTGCCTATGGCCAAAGACATACTTAACCAAATAGTCACTCTGTCTTGTCTTCTAATCTTTTCCGTGTGTGTGTGTGTGTGTGTGTGTGTGTGTGTGTGTGTTATAGTGCTAGGATCAAACCCAGAGCCTTGCACATTGTGCATGCTAGGCAAGTACTCTAACACTGAATCACATTCCCAGTCCTCAGAGTCTATCTTTTGATTCAATAGTCATTATTTTTCTTCTATTAAGAAGTTTTGTAAGAAAAAGTTTTAGAGTTCATTTAATAGACTAAATTAAGGCCTTACTGATTTCTTACAATCTGTTCTGTGACAATTGGATGGCTTTTCTACTTCATTTTTATTATAATTTTTAGAAGAATTATGAATGATTTAGTACAAAACAAAGACACACTTTAAAGAGGTGTGGGGGACAGCTTGTGGAAGTAAAGAGTGTGTGTAATTTTTCAAGGCTTGAATTTATTTGATAGTGTGGGGGCTACAACATGGCTCAAAGATGATAGCCTCTCCTCTGAACTCTCCCCAAATGGTCTGATAACTGCCCAACAGCACCTGGGTCTGAGAATCAATAGCACACCTCTGCATTTGATTTTGTCATTTCCTGTTTAATTAATACAGAAAAAGGCTCCAGAAGGATAGAGGGTCATCACCTTATTATATTATCATTGGTCCAGGTGTGGGTCTTAGGAAGGAATCTTGCATCCAGAGCATTCCCTTACTCATGCTCATGTCTATCTTGCTACCTCTGGCAACATTGCTCCTTCAGAACTCTGGATTCCTTCAGGAGTACAGACAGTGAAGTAGATTTGACTGCTTCCTCCTGACAGGTGGTTGTTTAATGGTGCAACTCAGGATCTAGGTTCAGGTAGCTAGGGATTTTGTAAGTATGGCATTCTTTAATTGGTCTAGGAGTACTATAGTGGTCACAGAAAGAAGCAGCCATGATGTCCAAAGAGGAAATGAAAATATATAGTCTGAGGGTGAGAAATTTCACAAGAGTGTTAAAAACTAAAGAAGCCACAGGAGTAGTCACTAGGGGCAGGAGGTATGTATAATTAAGCAGCCTTGATTAGCTAATCAAAGGTTTGGTTGATTCACAATCATCTCAGGATTGGTCAAACATCACCTTATCAGGATAAGAAAGTCATTCATTGGTCCATGGAAAAAGGGTGTAGAATCAACACATGTCATCATGTGTTTACCCATTGATCCTGTTCAAAATCTCCAAAGTCACCTGAGAAGACAACTGCCATAATCAGAAAGACAGTTGCAAAATAGAAGCAAAGAATTTCTTGGTTCTATGAAGATTCTCTCCTTTTCGGAAGAAGTAGTTTTAAGTACATGAAATGCCCACTTGCACGTTTATACAGTCCCTTTGTCTTGATTGTAAAGGAATTGTGATAACACGTAGTTTTTCTGGTCATGTGATAATAAAGTACACAAGGTGACAAGGGTAATGGCTGAATTGTTTGAGCCTAAACCTAAAAGCATCATTCCAAAGCAGCATACCAGAAGGAGGCAAGATCAGAACATGTGAATTCTCCTACTATCAGAGGTACCTCAGAAAACCTTAGAGTCAAATCACTTGCACAAGCACAAGAGCCCTTTCTCTGTAACCAGTCAACACTTACCTTTGGAAAGGCTAGCATGACAGATTCTAACCCTTCATCCACCTGTTTCGGTCTTTGAAATGCTTACTGGTGTACACCCCCAACCTGAACTGACACCATTTTTATTCTGACAGCATGCCCCTTCCAATATCTGAACAATTTTATCTCTGAATACTTTGTCAATTGTTTCTCAACACCAAAATAAAATATATCCTAACTCATATGATATGACTTATCCTAGTTACCTTGATTTGATCTCACTTCAGAGAAGTGACAGACAGGAATCAGTGCCAACACCAACCTTTGTAGCCAAATTCACTCAATGAAGCATTTTACAAGGACTAGTTTTTTAGGCTGAGTTCATCTGGAATCCATTCTTAAATCCAATTTGTGTACATCATAGTCAGAACATTTCACATCATTGCTTTGTTTCCTATAGATTATCAACACACTAAAATTACAAAGGTTTTTTTTTATTTTTTATTTGTGTAAAATTACAAAGGTTTAAAGGAAAAGACAAAGCAAACCCATAAAAGCAAATAGTTTAAAAGAAACCAAGTAATATAACAAAAGGTACCTGCTCAAGTCATTTCTCATGATTTGTAAAAGCCTTAAAAACAAAACAGAACTGCAGACAGCAAAGATCAAAAATTGCCCGTGTTAGAAATTTGAGAAACATTTAATAATTCACAAAATAGTCTAATTATTTCCATTACATGTGCCATTTTAGGTATAATGATAAATGTACACCCCTGACAAAAAAAATCAAAGGTTTATCCATCATACAACTTTAGGGAACAATGCCAGTGAACCCAGATAGCCTTATTTCCTGTGGCACTTGTGCATATACAAAAACAGTCAACATAAATATCTTACAGACAGATTTTAAATAACAGGGTCACCTAAATGACTGGTGTATTCCATTTAAATGCTATAAAAACAGCAGATATGCCAAAGACCTTTTATACATTGAAAGATCAGATGCAACACACATTGTATAAAAGAGAACATTTGCTGGTAGGGATGATAGAGCTTGAAGGGATTCCCACAGAATTTTCTTTACTATGTACCTGTGTGTGTAAAGGAAGCATCCTTCCATCTCATAATGATGCAGGGCAGCCTAAAAACTAACAATAGCGAGTTTAAGCACATATGCTTGGAAATTTCGATGTGCCTACCTACTGGGAAAGCATCTTTGCCTTTGTAGTGACCTAGCTGACACTGGCTGGTGTCCCTCCTGGTGGACCACTGAGTCAGAATGTTCTCTCTAAGGCCCTACTCTGTGATCTTTCTCTATTTCCAGGCTGGCTATTAGGTCAACCTTTTATGCCCCTCAATGATTCTAGTCACCACTGGATGTGCAACACACAACCAGGAATCCTTTAAATCCCATTGTCTTCTTAATTAAATGGCTTACAGTTTTTGTAAAGTGACCAAGGCATGTAATTTAAAAGGTCTAGGGATCCCAGACTGGGTGTCCTGTCCTTCTGAAAGAATAATCAGAGTAGAAAATTGGGGGTGGATGATTAGGATCTATACTTAGAAACTATATATCTTCTAATTTCCTTTCAGCCAAAGTAGAACTGAATTGAATACTTCGTTCTGTAGATTCCCTTGGTTCCTATCTTTTGTCCTTGGATATGACTAACAATACCAATAGCAGGGAATCCAATGGCATGAGGTCTAGAGTCAAGTGAGAAAATGAATCATGTTTCATGACACATGCAAAGCAGCACTTCATGGAGCAGGAAAGGTAAGGTCTCCATGTGTGTTATGACCCCATTCCAGAAAGCTAGGCAAATGTTGCTCATTTGTCATGGAGCGACGCAGGAAGGGAGATGTGATACAAACTTGAAAGAAAGCCGAAAGATGGCAGGCCAGAAGACACACCTCTAGCCACCAGAGGAGACAAAACGTGACTCCTTACAGCTGATGTGAGTTACAGTACAATGATGGTACCAGTTGATGTTTCAGATGTTCCTCAGTTCTTGACTACAACATCTAAAATGAATATGCTGCTTCAGATGTAATGAAAGAAGCACAAAGAATAGGAAGACAGCATAAGTGAACCTGGAGGAATGAGGTAGACAGTTCCTGTGAGGATAGACAGTCATCTACCTGGCAACGGTGCTTGTTGAGGGAGAAAGGCAAGCACTTGGAATAAACCTAATACCCTTTTGTCTTCATGTAGTCCTTGGAGTGTAATGCTTCATTTTAATACTTCCAAAGCTTTTATCAAAAGCAAGTGAAATTGAGATCACAAAGAATATCCCAAATCATGATTCCTTTCTTGTGCCCTTTATAAAATAGCCTAGTTGTTATTAATGTAACCCAATAGGGAAAAAGATAAGTTTTTATTCCCAGTTCTGGAGGTGCAAAGTTGAGGGGCCATATCTGATGATGGCCTTTTTGCTGGCAGAGCCACAAGGTATTACAGGATATTCCATGGCAAAAAATAGAGAACATATAGGCATATATGCATGCTGGTCTTACTCCCTCTTCTAACTGAGCCATGAGAATTTATCATGGAGATCCAATCCAAAGACATTTTAAAATACTCATCATACTCATCATACCCCACTACTGTGAGGATTTTAGCACATGGTGAGAGCAATGTCTGTTTGCAGAAAACATGAGTGAATAATGTATATGGTAAAAAGCATGATGTCAGTGGAAAACTGCTGGCTGTGTGTTTGCCTTTTGCTTGAACACTCAGGATTCTGAGTGCTCAACACGACATAGAGATATGTATCAAACTAGGGTGTGTGCCTGTGTGTACTTATCTTACTCCTTCCTGATATCCTGCTACCTGCCCCTTGGAATGTGCCCTTTGATCTGTAACCAAAACCACCCCAAGCTAACATGTACACTCTGACTCATGAAAAGAAGAGAAAGGAAGCCCTGTGCTAATGATTCATGCCTATAACCCTAGCTATTCAGGAGGCTGAGATCTGAGAATCTCAGTTCAAAGTCAGACAAGGAAGGAAAGTCCATAGACTTAACTGTGTCTCAAGTGATAGAGCATTAACCTTAAGCAAAAAAGCTCAGGGACAGCTCCTAAACCCTGAGTTCAAGTCCCAGGAATAGCACACATATATTTTAAAGAGGTACAGAGGGAATTCTTCTGTAAATTAAATTCATTCCTCCTTGTCATAAAAACACAATTATATATATATATATATATATATTATATATTATATATAACTATAACTGCAAGAATTATATATACACATATCCCACATATAGACATATACATATATGTATATTGTACATATTGTATAACATATAATATGTATAATATACAATTATAGATTATATATACTTATATATACATATATCCATACATATATACATGTATGCATATGCATGTATATATATGCATATATATGTGTATGTATATAAGTATATGTATGGATATTTATTGTGGTAGCAGAATCATCATATCCCATAGGTGAAAGCAAATTTCAAATGTGAAAATTTGATATAGAACACTAAAAACATTACATTCTAGGACCTACTACATTTTCATTGTACTATTTCCCCTATGATGAACATTGGATTAATTATAGCTATTTAAACATTATATTTTATTTCACATTCCTTTCAGATTTGCTCTTTCTTTCTTGTGTTAGTAACATAGTACTTTTTAAACATTTTAGAGGATGATTCTCAATAGGATTTTTGGTTTAAAAAGAGCTATGTGGGCTGGGAAGTTGGCTCAGTGGTAGAGTGATTGCCTTACATGCATGAGGCCCTGGGTTTGATTCCTCAGCACCACACAAGCAGAAAAAGCCAGAAGTGGCACTGTGGCTCAAGTGGTAGGGCACTACTCTTGACCTAAAGAGCTGAGGGACAGTGTCCAGACCCAGAGTTCAGGTTCCAAGACCAACCAAAAAAAAAAAAAAACACACAAAACAGCTATATAAAAAATATGTACATGCATATCTATATGTGTATAAGAAAAATGTTTCATGCCAAATCCTTAATCTGACATGTAATACATCTTGCAATGTTAATTTGTTCATTTTCTTTTTTCTGCTTGAACTTATCTAAAACATTAATGTCAGATACCAACAGTCTTGTTAAAATTGCAGAATCAGGTTTAGCAGGCCTGGGAGGAGCCCTGAGATGCCTGAAAGAAATGTCCAGATATTGATGTTGCTGTTACATGACCATACTCTAAGTAGCAAGATCTATATAAAATATTAATAAAGCTAAAATCCCTGAAGTCAGATCCATTGGGACCTTCGGGCTGTTTCTATTACAGGAAAGTCAGAACAGCTACCAGACTTGGTCCTAGGGCCCAACAAGAGAAGAATTCAGACTTAAATATAGTGAGAATAATGGGAAAAATCATTAGGAAATGAATACATCTTCAATAGACCAAAAATGAGTTATCTCTAGGAGAAGTTGACTGCTCTTTTGTTTTTAAAAAATACAAAAGAAACATAGGTCCCATGGTTTCCCTTATTTTCAGTAACTAGTATATGTCTGAGAAAAGCAGAAAAGGTCAGATAAATTGATGTTAGGTAAATGAACCCCAAGATAAGTATTCAAATGTTTTTTTTCTTTCATGTGATTGTTTCTAACGCATTTATAAGATTATCTCTTTGTTGCTTTGTATGTCCCTCCCCCACAGTATAACCCCTGCTTTCATTGTATTTGATGTTGGTATAATTTGTGGAGGAGAAGGGAAAAAATACTTTGAATAGGGATACAGATGGACCCATTGCAACAATGTGGGGGGTGGGGGGCATGGGAACGTATGGGAAGGAAAAACAAAGGAGGAGGCAACAATGCTTGATAAGAAATGTACTCATTACCTTGTCCATGTAATTGTAACCTCTGTGTATGGTATTTTCACACACAAAAAAAATACAAATTAAATATACTGACTTCAGAGATCCTTAATGTGTCATGACACATCTTAGGACATAAATACTGAACAAATGAACAAACAAAAGAATGCTAACAGGATTTCTTTTCCACTTAAGTAGACCATTTTGCTTTGTTAGGAGCCTCTGAATATTATTGATTAATGCCCTATGAACTCTGTTCATTCATTAAACAATTCAGAGCTTTTATTCTTATAAGAAAAGAAAATATTTAATGAAATGAGTTCACTGAAGTACAAAGCTTACTTGTCATAAGTAGGAGTAAAAATAAATAGACTAATAAGAAGAGCTGTAGAAATAAAAGCAATTATTTTCCTTATTTCTTTACAACTAGATTACCCATACAATAGAAACCAATAAAGTTTTGCCAAGCTTAAAATTATTTCACAGATATATGATGCCAAACCAAAGTGATAACTTCCTTGATTAGAGATATGTTTGTTCAATGGAGAATCTAAATCAGAATTAGAAAAACCTTAAACCCAATTTGAAATTAATTTAAAATTCAATTTAAATTAAATTTGCATGTAGTCAATGTGAAAGTTATAAAGCATTACACAAATTGACATGGTAAATTTTTTCAAGCATACATTGCATTCATCTTTGGAAAAAAAGGTTAAAATTAATGTATTGTAATAACCCATGAGACTAAAAGTACAGTGCATTTTGGGTAAGCTTGGAATAAATCACTTGAAATTACTGTCAACATCAAAGTTCAAGCTGACAAGAAGTCTCTCACTGTCACAATCTAAACAGTATGTAATTTGTAGTCATTTCTTATATTTTCTACTCTATCTACCTCTAACTAGAGAAGCATCAGACTTGATTTCAGTAGTTGATATAAATAAATGTACTTACAGATAAATTTTTAACTGATGATAAGACTTTCAGAGCATGTACAAATTTAAAAATTAATAATGCAAATGCCAGCTTGCAAGTTTGAAAACTGCATTTTAAAAACTGATGTAAACTAAAATGCGCCATATTACACAGAAACATATAGCTCACAAAAGTATGTTCACTACATTTTTATGTGATACATGCTTATGGAAATATGACCCAGACTTCTCAACAATGCCGGCCTCCAGATGTCACTTCTAATTTTTGTTTCCAAAGTGACTATATTCAAAATTTGATCAGAGCTAGTCTGTTGCTATAATTTATAAATTGCATCATAAACTGATACACACTCATACAGCTTCTCTAACTTAATATCTATGAGATTAATTCTTCATGAAGGTAACATTGTAAGCATTAGCATTGCTCTTTAGCATTCATATGTTAAAAATGATTTATAATCTATTCTACTATTGCTTCATTTCCTCTTCAAAATCTCTTTGCTTACTATAAAAACCTTAAAAATATTTCCATATTATCATTTAAAATTTAATCATTTTAATTTTTATATTAAGACATCAATCATTTGGAATTATTGCTGCCTGAAAGGAGGTAGGTAAAGATAAATTTCATGCTATATTTTAAGTCTCCAAAGTAACTATCTGGTTCATATAGAATTATTTTTTGTCAGTACTAAGATTTGAATTCAGGGTTTTCCCTAACACTTGGATTTTTTGTTTTTTATTGCTCATGATTGGCACTTGAATCTGCCAAGTGAATCATTCCTCTAGCACAACCTTTCACTGGTTAATTGTACAAAGGATCTCAGGTACTTTTATTCTTTGGCTAACTTCAAACCACCATTTTTCAGTCTCAGACTAATGCCGAGTTGCTCAGATTATAGGTGTGAGCTACCAATGCCCAGCTGTAAATAGCATTCTTTAAAAATTAATTTAAATACTTTATTGTTGTTTTAGAGGTGATACACAGTGGGATAACCTTTACATATGTCATGAAATGCGTATATTTCCTTTCTTTTGCATTTACCATCTGTTCCCTCATTCCTGAGTAATTCCTGATATCAAGGCTGAGTATGGTAGGTATTAGTGTCTCTTCTAAAACTGAAGTTGGAACTTAATTGCCTTTGTGGTGTTAAGAATGAAACATTGAAGAGATAAGTAGGTCATGATATTTCACAATATGATTAGATATATTAATGTTGTGATCAAGTTCTTTAGTTATCACAGGAATGTCTTTCTTACAGGAATGATGAGTTTCTCCTGATTTTTTTCTCTTGTGTGTGCTCGCATGTTTACTTGTTCTTCTACTATGAGATAACAACACATAAGTCACCACAAGGCAGCAGCATCCTGCTTCTGAAAACATAAGCCAAAGAAATTTCTATTGCTCAGAATTGACCTAGCCTCAGGTACTTATAGTACTGAAAAGATACCAAAAATAGATAGAAAAAGTAGCCCCGTTTCTATAACAAATTGTTGAAATGAGAAAATGACTTTGGATCATAGGTATATGCTATAGTTATTAGAAAAGTTCACAAGAGAGGGAGAGCTCAAGGAAAGAGCAAAACTTTTTAGAGATTCTTAAGTGGTCATGACTATCTTGATAGAATTTGTGGAGGGGAAGGGAAAAAACAAATCACTTAAATAGGGATACAGGTAGACCCATTGCAACAATGAGATGTACAAGCCATTATGTCGAAAACGAACTTTACAACTTTAGTGGAGGGGGAAAAGGGGAGAAGGATTGGGTTGTGGGGGACATGGGGAGGTTGGGAAGGGATGGGAAGGAGAAACAAAGGAGGAGGCTACAATGCTTGATAAGAAATGTACTCATGGGGCTGGGAAGGTGGCTCAGTGCTAGAGCGCTTGCCTTGCATGCATGAGGCCCTGGGTTCGATTCCCCAGCATCACATAAGCAAAAAGATAAAAGTCAGAAGTGGCGCTGTGGCTCAAGTGGTAGAGCGCTAGCCTTGTGCTGAAGAGCTGAGGGACAGTGCTCAGGCCCAGAGTTCAGGCCCCATGACAAGACCCCCCCCCAAAAAAAAGAAAGAAATGTACTCATTATCTTGCCCATGTAACTGTAACCACTCTGTACAGTATTTTCATAATAAAAAAAAGAAATATGGACATAAAGGTCATTCTGCTGGGGTGTCATTTCAAAAAAAAGAAACAAGTTTTAGAAACTGGAGCAAAGGCCATCCTTGTCATATATTTGCAATAAACGTGCCCCAGGACATTAGGAAATGCGAATTTTAAGACTAAGATAAATTTAAGCAAAATTACTGAAGTTGGAACTTCAGAGTAAAATAGTATCTGGTTGAAGAAAATAAAGTAAAAAATAAATACAACAGAATGGATGCTTTAATGCCTAGATATTTCTTTAACCAGCATCTATCCTGTTGTATTTATTTTTTACTTTATACAGTAAGAAAAGAGCAAGAAGAGATGAAATGGCTTAAACATAGAATTAGTAATTTGTAGGAAAATAGAAAATATAGACTTGGAGAATTCTCTGCCTAACCATTAAAATGCATGTTTAGAGGGTAAATAAAGAGCATGACAACAGGATCTAACTAATGAGATTCATTGGAATGGAAGGAATGAAATAAGATTCATCAAGAAAACTAGAAAAAGACACCATACACATTTCAGAAATTTAGGCTGTACCTCCTGTCCTAGATCAGTGTTTGAGACTTGAGAAAAGGCCCAAGACCTAGAGTGCCTGCTCCTTGGGCATTGCTCCTTGACTAAAGTAGGTTCAGGTGTGGCTAATTTCTTGCTACAGGCCCAACTCTTCTTGCCTCCAAGAAGTAAAAGGCCATAAACGTGTCAACATTCGTGTGGTACTAATGCTGTATGTTCACAGAAGTGCTGTAGAATGTGGCTTTCCTCTAAATGTCAAAGGTTATTTTCAATTCTCTGAAGGTCCAGTCAGATAAACTTTTATTAAGAGAATACTAAACAGAGATATGAGAAGAGGCAGAACTGCCAAGGGAACACCCAATTCCACCATCATAAACTCACACATACAGAAAAATGCCTACTGTAGTGTTGAGAAGAGGATCACGCAAGAGACACCCATATTACAAGATCACTAAAATGCAACACTAGCCTGGGGAAACTGCAGTGTGAAAAATCAAGTTAGAGCTTGCAGGTGTCTCTTCAAGGGCCCAATTTCTGCTCCAGTTAACGAGAAGATGAGACCTGGAATCAGAGGAAATTATTTTCCAGCATTCAGACTGAATGTCTTGTGCCTGTTGCACTGAGCACTTACCCCCCCCTTTTCTTCTGCTCTGTTCTTCCCTTTCTGAAATGAGGATGCTTATACATTGCTATCTCCAATCCCTAGACTTTGGAAACAGATAACTTGTCTAAATTCACAGGCTCAGAGTTAACTTGTGTGAGGATGAATCATGGTTTCAATCATATCAATATCTGATATAAATGAAACTCTGGAGATTGAATTTTAAAGTTGATAAAGAATGACCTGACTCTGAAGCTGCTGGCATAGAATGAATATTTGTATGTGGGAAGGATCTGTGTTTAGGATGTGGAGCAGAAGTAGAATGGGTAGTATAGTGTGGAGGTTCCCTCCCAAACTTAGGTTATTTAATTGCCATCGTGCTGTTTTTCAGTCTCTGTCGATGAGCAAAACAATTTACAGTTTTCAGCTTATCCAGTCTGTGATATTTCTTTTATTTATAGCAGCATAAAATGGAATATGGTAGATGAAGTAATATAAGGATATAAACTAAAGATATAAACACTTTTTGATACTTCTCCATTTACTTTGACTTGGTTCTTTAAATGTTAAAGGGCAGAAAGAAAGAAAATGAAATAAAATAAATAATAAGTAAAATAAATAAACCTCAGTGTAGTTTTTCTGGACTATAGTATTATACTATAAAAAGAACAATGCAAATACAACTATAGGTTGTTGTTTCTTTTCACAAACCATTATGGAAAAAGTAAATCCATTACAGAAAAGAAAAATCCAGGTTACTCACTGTTAGAAAATATGTTACAAATAAGTAAAAGAGGATTGATAAAAATGAATCCAGAGAAGTTAGAGTGAACCTACAAACTTCTGTGTAACTTTATGCTTTTGCTAAGATAGATACATAGAGAAATAAATACAGGTACCTTTGGACCCATTAATTCAAACATCGGCATATATTTCCTACTTCTATCTGATGATGTCTAAAAGCAATGATGCCCTTGTAGCAGAGAGTACATCAATTGCGCAGACCAATGCCTATGTTTCTAAATACATGTGTGTGTACCAGAGAAAATGTAGCCAAAAGGATAATCATAGTTCAGATGCCTCTTTGTTTTAAAGTCTTTATGAGCAGCTCTGCATAGTGGTACTATCTATCTATCTGCCTACCTATGTATGTAGGTAATCTCTGCATCTATCCAGCCGGCCAGCCAGCAATCTATCTCTGGAATAGGCCATAGAATCATTATAGGCCAGTTTCATATCTAATTGTGCATGAAGTTTTCCTTTCTTCATTCCAATTTTGCTTATGTGACTGACATAGATACTAGGTAAGAATATAAATAAAAATGTATTTTCTGGTTTCTGTAATTATCAGAGCAAAATGAACAATGTTTCATGAGACGATAATCTGACTGGCTTAATAAGCAAAAAGACAGTTTCTCCATCATAAATGAGATGATTAAAATAAGAAACCTATTCTGCTTGACTATGTAGTAAATAGAAGTTATTTTTAAGCTGCAAGTTTGGATTTAAAACCCTATGGACCATTACAAATTCTAGAAAGTAGTCTTGTATGTTAGAAAAATAGTAAAGAAACCAGTTTGTAATGATCTTAGAAGAAAATGAAAGGTTTGTTTTGAAATTTAGTGGTATATTGAGTCAATTTTGTGAAGTACTTAGATTCTGGGTTCTACTTTTAAAATTCCAACAAAGATTCAAAATAATATAGTCTTTAATAATTACATCTGAGAATATGCAGTTAGGGATAAACTGTTATTCATATCTACCTTAATTTAGCAGCACCTCCTTTCATTTACAGGGATATTTTAGTTTTAAAGGATTTAATTTTAAGTCACAAACCTGAGCAGAAATATATAAAGCATTTTCCATTTTTTATTACATAGTCATTAGTCTCCTCCCCCACCCCAATCCCCAACTGAGCCTGGAGTTCTGTGAATGCAAAATAAGTGGACATGTCTAAAGAATGTAAATATCTTTTGACTGCAGAAAATCAATACAACTGCCCAAGACAGGATCTAATGGTGCTGTGCCAGGCATTGATTTTTCTTTAATTTAAATAGTGAGTAAAAAATACATTACATTCAATGAGTCTTTCCAGAATACTCTTGACTGCGGCTTCCTTTTATGAGAAGTATTCATATGATCTTTAACCCTCTAAGAGTAAGTTACATTTTAGTAACATCTTCTTTGTTCATGGTCTAGAATAACAGTAGCTTTTAGTTAAGAAGTGAATGTGTTCAGTTATTTTGTTGCCATTTGTACCTTTCTCCAGGAGTTGATTTTGGAAAGGCTTTGGTAAATGGTTATCTGTTCTTTTCTATATCAGGTTATCACTAGATGTACTGTCTGCTGGTTCCAAGTATGACTGCTGAAATAAGAGCATGAAACAGTAGCTTCTCATTACACCTGGAAACAGTAAGAGTATATTATTTATAATCTCATTATCTCAATGGATACTGGTAGATGTGCATATGCTCTCATTATCTCTACTAGGGATTGTAATGATTATATAATATATATGTGGGGGTCTCATTTTGTGTTGGGGAATTGAGGAATCACATTTAAAATTAAGTGTTCTGTTTTGTAAGTAACATGAGGTGGGTGGATAACTGGTTGAAAATTCATTGAGCTTTTTCTCTCATTAGTGTTTCCATTTTTCACATGGATTTGATATTTGCTCTCAAATACCTACAGTTATAAAATTCTGGGAATTGAAGGAAATTATAGAAATGGATTATACACAAATACTGAAGAAAGTTGATGAGCTAAGGTGTAACAACCAGCACCTCTTACCCAAGATTGTCATTCAAATTAAAATGAAGAGAGTAAGAAAGAGTTAGATGAATAATCATGAATAATAAATCCTTGAGTTTGAGTTTTATGTGGTTTGTTAGTCATAATTTTCATCTCTGTAAAAATTACCTGGGACAAACAGTTTTTTTTTAAATTATTGTGAAAATACTGTACAGAGGGGTTACAATTACATGGGCAAGGTAATGAGTACATTTCTTATCAAGCATTGTTGCCACCTCCTTTGTTTCCTCTTCCCATCCATTCTCATCTCTCCCCCACCACCCACTCCCCCATCCCACCCTGGCCAAAGTTGTAAAGTTCATTTTTCGACATAACAACTTGTACATCTCATTGTTGCAATGGGTCCACCTGTATCCCTATTTAAACAATGACAAACAGTTTTTAAAGAGGAAAATTATTTGGGGTGACAGATTCAGAGTTTTCTTCCACAGTCACTTGTCTCCATCACTTTGTGTCTGAGGTAAAGCAGAGAATCATGGCAAAAATGCACTGTAGAGCAGGACTGTCCACCACATGGTGATCAGAAAGCAGGGACACAGAGGGAGAGATGAGGGGTGGGGAGGTTTACTCATCCAAAGTCTACCCACCAGTGGCCTACTGTCCCCAGACTTTGCCTTTTAGATGATACCACCTCCCAATACTGTCATCATAAGTCATCACTAGATCGATCCATTGGTTAAGTCTGAGTCCCTTTCACAAAACCCCAGCTATGAACATTGCATTAGAAGACCAAGCCTTCAAGAAATTAGAATTTGGGGGACACTTTATACCCACACAGTTCTTACAACAATTCTCATTTCTAGCACCCTACAGATCAGCTTCCTTACCTGAAACAGTAGGTAAGAAGATCATTGCTTAAAATAAGCAATTAAAAATAAAATTATTTGATTTTAAGCATGTTAACAAATATATCATTCAATGTTATAGATAGTTTTTTAAAAAAAGCTTGGGTAGAGGGACAAAGAAAAATCATACAATTTACCTGGATTTTTAATGTTTCCAAATAAAATCTTCCAAACCAAAACCAAGCCTGAGTAAGTTCTATCACTGACATACTAATTACTGATGTATACTTCCAAGTAAGCTGCTAAAGTATTACATAATCAAAACTCCTACTTAACCTCCATTCTTTTCAAATTTTCATTGAGGGATTTAATTAATTAGACTCGTGACTTTAAATAATTGGAAGTACAAATATAGGCTAGTCTAGTAATACTTACTAGTTTTAGAGATAACTAAACCTTATTTCCCCCTTCAATACATTAA
>NW_012267232.1:13911895-13920094 GCF_000151885.1 Dipodomys ordii
TCAAAACAATCACATGAAAGAAAAAAAACATTTGAATACATATCTTAAGGTTCATTTCCCTAACTTCAACTTATCTGACCTTTTCTGCTTGACTCAGACATATACTAGATATTGCAAATAAGAGAAACCATGGGACCTATGTTTCTTTGGGCCTGGCTTACTTCACTTAATATAATTTTTTCCAAGCCTTTCCATTCTCTTGTGTATATATACCACATTTTCTTGATCATTCATCTACTGAGGGGCATCTGGGTTGGTTCCATATCTTAGCTATAGTAAATAATGCTGCAATAAACGTAGTCATACTGGTAGCTTTAGTAAGGCCTTGTTTGTGAATATTTGGGTAAATGTTCAAAAGCGGTATTGCTGGGTCGTAGGGGAGCTCTATGTGGAGTCTTTTGAGGAACCTCCATACTGCTTTCCAAAGTGGTTGAACAAGTTTACACTCCCACCAACAATGCTGTAAGATTCCCTTCTGTCCACATCCCCTCCAGTATCTGTTGTTATTAGAGTACTTGGTTTTAGCCATTCTAACTGGAGTGAGGTGGTATCTCAATGTTGTTTTGATTTGCATTTCTTTTTATGGCTAGGGAGGTTGAGAATTTCTTCATGTCTCTATTAGCCATCCTTCTTTCCTCTTCATAGAAGTTTCTCTTTAAGTCTTTAGACCACTTATTTATTGGGCAGTTGTTTCTTTGAAAATTTTTTGTTGGGGGATTTAATATTTTGAGTTCCAGGTATATTTTAGGTATGAGACCTTTGTCCATTGTATGGCTAGTGAAGATCTTCTCCCAATCTGTGGGCTTTGAGAATGCATAATTTTTAACTGCTGTTTTCTCTTTCACATGAGCCTGACAAATGACAGATGTTTCTGAACAAGTCACTGTATCCTTCACTATGTGGCTGCTCTCATTGGCTCTAAGCAGGATATAGAATGCTGGTCTTGAGTTCAACCAGTGACAGTTATGTGATTGATCCCTCAGTTAAACCTTAGGTTTATATTCAAATGGAAATATAATTCATTATTTTCTTAGTTCATGTTATTTTGCTGCAACAAAATAATTGAGAGTACATAATGCATATAGAAAAGAAGTCCTCACATATCATGGCATCAGCATTGGGTGAGGAGCCAAAGAAACAGAAAAGGAAGCATGTGGAGGAGAAAGAGAACATGAGTAAGATGGTAAATCAGGAAACAAGGGACCAGGGTAGATTAGGCTTTCTTTTACAACACCTCTTATCTTGAGAACTAATCTGTTCCTAGAGTCCTGGATTAATCTCTTCCCAAGGGTAGTTCTGACCCTAGTACTGCCACTAGATCCACCTTTTAAAGAACCCATCGTCTTTGTTACTGTGCCAAGAAATTGACCTCAGCATGAGTTTTGACAGAAATGATCTGTATCCATACTATAGCCTTCTGCTGTAGGTCCCCAAATCGTACTTCAAATTGCATCCATCCCAGGCCAATAGAGCCAAATTCCATTTCAACAAGATTAAAAGCTCTATGTCCTGGTTACTATCTAATACCTGGGGCAAATTCTTTTCAATTTTGAGGTGTGTAGAGATGATGGCAGGGAGGAGGGGGAGGGATGGGACCTACTAGATCAAAGTTTCCAAGACACAATGGCTGGGGTGTTTTTCCTGTTCCCAAAACTTTCATACTACAAATGGGAGAGTCATGCAGAAAGGAGATCACCTTAAATCTTAAAACTTTTTCACTCCATATCCATCTTCTGCACACTGAGGTACAGAGTGAGTTCCCAAGTAGGCCAATTCCGATGACCTTTTTTGGCTTCAATGAACATATGGAGGTGTTCCCAAGCTTGTCTTGAATGATGTCACTGGCTATCCCAGTGAGGTCTCCTGAATTGCGGTGCTGTGCTCATGGGTCCACTAGGCATTCTATTCTAGAAACTCTGCAGATTCCTCTCCTGCACTAGGAGGACACTGCCAGGGGTTGCCAGACCCTTTGAAATCTCAGAGAACGTTTCCATGACCCCATAGCTCTTGCACCTCCACTCCTATAGAATGCACCTCATGGACACCACCAAGGTCCACTCTGCTCCCTTGGAGCAGTTGGCACAAACTATACCTGGGCTTGTACAAGGCCACTGCTAGGACACCCGAGCACTGCATCAGGGTGGGGAGCAATGCAGAGTACACAAGTGACCTTGGGCGGAGAGCCCGAGGAAGGCCCCCTGGTGGAGGGTCTGTGAAGGGCACTTTGAGAAGAGGCCCCCATAGAGGGCACTCTGGGCACTTTTCCCATGACCACTTTATCAGCCTAGGTGAGTGGGCTTTGTGGACTCCTGCAATGCCCTCTGGGCTTATTGTTTTTCTGCACAAACCCTGCTTTTCTCTCTCCATAGTTATTTCTTTAATAAGCAGTTGCTCAGAGTGCTATGATTTTATTCACCTGGTACACTTTTGCTTCATTCTTTGCGCGGTCAAGCTGCAATTTTTCCAAATGTTTCTGTTCTGTTTTTACTTTGCCCCCAAATATCACTATAAATCTCACTGAATGAAGCCAATAGCACCCATGCTGCTCCTTATATGACTTGCTTAGAAAAAAAGTATTCACTAAATACCCTAGGTTATCGTGCTTCAATTCGACCTTCCAGGAAGCCCTGCGGCTGGAGACAGTACAGCCAAGTACTTTGTAATTGTATGACAGAGTGGCCTTTTCTCCAGGTTCCAGCAGATATTTATTATTTCCTTCTGAATTCTCATCAGCATAGCCTTTGCCGCGCACGTTTCCGTCAACATTCTAGTCACATCTACTTGACCAGTCTCTAAGAAGTTCTGCTTCTTCCCTATTCTTTTATCTCCTGAGCCCTTACCAATGTTACCTAAAAAGGATTTGTTTAATTTTATTTCTCCAATTTTTTTTACAAACTGTGTCCATTATTCAGTTTTATAGTTCTTTCCACATTTTTGGATGCCATGATAGTTACAATGCAACTCCTCAGGATATATATTTTTTTTGTTTTAGACCATTTTGGTTGCTTTTAATAACCTATTTGATCATGACGCACTCACTTAAGAAAAAAAGGAGCTTTATTTGATTGATGATTCTAGTGGTTTGGCAGTCCAATCTAAATGACCATGGACTCTGGAGAGCCACTCCTGAACTGTGTCATAATATGGTAGAGAGGTAGTAGGCAAATCGCAAGGCAATAGGAGAAGCAGAAGACCTAGCCACTCACCTGGAAGGTAATCATTCCACAAGACCAGCACTAACATTTTCATGAGAGGAATAGTCTACTTCATAAATTTTGCCCCACCTTAATATTAATCCATTGGAGAATTAAGCTGTGTGAGTTTGGGCTGGGATAAACTGTAACTTCCAACAGAGGAAGAGTGAGCTATGTTAAGAGATGCTCAGAAACTTGGTCACAAGAAATATGATATTCTTCTCTGTTCCCCATGTTTTACCTCCACCCAACTTTCTCCTGCTCACCCACTTAAGCTTCAAAGTGGGTCTGGATTTATCTCACTTACAACCAAGATTAGTTTCAGATGAATTTATTCCTGATCAGCCCACTCACCAGAGAGTATACTTGTCAAATATTCTTTACTCTTACTGCATCTTTTATCTGCATAACTGATCTATGATGTTCATATGTAAAACATATGCACATATATAAAATGGATTAAGATTTCTTTTACATTTTTGAATTTTTATTCCCTTTTGGGTTAAATATGTTGAAGTTATATGATTGTTATCAAACATATCACATTGATTTCATGTCCTTAGTGAAATTTATTTCACTGCTATGTAGTCTCTGTTCTGGCTATATATTACTGTAAAATGAAACCACAAAGCTGAGTAGCTTCCTTGGTATATTCTTGGTTTTTCTTGTTTTGTTTTGTTTTGTTTTTCTAGTTGTGGGCTTGAACTCTGGGCCTGAGTGCTGTTCCTCAGCTCTTCAGCACAAGGTGAGCACTCGATCACTTGAGCCATAGTGCCACTTCCAGTTTTATGGTGGTTAATTGGACATAAGTCTCATGGACTTTCCTGCCTGGGCTGGCTTTGAACCACAATCCTGAGATCTCAGTCTTCTGAGTAGCTAGGATCATAGGTATGAGCCACCAGCACCCAGTTTCCTTGGTATATTCATATACAGTTTGGAGAAAGCACTATTGAAAAGGTTTAATTCTTCCCCATGCATCAACTGAATTCAACTGAAGACTAGAGGACTTAAAATCATCAAAGTATGTTCCCACAGTTTCTGTCAAATATACAGTCACTCAGGCTGAAGGCTGGGTATATTGATTGCTCTCCTTATGGAACTTCTCTTTAGACTTGACTTCCTCAGGACATAGAGGCTGAATCCAAGAGCAGAGGAAAATGCCTTCATCTTTTCTCAACTTTTCCCTTCTACCATATTCCATTATTCTTGCTCATGAAGCAGGCAAAGTTTTAAAAGGCCAATCACAGGAGCCATGAGATATAACTTGGAGAATAGTCTGACTACATTCTATGCAGTGACTTGAGGTTTATTACTGTATTAATTTGTTTTCATTTGCCTCTGTATCTGCCTTGAAGTCTACATTAATTTACTTATTGAAATATCCACTGAGTTCTGCTATATCATGTTTATGCATTTTAATTTCCTACCATCCTGCAAGTAAAATCTAATATTTCTATCCAATCATAAATGCAGTAAAATGATGGTACTCAATAATGTCTCAACTGGTGTACATTTATAACTAGCCTAATTAATTTGCATTTATTAGATACCATGTTTTGAATGTGCCACCCAAAATTCATATGTTTCAAAATGTATCCTCAATGCAACAGTGCTGAAGGTTGAGCTAAGCCTAAGAGATGATTCGACTATGTTTATACTGCCTTCATGAGTGGCTAAATACTGTGTCTGCAGGATTGGGTTAGTTATCCTGAGAGTATGTTCCTTATGAAAGAACGGACTTGACAAGGAAAATAAACAATAAATAGTTTTCAAGTGATTTCTATATAAAAGCCATAAAGAAAGAAAGCACAAAATATTCAGACCTAGAAAATAGCCAAGTAGAATTTCTGAAAATTATAAACAAACAATCAAATATAAACAACAACAAAACAGAAAAACAACATTTATTAATGTGTCTTCAGTGGATCAATTGAACACTGGATTTGATATAGCTGGGAATCAACTATGTTAAGCTAAACTGAATTAATTGGGTTGCAATTGGAAAAATACAAAGATGGCAAGGAAAAAAATGAACTATGGAAGATTTATTGACAAGGGAAAACACTTTCTCAGAAAGAAAATAACAGAATTAGTGAAAGGCAATGTGTGCTGACATAATACAAAGTAAGCATTTACATAGTCCACAAACAAAAACTGTAGCTGAGAAATTTCAACATAAAACCATCCTTTAAAATTGTAGCAAAATTGCAGAATACAGAAATGAAAAATGTTCTTACAAAATACAGTGAGAAAAGACATACTGCTTAAGAACTAAACTGACAGCAAATAAATATTTCAACAGCAAAAATAGAGTCTAGAAGACAAAAGAGAACATCTTGAAAATGCTAAAATTGCAAAGATAAAATAACTGTCACTTAGAACTCTGCACTAAGTTAAATTGTCATTCAAGATTGAGGGTTAAATAAATATATTTCCATTACTAAAAAAAGCCCAAGAGAGATAACTACACAAGAAAAAGAATCATTTGGGAAGAAGAAAATGAATTTAAAAAGAAGACATAAGATTGAATCAGGAAAAGCAAGCAAACAATTTAATACACTTAAAACTACAATTAAAAATGTTGACTTCCTGGCAGTCATATTTATCTTGAACTCTTTTCTTTGTAAATACTTAGAATATTTTTTTCTTGTGTAGTGTTTTACAGGAAAAATATGTTAGGATAATTCATTAACATAGTAAAAGTCCTAAAAATAGCCATAACTTTGTTATGTTGAAAACTATTATAGTTCATGAAATCATTTCTAAATTAGCCCTTCTGAAAGCAACATAAAGATTTTTATGTAATTTAAGAAAGAGAATTTTTGTGAATTCACAAATGTATGTAATGAATTTATAAATTCATGTTGTTACTGTTATAAAAATACTTGGTCTTCTGGAAATAAAAATTTGTCCTCATCCCAGATTTGTAGCATTCAAAGACAATATTTAATAATACTTCATTTAACAAGGGCACTATGAATAAATTTCACTTAAGATGAAGTAATGTCTTCACTCCCCATTAGCTTGAAGTTACTGAAAGCAAATGTTTTTTGGCATGGTTTAAAAATTCATGTGTTTTTCCTTTGAATTGATAGGCACAAACATAGAGTGACTGTTTCTAAAGGTACCATTCTTTCAATGCTGCAACAAAAACATTAATAATGAAATAATGTTAGCAGTATGACAATCATGACAACTATAACATTTCTTGCCCCTCAATGGTCTTTGCTAGGTCTTTTCAGAATAATGCTCTGTGTGTGTGTGTGTGTGTGTGTGTGTGTGTGTGTGTGTGTGTTGTGTTGTGTGTTGGTCCTGGGGCTTGAAGTCAAGGCCTGGGCACTGTCCCTAAACAATTTTGATCAAGTCGAGTGCTCCAGTACTTGAACCATATCTCCATTGCCATCTTTTTGCTGGTTAACTGGAGATAATCTCCTCATGCTTTGTCCTCACACCATTTTTTATTGCTCCTAAATATGCCAGTCACACTACATTCCTGGAGCTTCAGCACAACAGTCCGTCACCAGGAATGTGTGCCTTTCAGTATCCTCAGTACAGTCTGTTCTTTGTCAAAATGTCACCTCATTCAGTAAAGTGAAATTAATCACTAGTGCCTGTAGTACTCATTGTCACTGTCAATCACTTTACCAGATGATATTTGTTTTCATAAAATTTGTTCCCACTTAGTATGACATGCTTTCTATGACCAGATACTATTCTACTTTCTGAGAAAAGACTATAAAAATCCTCGACCAAGTAATGTTTCACTATAACATAGTACCAGATTTTATATATATTTGTTATTCCCCTTCTGCCAGAGCCCCTCCTCTCTTGGAAAGTAAGATCAGTGCAAGTAGCACTGTTACTATTGCATTCCTGGAATCTATAACAAGGTCTATAAAACAGAAACTGTTCAATACACATTTGTTGGATAAGTAAATATAAAAATGAATAAAAATATTAAAATAAATAATAAAACCAAACTATGGACTTAGGAAGTATTTTTTTATATTTTTGAAATAGTTTAAGGAACATTGGTGTTACTTCTTTAAAGGTGTCATAGGATTCATCATTTAATCCATCCAGCTCTTGGCTTGTCTTTATTAGGATATTCTTTATTTCTGTTTAAATTTCATTACTCCTTATAGACCTATTTTAATTATTGCTATGTTATTCGATTTTTGTAGTTCATATAGAGCAGTAAATCTGTCCATTTCTTCTTCATTATCTAGTTTTCTAGAGTATATATTTACCAAATATGCCCTAATGATCTTCTAAATTCCATTGGTGTCTGGTATTATGTTTTTCTTTTCATGTTTTATTTTATTAATTTGTATCTTTAATTTCTTATTTTGGTTAGTTTGGCTGCAGATTCATAAAATTTTGTTTGTCTTTTCAAAAATTCAATTCTTCTTTTCAATGATTCATTCCAAGAGAAAAAAAATAGAAAATAAAAAATCAAATAGAGAAGAAAAAAGTCAAATTATCTCTATTTGCAGGTTTTATGATCTCATACATAAAGAACCCAAACTCCAAGGCTCTTATAAATATGTTTAGCAATGTAGTAGGATAGAAAATCAATACACAAAGTTCAATAGTTTTTCTATACACCAACAATGAACAGGTTGAAAGAAATCAAGAAAGCAATACCATTCACAATAGCTTCAAAAAGCATTGAGTAAACATAACTAAATGTATAGTTTTCTACAATGACACCTGTACATCACTAAAGAAAATCAACCAGATGCCAATGACTTATACCTGTAATCCTAGATATTCAGGAGGCTGAAATCTGAGAATGTGTTTTGAAGCCAGCCTGGGCAGAGAAGTCTGACATCGTTATCTCCAATAACTAACCCCAAAAGAGGCAGAAGGGGAGCTGTGACTCAAAAGGTAGAACACTATCTTTGAGCAAAAGAAGCTCAGGGTCAGCACCCAGGCCCAGAATTGAAGCTCCACGAGGGTCACAAAAAAGGAAAGAAAGAGAGAGAGAGAGAGAGAGAGAGAG
>NW_012267232.1:13920286-13930220 GCF_000151885.1 Dipodomys ordii
GGAAGGAAGGAAGGAGGGAAGGAAGGCAGACAGGCAGGCAGGCAGGCAGGCAGGCAAGGAAAGGAAAGGAAAGGAAAGGAGATAGAGAAAGAAACAAAGAAAGAAGGAAGGGGAAAAAAGCAACAAATCAAAGAACACGCCAGACAGTGGGGAAAACTTCCATGCTCATGGATTCACAGAATTAATAATTGTGAAAATGCTGTTCTACCAAAAACAATCTCTATGTTTAATGTACCACTCATCAAAATTTTGATGGTATTCTTTATGTCAATAGAAACATCAATCCTAAAACCCAAATAGAAGCACAAAAGACATTGGACAGCCAAAGCAGTCCTGTATAGAATGAACAACACTGTAGTTATCACAATACCTGACTTCAAACTACACTACAGAACCATAGTGACAAAAACAGCATGCGACTACACAAAATAACCGTGTGGACTAATGAAACAGAATGATGACCCAGAAATAAGAGAACACGTTTATTATCAGCTGATTTTTGAACAAGAGTGTCACAAATATGGTGAAGAAACAGTATTTGAACAAATAGCACTGGTTAAACAGGATACTCTCTTGTAGATGAGTGAAATTAAATCCTTGTCTCTGACCCTGTACTGATATCATTCCATACTGGAATGTGAGGTTTTAATACTTTAAAATTACCACAGCCTGGCTCTGATGGCTCACGCTTGTAATCCTAAAGACACAGGAGGCTGAGATATGAGAATCGAGGTTCAAAGCCAGCCCTTAATCTCCAATTAATCACCAGAAAACCGGAAGTGGCACTGTGGCTCCAGTGGTAGAGTGCTTGCCTTGAACTGAAGAGCTGAGGGACAGCGACCAGGCCCAGAGTTCAAGCCCCATGACAGATACATACACACACACACACAAAAAAAAAAAAAACAAAAGACAGCCCTAGCAGGAGAATTGGTGAGACTCTTAACCATTAGAAAACCAGAAGTGCAGTGGCACTGTGGCTTAAAGTGGTAGAGTTCTCTCCTTGAGCAAAAAAGCTCAGGGACAGTGCCCAGGCCGAGTTCTAGCCCCATAGACAAAAAATAAAAAACAACCCTATCACAGAAAATATTGAAATATACTGGGACAGACAATAATTTCATGGATAGGACCACAATTATTCAGCAAATAAGAGCAAAAGGCTGAAAAGGGGGATTGCATTAAACTAAGAAGTTTCTTTATAACAAAGGAATAGTTACTGGCAGCTTATTGGAGTAGGAGGAAATCTTTGCAAGCTATACATCAGTCAAAAGATTAATAACCAGACTAAACAGTGAGTTCAAAAAACTAAACTAAGCAACTAAAAGGTAGAAAACTGAACTAAACAATTGTAAAAACAAATTACATATGGCCAATAAACATATAATGCAATGTTCAATGTTTTTGAACATGAAAGGAATGCAAATAGAAACAATGAAGTTTTATCTCACTCTAATCAGTATAGTAATCATCAAGAACACAAACAAC
The DNA here is from genome assembly GCF_000151885.1 of Dipodomys ordii. NCBI lineage: Eukaryota > Metazoa > Chordata > Mammalia > Rodentia > Heteromyidae > Dipodomys > Dipodomys ordii. The sequence continues at coordinate 13,921,769 of NW_012267232.1, forward strand.
AAATGGTGAGGATAAGGGGAAAAGGAGAATCATATACACCATTGGTGGGAATATAAATTAGTGTAACTACCATGGAAATCAGTATGTAGGTTCCTCAAAACAGGACTACTGTATGTTCCAATGATATCAGTCTTGACAAAGCATAAATCAAGATGGATGCAACAGAGACATTTATATACTGATATTATTTCAGTGCTTTTTTGATGTGTGTGTGTATAAGTGTGAAGAGAGAGAATATTTCTCAGCCATAAAGAAGAATGAAATTATATTATTGGCAGGAAAATGGATGCAGCTAGAGATTATTTCTTATATAAAATAAACCAGGTTCATAAGGACAAATACACATTTTCACCTATGTTCTGAATCTAAACCTAAAAGATACAGAGAGAGAGAAATACTGTGATTGTGAGACTGCTAGAGAAAAAAGGGAGAAAGGACAGCAAAAAGAGAATAATACAGGGTACATAATACTGAAATACATGATATCAAAATATGAAGCTCTAAGAAGAAAACTCACTGATAGCTGTGAACTGCAGAAGATAGGGGAAGATGGAAATAGCATTAGAGAAGGTCATTAATATTAAAATATTGTATTGTGTGCCTATAATATCATGGCAAAACCCTATTCGGTAAGAAGGTACCAACACAAGGGAGAAGGGACAATGGAAGGGTGGATGTGGATGGATATAATCAAAGTGCTTTTATATGTATGTATGAAAATATAAAGATAAGGGGCTGGGAAGGTGGCTTAGTGGTAGAGTGCTTGCCTTGCATGCATGAGGCCCTGGGTTCGATTCCTCAGCACCACGTAAGCAGAAAAAGCTGGAAGTGGTGCTGTGGCTCATGTGGCAGAGCACTAGCCTTAAGCTGAAGAGCTGAGGGGCAGTGCCCAGACCCAGAGTTCAGGCATCATGACTGGCAAAAAAAAAACAAAACAACGAAAATATAAAGATAAAAACCTGCCAAATTGTTTTCAAAAAAGGAGAGAGGGCATGAGGAAAAATGATGGAAAGGGTGGAACTGATCCTGCTACATCTTCTTCAGGTATGGAAATACCACAATGAAAACTCCTTGTATAACTAATATATGCTAATAACAAAAAATGGTCAAAAATATCAATAACTAAAAAGCAAAATTTCTATTTAATCTTTTTCCCAAATATTCCTTAACATCTTGTCTTCTATATCTCTCTTCCCTCTCCGGTTTTATAATGAAAACTTCACACGAGGAAACATGACATAGGAAAAATGAAAAGCTTAGTATGGAAATTTAAAGCATCTATCCATTTATCAGAGCAACTAAAATTGATAATAAAAATCTAATCTAATCAGAAAAGGAATTTATTGGGAAGACTATGGGCAGCTTGAAAAATTAAAGGGAATGCTTTAAATAATTGCTGAAAAAGAAGGTAAGGATGATTCTGCCATCTTCTCCTCCCCTTCCTCCTCTCCCTTTCTTCCTCCCCCTCCGCCTCTCCCTCTTCCTCCTCTTCCTCCTCCTTTTTTTCTTCTTCTCTTCCTCCTTCTCCTCCTCTTCCTTGTCCTCCACTTCCTCCTCCGATCCTCCTCTTTTCTTCTTCCCCTCCTTCTTCTTCTCCTCCTCCACCTCCTCTTCTTCCTCTTTCTTCTTTTTAACTTTGCTCAAAGTTTAAGTTCTCAGGATGAAAGACTACTTGGCCAAGATTGTGTTACATGTTCATACCTTAGCTGAGTCAGAGCTTGCATAAAACCTCTCTTAAGATTGGATAGGAAAAGGGTTATTTCCATCATGAAAATAGGAAGGTTGTTCAGGATGCTAAGCAGATTCTTGGAAGTAAAAACAGCAGATATCTATTACCTAAGGAGAGATTTTCAAATGGAGAAGGGAGATTTCTCAATATCTTTCCTTGTTCGTAAATTCTCCACCCTTAATAATTTTCAGTGTAATGCTACCATAATAATCTTTTGAGAAGAAAACACAGTTTTATATCAATGAACAAGTAGAAATAACGATCGATTATTTTTATCATTAAAACATTTGTTTTTCTTGTGCCAGGCACCAGTGGCTCATGCCTGTAATCCTAGCTACTCAGGAAGCTGAGATCTGAGCATCTCAGTTCAAAGCCAGCCCATGAGTCCCTGAGACTCTTTTGTCCAGTTAACTACCAGAGAACCAGAAGTAGCGCTGTGGCACAAGGGCTCACCTTGAACTTAAGAGCTCAGGGACAGAAACCAGGCCCAGTGTTTAAGCACCCCTCAAAAAAATTTTAAAATAAAACATTTATTTTTCTAAAATTATTTTAACCAGTGTTAAGGGAACTCATAAACATTAAGGTGAGACAAAAAAACATAACTGAAAACAATGAATGTAAGTTCAGATTTGGCATGATGTCACCATGATCACTTTAAGTTTGATGTAAATTACTGAGTTTCTGGTCCCAATTACATATCTGAGAAGTACTATAATCATAATGTTTAATAGGATTGGGTCAGTTGGTGACAATGCTTGGATTATGCTCCCAAAATGCAAAATTGGAACAATAACGGTGTTTTCTGAACTCTCTTGCTAGAATTATGGAAGAACAAAAGACACAATGGAGAAAAAGTTTTAGCATACAAGTGCTAAAACCAACAACACCAGACATTATATTAATGCTATGTATACAAAGACTTTCATTAAGTATTACAGTGAATATGGCTTATGTAAAGTATTCTATAAAGTGATGTTTCACAAAGAATCAATTTTGGGATCAATATTTTATTCATAAGTTTATCCAGGCTAACTTTAATATATTCAATTGAATCACCAAACTCTATTTATTCCTCAGAAGAGGTAACAAAATGCATTTGTATTGTTCTGTCTTTCAGTAAGGAAGTAATCAACTGCCAAATATAAAAAACATGTGACATATTTCAGAATATGCATCAACATTCTAAAATAGAAAATAATCTTATCCTCATTTTGCAGTCAGACTGTAGTCAAATTTTATAAACAAAAAGAGGATAAGTTTGATATTTTGTTTCAATTAACTTTTAAAAATTAAATCTTACATTTTTGGGAAATTCAGTAATTCTCTCTCTCTCTCTCTCTCTCTATATATATATATATATTACAAAATTAAGGAAAGTAAAGGAAGGAATGGGTTGAAAGGGGTGACACAGATCAAGATGCACTGCAATAGACAGATAGATTGATTGATTGATTGATTCTATGTATCTATCTATGCCAAATTTTCTTGATCCATTCATCCACTGAGGGGCATCTGGATTGGTGCCATATCTTAGCTATGGTAAATAATGCTGCAATAAACATAGTTGTGCTGGTAGCTTTAGTATGGCCTTGTTTGTGATCATTTGGGTAAATGCCTAAAAGTGGGATTGCTGGGTCACAGGGAAGCTCTATGTGAAGTCTTTTGAGGAACCTCCCTACTGCTTTCCAAAGTGGTTGAACAAGTTTACATTGCCAACAATTCAGTAGGGTTCCCTTTTGGCCACATCCCCTCCAGCATCTGTTGTTATTAAGACATGAGAGATTTTATTTTTCTTGTTGTTCTTTTTAATGTACTTATAATGTACTATGTGATTCTCTTTTGTTTCTTCCCACATGGTACAACCCTTGTTGACTCTGTATTTGATTCAGGTGTCCTGTATCTAGTATAAACATTTTTCTAATTTGGGGAGGGGAAGGGAAATAACAAAATGCTGAAATAAGGATACAAGATGACCCATTGTAACAATGAGATGTACAAGACACTATGTTGAAAACGAACTTTACAAATTCGGGGTGGGGGGAAGGGATGGGGCTGGGGAGATGGGAAGGTGGGGAGAAATGGTATGGTAGGGGAAAAACAAAGGAGGTAGTAACAATGCTCCATAGGAAATGGATGCATTACCTTGCTCATGTAACTGTAACTTCCCTGTACAGTATCTTTACAATAATATATATATATATATATATGTATATATATATATATATATATATATATAAAGATACACTGCATTCAGAAACTACTTTGTTAAATGGCAACTTCTTTATGCAATTACTTAAAGAAAATATGGTCTGATAAAAAAATATTAACTGTACTGTGTGTGAAATTCAACTTCTTCTTCCCATGTGAATTCCATATAGGATCTAAAAAGATTGTTTTTCTTTCCTCATGCAAGTGTTTGGCAGAAGAAATTGTACTGAGAACAGAGTCCTTAAATAACATTCCAAGGCAAAGCAGATCTCTCGGAGGAATGTGATGTTCTAGGACCTCAGAAATTTACACTTTCAAGAACTTCCACCTTATAGAATCCATTTTTCAGTCTGTCCCTAATGCCAATAAGCAGCACACAGGCAATTTATAATGCAGTAAACAGACACTCAGATCGGCCTTTTTAGCTGAGCAGTTTAAACAAGGCCACTAAAACAATGACACCCTGAAAATAAGCTCTTTCATCTTGTGTGCTAGCAATCGATATTAAGACACTAGAATTACTACAACATAAGTAGTTTGAAGTTCTCTTACTCTAGAAAAACTAGCAGAGGCTAAACTTTATTTAAAATAATTTTGACTGTAGAAAATGTATTTAAGAAATATAAAATACATGAAGTAATTAAATATATACATAAAATAACCTACAAAATGTATACATTACTTTGTTAGAGTTAAATTAATATAAGGGATTATGGTTGCACTTGATTATATGATGAAATGAATTTAATCTAATAAATAATAAGTACATAATCTAGTTGCATTCATCAAAATCAGATACTATTTGCTTTTTTATTGATGTTTTATTTTCTTAATTTAAATGACCTATTGGTTATATACGTGTGTTTCATAGTTACAAATATAACAATCATGTTTATTTTTCATCAAAGTAAATATGAGGCAAATCTCATTAAAATATGAAACTATCTCATTTTAATCCAGAAGTGGGAAATATATTGTGGGCTGCTTAAATGACTAAAGACTGGCATAGATATTATTAACATACAGGATAACAAACTCAAGACAGTGATGAACACTGTAGTGTTAAACATAATACCTTCTCAAGATAACAGTACTAGGGATGTGAGTTTTATCCTAAGTTGATAAATAGAAATGTCTTCTACATATTTACATATTTGTAGTGGTGACTTGCAGGCAGGTCATGTTTCTAAGGAATATGAGGAAAATAGTGAATCTTAATGAGAACTCCATATGACTTTGCAGAAACTGGTACAATCAAAGATGGAAGCAATTGATTTCCCAAAATCAAAAATGTGATTATTCTGTACTTTAGAAGCAACATCTGGAAGTTTTTGAAAACAGATACTTTTGTTAAACTCGGTATCATCATCTAGCAACAGTTTGCAATTTACAATTAATAAAATATAGTAATAAAATTTATTGAATGACTCTGCCAAAGGTGCTAGTTTCTAGAAATATATTAATATCTCATTTAAAAGTTACAACAGTACAGTAGTTGATGTAAACCCCATAGTGGTAAGAATTTAAGGTTTGGAGAAGAAAGCATAATTTACCCCCATAGTATCCTACTTTTAATTAGATTTATATAAGGTCATAGATAACAGGACCTTTCATACAACAACACAATTAGTCCTTGTTTAATTTTAATCTAGCTTAATCTCTAGTCTCAGTGGATTTAATTTTTGCTAACATTGGCAAAGTTAAGCTAATTAATATAGAACTGAGCAGGGCACTGGTGGCTTATACCTGTAATCCTAGTTACTCAGGAGGCTGAAAACTGAGGATCATGGTTCAAAGCCAGCCTGGACAGGAAAGTCCATGGGGCTCTTAGCTCCACTTAACCACTCAGAAAACTGGAAGTGGTGTTGTGGCTCAAGTGATAGAGTGCTCGCCTTGAGCTGAAGAGCTGAGGGATAGCGCCCAGGCCCAGAGTTCAACCCCATGACCATAAAACAAACAAAAACACAACAAAACAAAACAAAGATGGAACTGTTATGAGAAGAAGCCATGTAAAGAGTATGCAAAGTGAAAATGGAACAATAGCCATTTTTATTTTATCTGTACTTTTGTCTTCAAACTCTGAATTAGCCACTTTCATGAAATTTATTATAAATGTAGATAAGAATGTAAGTCCTCTATACCATTTTAGTATGACTACAAACATTAAAAATTAACAAATTGAAAATAATCTGAAACTGTTCTACGATCCTAGTAATTAGAAACTCAGATTTACAATTTGGAAGAAAAAGGAATCACAGAAACAGCAGGACAATGGATGAACCACAGCAACATTGATACTCACTTGACACCATGTTGGAAATGAACTTTACAATTTGGGGAGGAGGGGGTGAGTGGGAGATAATGAGCAATGGGGTAATTATGATTAAAAACAAATGTACTCATTGCCTTACTTAAGTAATTGTAAACCCCTGCTCATTGCCTTGTCAATAAAAAATTAAAAACATATTTTGATGTACTTTCAAAACTATTACTTTTTAAACTGTTTTGGGGGATTGAAAAAAGGCTGATAGACCCTTTTTAGTCAATCATGGATCTTGAACTCTGGGCCTGGGTGCTGTCCCTGAGCTCTTTAGCTCAAGGCTAGTGCTCTTCCACTTGAGCCACAGTGCCAGTTCTGCTTTTCTGGTGGTTAATTAGACATAAGAGTCTCATGAACGTTCCTGCCTGGACTGGCTTTGAACCATGAGTAGCTAGGATTACAGGTGTGAGCCACCAGCGCCATACCCAAATGTCTTTATTTTCAATCACTCATGCATGAATTCACCTAGCTTAAACTACCACTTTGATGCAGATGGCCCTGAACTTATCTCTAACAGAGTGGACTTGTGTTTGTTTCTTAATCTCTTTACATGACTTTTGCATTGTTTTGCTCTCAACTACATTTTACTTTTTGATATAGTTTCTGCCTCTAGTTTTATTTATGAAAGCCATTTCATGTGTAATGGCTGATAACTATGAACAAGTATACTCCTCTACAAACTGTTTTTCTTTGAATGTATGTTTCATCTGGAATCTATATTTATGACAGGTTTGACAGAAATGCTTTAGTTAGCTAATGTTATTCAAAAAGCACATTTTAAGTTATGATTTCACTGCATTTTAATTTGGGGATAATAATGCTACAATTCATTTTTTTGATTTACCCAGAAATTAATCTAGATAATATTCTTTAAAAAGTTATTGTAGGATTATACATATAATAAGGAATTGTCAGCTTCCCAATATCACTTGAATTTTTAACTATTCTCTCTGATTTTACCTTCAATAGGATGGTACTAATATACAATAAAATGGTATCACTGAAGCACTCATAAATATTTCAGAATAACATTGTATTTTATCACTAATTGCACTGGTGGCTATCATTGACTATTTTCTATAATATGAAAATATAATTAATTTTTCTAACCTCAGAATAGTGAAACTTTTATCAAATTTAAATTGTGAATAGACCATGTACTACAACTGTGAATTTTCTACAATTTCTTTCATTCTAAAAGAATTGGGTTGTTGTAGAATTACAAAATTAAAGCCTGATGAGCATTGCCTCTAAGGCTAATGAGTATTCATTTTCAGAAAAATATAATTTTCCTATTTTATTTTTAGTGTCTTATTCAGTGTTTCTGTTAATTAGCATTTACTTAAGGATGGCAAGAAAGGAAATGTCCTGTTATAAAGAGCAGTATTTCTGCTTCGGTCTGGTTTGGTTTGGTTGTGGTTTGTATTATATTTCAGCCCAGGCCAGTCTCCAAATTCTGGGTCCATGATCTTATGACTCTAGCCCACTCTGTGATCCTGGGATTACAGGCACATGCCACAGTGCTACAACTCCAAAAGCAGTTATACTAGAACACTTCTTAGGACCACCAGAATGTTGAAATTATAAGACTAAGGCTTCAAATTTGCTATCACAAAACTATACATAGACTTTTAAAAGACTGCAGAAAATAAGGGATGCATGTTATAACCTTGCCTAGAGCAGCAATTCAAACTAATGCCAAAAATGTAGTTTATGCGCACATAGACTAATTAAAATAAAAATATTGAATTAGCCAACAGTGCAAATAAGAAAGAACACACTAGAATAATAATAAAAACTGACATGATACAAAAATTAGTAAACTTTTAAGCTTAAATGCAAAATTAACTCAAAAGTACTATATTATAAATACACCAAATTCTCTGAATTAAAGCCCTTGATTTGCAAGACAGCATAATGCAACTCTCTATATATGATAGATTTTGGATTTAAATATGTCTATCACTTGGACCTAAAATGATAAAATTAGACCCAAGAAGAAAACATAAAAAGTTTAAGTGACTGTGTTATTATAAACCAATTAAGCTCCAAGGAAAAATCAGCATTGCACAAAGTAAATGAGAACATTTAAAAATTATAAAAGGGGGACTGGGAAGGTGCTCAGTGGTAAAGCCCTTGCCTTGCATGCATGAGGCCCTGGGTTCAATTCCCCAGCACCACATAAGCAAAAAAAA
>NW_012267232.1:13944235-13945957 GCF_000151885.1 Dipodomys ordii
CTTACTTCACTTAATATAATTTTTCCAAGTTTTTCCATTTCCTAACAAATGGGGCAATGTCATTCTTTCTGATGGAGGCATAGAATTCCATTGTGCATATATACCACATTTTCTTGATAGTCAATAGTTTTTTTGTCTTTAGGGCATGGCGTACATCGTTCCAGGCCCCTCTTACTTTCATTGCCTCTGTTGAAAAATCTGAATTCATTCTGATTTGTTTCTCTTTATAGGTGATTGATCTTTTCTCCCTGTCAGCTTTAAGGTTCCTTTCCTTGGTCTCAATTGATCCTGTGTGGATTGCAATGTGATAGTGAGATGTCCTGTTCTGGTCTGATCTATTTGAGGTTCAAAAGCTTCTTGTATATGAATGGTCCTATCTTTTTGCATGTTTGGTATGTTCTCTGCTAGGATCCTATTAAATTTCCTAGGCCTTTTACTTCTGTCTCTAGGTCTTCCTCTACACCCATTAGCCTTAAATTAGGCCTTCTGATGTTCTCTACTACATGTTGAATAGGTCTCTCATATTTCTTGGATTTGTCTTGGATACTTGTATGTTCTTTCTCTATAATATTTAGGTTGTCTTCAATCCCAGAGATTCGATCATTTGCATGATCTAACCTACTGTCAAGACTTTCTACTTTTTTTTTATTTCCTTTTCTTCTAATTGGTCAGCTTTGATGGTTTCAAATTCTTTCTTGGAGCCTTGTTTTAGATCTTGTATGCTCTTCTTTACCTCCTTAATTTGGTTTTCAGTGTTTATTCTCAAATTCCTTAGTTCATCGGTTATAGTTTCATTGGACTCCCATTCCTTCTGTTGGGCTTTATTCAGCAGTCTCTTTGTGGCCTCCATTGATGCCTCCCGCTTTCTGTTTGTGGATTCCTTGAATGCTTCAATTAATCTTTGTCTATTCTCATCCCTCTCATGCAATTCCTCTATTTATCTTTTGTTGGCCTCCTCACGCTCACGCATTTCCCTATCATGCTCACACAGTCTTTTGCAGGCTTTCAATCTTTTCACTCAGCATGTTTACCAGTAGTGTTTATAGAGCATTTTTGGAACTCTCCTCTGGATTATTCATTAACTGCTCTGTTGCCTGATTATCATGAGGGGGATTTGCCATTTTTCTTGTGTTTCTCTGGCTTTTTCTGCCCATTTGGGTATGAAAACAAAACCAAAATCTGTGCTATAATATTATTTTAAGGCCAGCATCAGCCAGAGCCCTGCAATTGCACAGATAGTTTGATGCAGGCAAAATGAGTTCAGATACAATCTAGTTCAATAAAAAACAACTAGGGATCAATGGGCTAAGGAAAACAAAGGAGTAAGCAGACTAGAAATTAGTAGGTTTAGGGAGAATTGTGAGAAGAAAATAAGATTAGAGGAATATGGGGAGGGAAAGGAAAAGAGGGAATATAACCAAGACCTAAATGCAGAGAGAGGTAAAGGGTAGAAAGAAAGGAGAAGTAAGATAAAGGAAAAGGAAAAATGAAAAAATAAGAAATTTACAAATGAAACACTTAAATTATATAAGAAAAATAAATAATACTACAGATAAAGGAGTTAAGGCTGATAGTTTGTGAAATGAGTAATAGATATTTGAATAAAGTATGCACACAATGAAGGATAAGGTCTAATAATCAAAGACAAGTATATATCTAGGGACGCACAGGACAGCAATTAAGTAAAGAAAAAAAGAAAAAATCAAAATGAAACAAAAGACC
>NW_012267232.1:13946007-13956286 GCF_000151885.1 Dipodomys ordii
GCCCAGGCCCAGAGTTCAGGCCCCACGACCAGAACCCCCCCAAAAAATTTTGAAAGTATCTATTCATTAGAAGACTGCAATAAAAAATTCATATGTTCCTAATAACTGAGCTTTGGAAAACATGAAGTAAAATTGAAAAAGGAAAGAAATGCAAAGTAATGTTTGGAGATTTTTTTTCCTATCCTTAGTAACTCATAAAATATTGGGTGAAATATAAAATTTTTAATAAAATAGGTATATTGATGCTATGAGTAACATTTTAGCCATTTGAGCTAATTTTTGCAGTACAAATTATGTTTATTATTGAATGTTAGAAACAACAGCTTTCACTTCTCTTCCTGAATTTTTAAAAAATAGTTATTGAAGTTAGAAATTTAGCGCAATGGAAGAATACTTGCCTAGGAAGTGGAAGGCCCCGAGTTCTATCCTTTGCACCACAAAAAGTAGTTATAGATAGCATTTTATCAAACTGCAGAGATTTTTAATACAAACAGAATAATTTATTAACATGTTGTTATTTCTCCACTTTTTAGAGCTTAATTTACATGAAAGTATATCTTAATGATGTTATAGTCTCTTAGGAAATGTTTAGCCCTGTCATGATGTTGGTAATTAGATAGTGTAGTATATCAGCTACTTTTGAAAATTATTTCATAGATACTGCAAGAAATTTTTAATCTATTCTCTTCAATCAGATTCGTTATCTATTCTATCTTTTTTGGGGGGGTCTGGTCGTGGGCCTGAACTCTGGGCCTGGGCGCTGTCCCTCAGCTCTTCAGCTCAAGGCTAGTGCTCTACCACTTGAGCCACAGCGTCACTTCCGGCTTTTTTCTTTTTGCTTATGTGGTGCTGAGGAATCGAACCCAGGGCCTCGAGCATGCAAGGCAAGTGCTCTACCACTGAGCTACCTTCCCAGCCCCTATTCTATTTTTTTTTTTTTTTTTACTCTGCTTGATGGTGATGATGGTAAGAATAACTTCTAAAATTAGCTAGGGTGATAGTTGTAGGCTACTTTTCAGAATACATAATTTTTTCATTGTTTTTAACATTTTTTGTTTGTCAATTTGTATTTCATAGGAAAATCCTGACATAGTGCAAAAAGCACTCCAAAAGAATTGTTTTAGGATTATCTCCGTATCAGAAATCACACAAAAGGAATGAGTAAGATGTCTCTTGAAGACTGCCTTCTTGTTGTGCTGCCCAGTTAGAGGAGATCTGTGGAGAGAAAGGAAAATGTTCTGTTTTTTTTTCTTCTATCTCCTTGCTGTGAGTTTTCTCCAAGACTACTATGGTAACACTTCTGTGGGACTGTTCCTTTTGTTGTAGGTTAAATGCTCATGCCTCTTAGGAACTATACTGACTACCCTCTATTAGCATGATCTGTGGATATCACACCTCATCGTTTGCCCTACTCTACACAGATTTCTTCATGACAACTACAATACTGTTGTATGAGAGATCCCATCTGAAAAACAACGAAGTGAAAACAGGAAGAAACCAAGGTTTGAGCGGGTATAGTGTGTGCCTGTCAAGGAGGGTCTGTGTTCAAACCACAGTATTGCCAAGACTATAAAATAATAAGGAAATACAAATCCAATCCTATGGAAGCCTTCAAACATGTCTAGAATTATCCACTGACACTTTGACCTATTTTCCTCACTTGCTCAGACACGTGATCCATTAATTCTTCCAAACGCAAGTGCTCTCTGTCACAATGGTTTGCAGTTACTTTCTCTGTTCCATCTTGGGAACTTCAGTTTCACCACCCTGTTCCATCTGGTTTTCCTGAAAACAAAGAGGAAAATAGAATGGGAACATGATTAAGTTATGCCATACAGGATCCTTTCAGGTTTTGATGATAATGCTTACATTTATTCTAGACATTTACTGTTGCTTCAAATTTACTGATCTGTTGAGAAGGAAAGATAGCAATTTTAAGACATTCCACCTGTCCCCTCTTGCCTCATTTTGGTGGCATCCTTTGTATAAGTGATCCATATTTCTTTTATGATCAAGAGACCTCCAAGGGTTTTCGTTCAAATGTAAGGTAGAGATATCTCACTCAGAAAATTAGGAATGGGAATAATGACCAAGCAGGTATGCAGATCTATTGAGTCTACCATCAGACAAACTCATGCCAAAAATCCCATTTGTGACTTATCTATATGAAGTCTTTGATAACCTGGATTAGGGTTAGACTCCATATCTAATAAATACAATAAAAACTTCCAGTTCTCAAAGTTCCTCCAGTTTCTCCTCTTAGACACATAACAAGAAAGTTCAATGATGTACTTATTGCAAGTATGGTTGGTGTTGCAATGTTCTTGCATGTCTGACCTCCTATTCAGTAGACAATGGGTCTGTGACAGACATGAAAACTAGTTATGGATATATTATTCATTTCAGCTGCTAATGTTATACTTCTGATCTGTCTCTCTATGTTTTTTTTCTGATTATAAAGTTGAATATAGGGGGTTGGGGGGAGGGAAAGGGCAGAAAAATGAGGGAGAGAGTAACAAGTTCCACAAGAAATGTACTCACCACCTTGTTTATATAACTGTAAACCCTCTGTATATCACCTTGACAATAAAAAAAGATTTCCTAATGCCAAAAAATAAATAAAATTGAATATAAGGATAGTTGATAAGCTCTCTACTTGGCCAAACAACAGGGTACAGTGGCAATGGTTTCTGTATTTGCCGTTTCAAATCCTTTTACGAGCAGTATTATTATTAATGATCCCAGATAAAGGCACTGCCCCCAACCCAACCATCAATCTTCTAAAAGGTCAAACCACTTAGAGTTTTTCAAAAATACAAGTGTTCTCTGAACAAATGCATCATTTATCATCTTTAGTAAATAGAATTCACCAGGCAAATTCTATAATTATATATCTGTGTGTGTTAAATAAACTAGTTGTAAGAAATTTTAAGTAAAAATAAAAGCTAAAAATAATCAATTCTAACATTTCCATCTTCTCAGATTTCCCAATCACTTCTTTCATATAACATTGTGACACTTCTCTGGCATCTCGAATTAACTCCAGGTTCACAGATGGTGGTAGCCCTGGCTGCTGCCAGAAAACTTTGAAGAAGTCCAGGATGTGTTGGAGCAAGTTCACTTGGCGTCAGTATTCTGGTCCAAAAGGAGTCTACAGTGAGAAAGAATTTGAGGCCCTGTGACTTCGTATTTAGTACAGAAAGTTGATTAAACATATTTAACACTCCAACAAATCTCTTTCCCGGTCTTCAGAAGAAACATTGTGGTGCAATTCAATCACATTATTAATCATCTTTTTTTCTTTCTACTCATTCATTGAGCACTTTTATTTGTTCATTGGAAATAGATGATTTTGAAGCAATTGAACCTATTAGTTCTTCAGGTATATGTCTTGATATAACTACATCCTTTCTGCCTAACTCCAGATATTTTAACAGCTTCAATGTTTTCATAAAGCTTTGAGCTTTGTCTAGTTACATCTCACTTGGTTATTTGTGTTCTTTTTTCTGAGATATTTCTAGGAAGTGCATGTCATTTCTAAATCCTTTCATTAATCATTTTGGGATTAATATTTTGTGCCCCAAATTCCTTGACCTCTATAATTATGTTTGAATCTGTAGACATTACCTCATTAGACTCATTGATGGAATGAAGAGTTACAGAAAAAAAAAAAACTTTTGTGAATCTACGTTTAAAATGTAATTATCTTTCAGACTCCAGTGACTCACACCTTTAACTCTAGCTACTTAGAAGGGTGAGATATGCTAATCATGATTCCAAACCAATAACAATAGTTTAAGTGGTAGAGAATTAACCCTGAGCAAAAAACCCAGAGACACGCACCAGCCCTGAGTTCAGTTCCCAGGATGGGCACACAAAAATATTAAAATGTAATTTATATTTCTTTTGTTGTCTGAATATTAAAGGATACACACATAAATGCAGACACACACATAAATGAAATTGTTTCTCAGTCATACACATTTCATTATAATGTTGAGTGACACTGGAGATAAATTTTATGCTAAAAATACAAATATTTGTTTCTTTGGGCCTGGCTTACTTCACTTAATATAATTTTTTCCAAAGAAACATAGGTCCCATGGTTTCCCTTATTTGCAATAACTAGTCTATGTCTGGGATAAGCAGTAAAGGTCAGATAAGATGATATAAAGCAAAATGAACCCCAAGACAGGGACACAAGTGATTTTTCTTTCTTATTATTGTTTCCAACATATTTATAAAGTAACAAGTGATTTTTTTGTTGATTTGTGTGTCTCTCCCACGCTATAACCCCTGTTTTCACTGTATTTGATGTTGGTATAATTTGGGGAGGGGAAGGGAAAAACCAAATTGTTTAAATAGGGATACAAGTTGACCCACTGCAACAATGAAATGTACAAGACAAACTTTACAATTTGGGGGGGGAGAGTATAGTTGAGGTGGGAGGGAAGGGATGGTAGGGGAAAAACAAAGGAGGAGGCAACAATGCTTGTTAAGAAATGTACTCCTGCAGAAACGGTCAGGTAAGTTGATGTTAGGCGAAATGAACACCAAGATAAGGACTCAAATGGTTTTTCTTTCTTGCCATTGTTTCTAACATATTTATAAGATAATTTCTTTGTTGCTTTGTATGTTCCTCCCCCATGGTATAACCCCTGTTTTCACTGTATTTGATGTTGGTATAATGTGTGGAGGGGAATGGAAAAAACAAATTGTTTAAATAGGGATACAGGTGGACCCATTGCAACAATGAGATGTACAAGAGTTATGTCGAAAATCGAACTTTACAACTTTGGCAAGGGGGAGGTGGGGCAAGGTGCGGGGAGACGGGATGGCAGGGATGGGAAGGGGAAACAAAGGAGGAGGTAACAATACTTGATAAGAAATGTACTCATTACCTTGCTCATGTAATTTGTAACCTCTCTGTATGGTATTTTCACAATAAAAAACTTATTAATAAAAAATAAAATCCTGATACAATGTATTTAATGATTTATAGAATAAAAAAGTATTCCTAACAAAAAAAAAAGAAATGTACTCATTACCTTGCTCATGTAACTGTAACCCCTCTATACAGTATTTTCACAATACAAAACATTAAAAAACATATTTCTTCAAATCAGACAATTTTCCATCTGCTTTTCTTGTCTGTGACTAATTCTTCCCAATGACCTTTTTTTCAACGATAGGGAATCAAAACAAGGCATATGTTCGGCAAGTGTTCTACCTTTGAACTACATCCTTTCCCTTAAATCAGCAGTGACAATAACGTGTGTGTGTGTGTGTGTGTGTGTGTGTGTGTGTGTGTAATTAAGATTTTTAAAAATAATGATTCAGAATATAGCTATGCAGTGAGACTAAATGCATTTGAAATTTCCCCACTATATTCTTGATGTGATAACATTATTTAAGTAACTGAAACTACATGAGTCTTGCTTTACTCATATGTAAAATGTTAAGAACATAATATTCTTTATAGAATTATTAAAATTAATTTTATATATGATGTTTAAAATGTTGCTTCATGTATTCAATAAATATTGTATTACAGTATCTGGAAATGTAAAAAGATGTGAAATACATAGTTCAAGTACTCAATAACAAAAGATTTGTTTGGTGTGAAGACATCTGACAGAAATTTTAAAACAATTTTGGAAAGCTTTTTTTTTTAAATTTAGTTAATTGCTTACAGAGGTCCATAGGGCAGGAACATAGGACCTATGGTCAGAAATAAGAAACAGAGACATGCTAAAAGAACACTGTGGACAAGGGGATGGAATCTGAAGTAAAGCATTATGTTTTCTATGAGCTCAATTCATACATGGTCCTATGAAGAAATGCAAATCTCCAGCTGTATTGGGCCTTGCTGTTGGTTTTTTGTTGGGAGCTTGACTCACAGTTAGCAAATTCCTCTCCTAACTCAAATTAACTCTATGATGTACACTACTTCTCATTTCTTTGTGCCATGTTCTCTCCTGTTCATTGTTCAGATTGATGGTGCTTCCTCTGCAATTCTCCTTATCATTGTATGTTACTCATTATCATTGTACTCCTTATCATTGTATGTTACATGTTACCCAGAATTCAGATCCCATTTTAAACATACATCCTCTGAGACCTTCTGACACTTATTAACAGTACTTTCTTATCACTATTAGCCATTCTCTCAGTAACCAGTACTTTTCCATCAGAAAATTCATCATGCTTTAATGGCATTTCTAACTCACTTGCTGGACTTCCATTTCTTTGAGAGAAAAGATGGTTTCTAAAATGCTAAGTCGATTACTATAATACTTCATATAAAATAGTAATAGGTGCTCACTAATTATGTAAAAAGTTTAAGTGAGAACACATTGGATATCTGATTATCTGCTTTCTTTCTTATTTTGCTTTTCTATTTTATCTATTTCTTTCTACTCTTTTCTCTCCTTTCTTCCTTCCCATTCCTTCCTTCCCTCTTTTCTTTCTTTCTGATATTTCTTTCTTTCTCTTTTTCTTTTGACCTTTCTTTTTTTGTTCTTTGTGACCTCTCTTTCTTTTCTTATTTTACCTGTCTTTTTTCATTCCTTCCTTCCTTCCTTCTTCCTTCCTTCCTTCCTTTCCTTCTTCCTTGTCTCTTTTTCTTTCTTTCTTCTTTTATATCTTTTTTCCTTCGTTTTAAATTAAATATATACTTTTATTGTAAAGATACTGTACAAAGGGGTTACAGTTACATGAGTGAGATAATGAGTACATTTCCTATCAAGCATTGTTACCCCTCCTTTGTTTTTCCCTTATCATCCCTACCCTCCCCACCTCCCCAGTTCCTCCCTCCTCCCGCAAAGTTGTGAAGTTATTTTTCAACATAGTGTCTTGTACATCTCATTGTTACAATGGGTCAACCTGTATCCTTATTTAAGCATTTTATTATATCCCTTCCCCTCCCCAAATTAGAAAAATGTATATACAAGATGCAGAGCACTAAAATCAAGTACAGTGAAAACAGGGGTTATACCATGGGGGAGTTATATACAAAAGAAAAAAAACATAGTACATTATAAGTACGTTAAAAACAACAGCATCAAAGGTAAAACCTCTTGTTTCCCCATCATTTAGCATCATCTTACATGGTCATATGTACATAGATTTGACCTTTTCTGCTTGTCTAGTAAGATTATCCTATGATTCTTTGAGCCTGGCTTAGTTCAGTTAATATAATTTTTTCCAAGTCTTTCCATATACCAACAAATTGGGCAGTGTCATTATTTCTGAGGGAAGTAAAGAGTTCCATATGTTATAGGATTTTGTTTTGTGGCTTTTGATTGAGTACTAATTCTTTTCTTTTTTTTCTTTTTCTTTTTTATTGTGAAAATACCGTACAGAAGGGTTACAATTACATGGGCAAAATAATGAGTACATTTCTTATCAAGCATTGTTGCCTCCTCCTTTGTTTCCCCTTCCCATCTCCCCCCTCCCTCCCAACCCCCTACCCCTACTCCAAAGTTGTAAAGTCGTTTTTCCACATAACGACTTGTACATCTCATTGTTGCAATGGGTCCACCTGTATCCTTATTTAAACGATTTGTTTTTGTCCTTCCCCTCCACAAATTATACCAACATCAAATACAGTGAAAGCAGGGGTTATACCATGGTGGAGGAACATACAAAGCAACAAAGAAATCATCTTATAAATATGTTAGAAACAATTGTATGAAAGAAAAAAACATTTGAATCCCTATCTTGGGGTTCATTTCACCTAACATCAACTTATCTGACCCTTTCTGCTTGTCTCAGACATATGCTAGTTATTGTAAATAAGGGAAACCATGGGACCTATGTTTCTTTGGGCTTACTTCACTTAATATAATTTTTTCCAAGTCTTTCCATGTCCTAACAAACGGGGCAATTTCATTCTTTCTGATGGAGGCATAGAATTCCATTGTGTATATATACCACATTTTCTTGATCCATTCATCTACTAATTTTATTCCCTTGTTGTCTAAGAGAATGCAGGGCATAGTATCAATATTTCTGAATTTGGAAAAATTTGCTTTGTGACCTTAAATGTAGTCTATTGTGGAGAACATTCTGTGTGCTGCTGAGAAGAACATGTATGCTGATGCTGCTGGGTGAAATATTTGGTAAATGTCTGTTAAGTCTAGTTGATCCATCCAATTGTTTAGATCCAAGATTTCTCTGTTGAGTTTTTGCCAGATTGATCTATCTAGTGGAGATAATGGTGTGTTAAAGTCCCCAATAATTAATGTCTTTGATTCTATGTGAGATTTGAGGGAAAGTAGTGTTTCTTGGATAAATGTGGGTGCTCTGTTGTTTGGTGAATTGATATTTAGAATTGTAATATCCCCCTGAAGGAAGATCCCTTAATTAGTATGTAGCAACCTTCTTTTTCTCTTCTCACTAATTTTAATTTGAAGCCTCTTTTATCTGATATTAGGATTGCAACTCCTGCCTGTTTATGGGGGTTGTTTGCTTGGTAGATTTTATTCCAGACTTTCATTTTCACAGTATGTAAGTTTTTAAGGCAACAGATAGAAGGAACTTGTTTTTTGATCCAACTAGACAATCTATGTCACTTAATTGGAGAGTTAAGTCCATTAATATTAAGAGTTAGCACTGAGTGGTGTTTGGTAGTTCCTGGCATATTATCCACCTTCTTGAACAATGAAGTTGGAATATTGACAGGTATCACATTGAATATGTAGATAGCCTTGGGAAGTATTGCCATTTTCATGATGTTGATCCTTCCAATTCAGGAGCATGGGAGGTTTTGCCACTTTCTAAGTTCTGTTTTGATTTCCTTTTTCAGGTTTTTAAAGTTTTAATCATAGAGGTCCTGCACTAGTTTGGTTAAGTTAATTCCTAGGTATTTTAGTTTTTGTGGGGCTATTAAAAATAGAGTGTGTTCCTCATTTCAGCCGCACTCTTCTCATTGTTGGCATACAGAAAAGTCATTGATTTTTGAGGGTTAATTTTATACCCTGCTACTTTTCCAAAGTTTTGAATCAGCCCAAGTAATTGGGAGTGGAGTCCGTGGGATTCTTTAAATACAAGATCATTTCATCTGCAAAGAGGGAGAGTTTTACTTCATCTTTCCCTATTGGATCCCTTTTATGTTTGCATCTTGTCTTATTGCTGTAAGTAGGCATTCTAATACTAAATTGAAGAGAAGTGGAGAGAGTAGACATCTTAGTCTCATTCCTGAGTTAAGAGGAAATGGCTTTAGTTTTTCACCATTAAGTATAATGCTGGTTGTAGGTTTGTCATATAAAGCCTTTATTGTATTGAGGAATGTTCCATGGTTTCCTAATTTTTCCAGAGCATTCATCATAAAAAGTTGTTGGAGCTTTTCAAATGCTTTTTCTGCATCTAATGAGATAACCATGTGGTTCTTATCCTTGCTCTTGTTGAGGTGATGATTATATTAATTAATCTGCATATATTGAACCAGCTATGCATCCCTGAAATCAATCCTGTTTGGTCGTGGTGTATGATTTTTTTGGATGAATTGTTGAAGTCGATTGGCCAAAATTTTGTTGAGAAGTTTTGTATCAATGTTCATCAAAGAAATGGGTCTATAGTTCTCTTTCTTTGATGAGTCCCTGACTGCTTTTAGAATGAGGGTTATGATGGCTTCATAGAAAGAGTTCGGTAGTAAACTTTCCGTTTCAATTTTATTGAAGAGTTGGAGGAGTATTGGTGTGAGCTCTGCTTTGAAGTCCTTGTAGAATCTGCTGTAAATCCATCCGGTCCTGGGCTTTTCTTAGATGGGAGGTCTCTTATTGCTGTTTCTATTTCAATGCTTGATATGGGCCTGTTAAATTGGTTTAACTCATCTTGGTTTAGTTTCAGCATGTCAATATTTGCTAGGAAAAAATCCATTTCTGCCAAGTTCTCAAACTTATTAGCATAAAGGTTTGAGAAGTATTCCCTTATTATGTTCTGAATCTTAGTTATTTCTGTGGTGATGTTTCCATTTTCATCTCTGAGTTTGTTTATATGGGTGTCTTCTCTTCTTAGAGGCTGTGCCAACTGGGTTCTACCTATGATTCTTGGATTCTATCTTTGGGGGCTGTTTCTTGGCCTTTTATCATGCTCTTCTTGGTTTGCTATGTGTAAGACAACTTCAAGTATCTTTTGTAGGGCTGGTTTGGTGGAAATATATTATTTCAATTTTTCTTTGCTATGGAAGGTTTTTATTTGACCTTCCATTATATAGACCATTTATCAAGGTACAATATTCTTGGTCAATAGTTTTTTTTTTAATTTAATTTTATTT
>NW_012267232.1:13958596-13973942 GCF_000151885.1 Dipodomys ordii
TTTTTTGTAGAGAGGGAGGCCTGTGTCTCCTCTATGTCCATAACCAGACTCTTGGAGTTTCTGGTTAGCTTGTGGTGTTTGGTTTTTCTGTGGCTTGAGTGGTTTCTTAAATAAGTTTGTTTGATCAAGCAGGAACTTTATGACCCTCTCCCAGGCTAATTGAGTGGGAGGGCAATCTGCTTTACATATCACAAAATAGGGAGATGGCTGTTTCCTCTAGCTTGGAGTTGCTGTGATAGGGCTATGTTGTGGATATGCTTGGGGCTTGTCAGCAATCAGTAGCTTTTCCCTGAGTGGCTAGCTTCTGAGATACTCAAACAGCCCAGCCTGGAGCCATTCTCAGGATTTATATGTATTGAGTTTCCAATTGTTTTTCTTTTACCCTCCTGCAGCTGAGTTTGCTGCCTGTGCTGCAGTGGAGTTGGGCAGCCTCTGGCTCTGTTTACCCAGTGAAGAAAGTGACTTCTCCATGGGCGGAGCTTCCTCTGAGTGGGAAGGGCAACTTTCCACTGAGTGGAGCTGAGCCCCACAGGTAAAGTTCCTTTGACCTGTTGAATGGCTCTAATTGTCTTCTTCCAAGACCTGAGTTATGTGCTAGCTGCTCTGGCCCAGTCTTTCTCAGTATCAAAGATGGAGTCCTTCTCTAGTGGTGGGGGAGGGGCTACCTTCCTACCACTGCTCCATGAGAAGTAATGAGCATGTCTTGGGGAGTACTCCCTTGGTTTCTGAGCCATCCACATTCTGTGACTGTCTGTGGTCAGCAGGATGAAGATTTCCCCTGTTGGTCAATTCTTGCTGGTGGTGAGTAGTATCTGTGCTCACACTGCCTCTGGTGCCTTTGTCCTACGCTCTCTCTGTTGATATGATGGTTGTGGCTACAACCAAGCCGCCCCATGGACACAAGTGGGTGCTCGAATATATGTCCTTAACCAAGCTGTCTGCAGTTTTTCTCTCTGGCCAAACTCTCTGTACTATGATGACACACTTGGTGTGATTCTCTTGCCTTGGACTTTTCTCTGGAGCACTAAAACTCTTTTCTATGTGACAGCTTTTTAGCCCCCAGTTTCTCCTCCTCCATCTTCCTCTACCACCTCTTTCTTTTCTTTTGATCACTTTTTAACTGTGCTGGTGATTGAACACAGGGTTTTTCAAGTACCCCATCACTAAGCTAAGTAACCATCCTCATCAATTTCTTAACTTTGTCCTTTAAGCTGAACACCTAATTTTCTTAATACCGTATTACATCATGCCTTCTTTCTACATAATCTTTTCTTCTACAATAATGTTTCTTATATAGTTTCTCATTACCATATTTTAACTTATTCAATGCTATCCGATGTATTTTCAGTTTCATTAAAGATATGAGCTGAAGATTTGATCTGTGATGTTTCTTATAGAAGCACTGATTGAAAGCAATGATTTTAATCCAATATTGAAACTGTTGGCCTTCTCATCCAGCTTTACAATAGTGTTTTAACAAGTTATGTGAATGATTATATGATAACCATAAGATACATTACCTGGGTCCTGATCTGCCTGACACACTACTTCCCAAGAGGAATCAAACAGAAGAGTACATAGCTAAACATAAAAGGAATCAAAATAGTATCATAATTCCAACTTGGCTTTGAGTCCCACACCATTATGCAATTAACTAATAATGTGTCTGATCTGGCATGAGACATTTAGAAAGCTCTTTTGTCTCATTTACCCTAGACTAGTGGTCCAAGACAAAGCAAGGCAATGATTTATTTTCCTGAAACCATGAATATATTAAAATGTTCAGTTCCACTGAGATGAGATATACCAGCACTTGAGGTAATGTTTCTAGGGAGGAAAAACAGGGAACAGGGTTCATCTTCAATGTCTAGATGCCCCACATAACTCTTATTAAGCTGTAGGAACAATGCAATCATGTGAAAACAGGATGGGAAAGGAGTATGTAACAAAGATGGGCACAGGGACTAAGGTGGGATAAAGATGAAGGAGAAGGAATGGAAGCAAAAGGAATGAAACTATGACCTTCTTACCATATATCCAAAGACCATTTCCAAAGACTTCTGCAACAGAATCTCTTGACCTCTGTGGTCTTCCCCAGTGTGTCACTGGCATTCTTCAGACAGGCTACAATGTCTTTTTCTTCAGCATACTGAATTGGGAGTAGGCTTGTGACTTTTTGACCATATAACAAAAATAACACTATACTGTGACTCGGCATAGCCTTCTTCAAAGTTTTCAAGTGATGTTTTTTGCAAATTTTGAGGGCATTCTCTCAGAACCAAATTTCTTTGAAAAGCTGAAGTTCCATGGGAAGGGTTTGCTTCCATGAAGAAGTCTAGCTTTATAATAACTCACATGACTGCCATCTGAGTAAATCATCTTGGGTATGTAACCATATCAAAATTTCAGATAGCCTGAAGTTCATCCAATGTCTGACTATCTCTCTGAAGCTGTATACAAGATGCCAAGGGAGAGTATACTCACTGGCTCTCTGAGTCCAGTCAAAGTGCAGTTACAAGAACTGACCATAAAAACAACAACTACAACAAAGAAAAACTTCTTGTTCCCATATCTTGGAGTTCATTTCACTTAACATCATCTTAAGTGGTCATATATACATAGCTATAGAACTCTTCTGCTGATCTTCTAGGACTACCCTAGACATATACTAATTATTACAAATGAGAAAAACTAGGAGATCTATATTTCTTTGAGTCTGGCTTATTTCACTTGTATTTGATTTCTTTTGTGTTTTTCTTCCTATGCTCTATCTCCAGTTGTCACTGTATTTGATTTTGGTACCCTGGGTATTATATATAGGTTTATATGAATTAGGGAAGGGAAGGGGAACAATGAAATGGTGAGACAAAGGACAAAGGGTTAACCAATGCATCAGCACTACTCACAAGACAATATGTTGGAAATGAGCTGTACAACTTGAGGGGTGGGGTGAAGGAAAGTGGAGAAAAATGAGGGAGGGGGTAAGAAGTTGCCCCCTGTAACTGTAAAATTATTTTTAAAAAGACATGCTAATAAGTGTTTTGAAGTCAGCTAGGCAAAAGTGCCTTATTCCAGTAAATTACTAATTATGCCAGTAAGTTACTAATTAAGAAGCAGAGTTGCAAGGAACACAGTGTAGAGCTAGCCTCATTGTAAAGTCTGTGAGACTCATCTTCAATTAACCGCCAAAAACTGGAAATAGAGCATTTGCTCAAATGCTAGAGCACCAGCCTTCAGTACTGGCGGGTGCACACATGAGCACAAACACATACACACACACACATACACACACTGTTTAAAGGCACTATTTATTGACACTTGAACATATTGTGTATCTATTGAGTGAGGCATTGCTAAAATAAAAACTTAAACTATCTTCTATTACATTTAGTTCTAAACAATGAGAAAATACTTGATAGGGCAAAAGAAGACTATTTTTGGAGCTAAAATGATAGAGAAGAGGGCCAGCATGTAATCCATATAAATAGAGAGAGAGAGAGACAGACAGGCAGACAGACAGAGACAGAGAGACAGAGAGAGACAGAGAGAGAAGCAGCTACTAGGAGGATCATGTTTTGAGGCCAGACCCAACAAAAATTGTAAGACTTATATCAATGAATAAGGTTGTTACTTTGGACTAATCTATAGATTGGGGGATTGTGGTCCAAGGCCTACTCAAGGTAAAATTGTGAGACCTTATCCAAAAAATGACTAGGACAGCCAGGTGCCAGTGGCTCACACCTGTATGTTAGCTACTGAGGAGGCTGAAATCTGAGGATCATGGTTCAAAGCCAGCCCTGGCAGGAAAGTGCATGACACTCTTATTTCCAATAAACCACTAGAAAACTGGAAGTGGTGCTGTGGCTCAAGTGGTAGAGTGCTCACCGTGAGCTGAAGAGCTGAGCTACATTGCCCAGGCCCAGAGTTCAAGCCCCATGACCAAAAACAAAAAAAAAAAAAAGTAGGACTAGGACATGAAAGTTTGGCAACATGGTTTTGGAAGTATAGTACCTGTTTAGCAAGCATGAAACTTTGAGTTTGAAACTAAACTACCATTCCTTCCTAAAACATTGATAGTGAGGGTATTGTTAAATGACAGAGAAAAGATGATATATGTTTTGTAAGAATGAGAAAATTAATGAAATGCTTATTTGTGATAATTTGGAAATAAACAATATGAACCTAATCCATTTATGGATCAAGTGACATCATTTTTTTTTTTTTTGGTCAGTCATGGTGCTTGAACGCTGGGCCTGGGCGCTGTCCCTGCACTCTTCAGCTCCAGGCAAGCGCTCTACCACTTGAGCCACAGCACCACTTCTGTTTTTCTAGGGTTTAATGAAGATAAGAGTCTCACAGACTTTCATTCCCAGGCAGGCTCTGAAATGTGATCCTCAGATCTCAGCCTCCTGTGTAGCTAGGATTACAAGCATGAACCACCAGCACTCGGCTTGACATGTCATTCTTTTGGTTCCATATGACAATTTTTACAAAAAGAATGTGTTAGAGAGGAACCATTTTGATCTTGTGCAGAATTTAATGTAACTACAAATTAGAAGGTTATCATCCAAGTTCTTTCCAAAATTCTCAAAGTGTGAAACAGATTCAAAGAACACATCAAATCTGGAGCCTGACAGCAAAATGTGGCCTCAGGGTAAAATTATTATAAAAGATATGGATTTTAGACCTTTTGTTAAGAGCTCAAATTTTTAAGGAGATACCTTACAGACTCTTTGAACTAAATAAAAATGTTTCTAAGAATCTTAAGGATATTGTCCTAGACAGCTTTATAGCCAGGTGAGGGACTAGAGAAAATTGGCTTGAGAAAAATATAGGTGTGTGTGTGCTGACTAATGAAGTGTGATTTATTTTTTGTGATATATAAGAAATCTATAGAGTTGAAAAGAGAATAAGATCAACATGGCCTGAAAAGGATAGAAATGGTTCATCATGAAATAAGGTGTCTAAGCCTCACATGTTCACTGCAAACATAGGCCCTTTCATATGGAAAGTGCAGATGAACTAAGTCAGAGATAAAATATCCTGAGCATTGCAAAAAGTCTCCTTAGAACCATATACTGCTGATTACAAGAAGCTAGTACACGTTTCTGGCATAATGTATTTAAAAATCTGTTCAATAACACATAGATTTGTGGTGGTCCAAGCCTTTGAAACTCAAATTATCATCTACAATATAAGCAAATGATCATGGTAAGTGTAAAACACTGGTATACAATAGAATATGAAAATGAGGATATCCAAAACAATGATTCTGTATTATCTCAGGTTGAAATCCATCTTTTCTGATGACATTGAAAAATACAATGTGAATTCAGTCTTCCATTTGCTTTGATTTCTTATTCATGGCTGATGCCCTAGTACCAGCCTGGCTTTGTTATTGTTGTTTTGAGAATGGAGTCTCTTATACTTTTCTGCCCAGGCTAGCACCCTGAATCATAATTCTTCAGTCTCAAACCACTAAGTAGTTAAAATTATAGGTGTGAACCACCAGAACTCTGCTAGAAATCAATCTTTGACTCTTCTTTTTTTCTTGCCTTAGTTTTGAATCAGTTATTATTTAATATTAATTATCCACATTATATATCACAAACATTGAGACATTTTATAATTCACATTGTTAATAATATGTTTCAGCTGTGTGCCAGTGGCTCATTCCTATTTTCCTAGCTACTCAGTAAGCTGAGATCTGAGATCACAATTTGAGGTCAACCCAGGCAGGAAAGTCCAGGAAACTCTTACCTTCAAGTAATCTCCAAAACAGCCAGAAGCTGAGAGTTGGTCCAAGTGGTAGACCACTAGCCTTAAGCACATAAGCTCAGAGACAACACCTAGACCCTGAGGTCAAGCCCCAGTACTGCAACCCCCCCCCAAATCAATTGCCTGGTAAAAAAAAAATAACCACCCTCTTGCTATTCCCATTGGCAGAAATGCTTTCAGACTGTACTCATAACTGACATGTTGAACTGAAATCCCTTTGTACAACTATTTAAGCATACATTTAAAAATCCTTACAAAAGCAATGTTCTTTATGAAATTGTAACCTTCTGTAGGCACCTTAATAATAACAATAACATTATATAAAAATATAATGTTCTGAGATTCTGAAACCACATTTTCAATTACTAACTTTCACTAAAAGCAAAAGTAAGTATTCTTTGCTGTAGAAAATATGTCTCATTTTTCTTTCATCTGTGTTAATTCTTACAGCCTTTCAGTGCTTTCCTTCACTCTTAACTACTAACACTTTGAAGCTAGGGCCCATTTGCCATTTCTTCATATAGAGCAATAGACCTTTTGCTAGTGTTTCTCTTTGTGCCTTTCTTCGAACACTACTAATATGCTAGGATCACAGTGAGTAGACTGTGAACTCCAGAGTGAGAAACACCATAAATAACACTGCAGCACTCTTTCCAAAAGTCCCCATGTGGAATTGATGACTGTTGAATTGGAGGTTATTTTTCCTCCATAATTTTCTTCTCGGACATGTTTTCATTTTCAATCCTTTTTCAAAGTCCTCTGCAGTCTTCTTATTCCAGACTAGGTTCACTTTCAAACTACAAAGAATAATGCTGGAATGCATTGAGCAATTTCCAGAGAAGTCCAGGAAATAAATTAAGATGTAACTGAGAAATCATACCAGTCAAACATAATTCTAGAACTGGGCAAACAAGAAACTTCAAGTATCTTTGGGGAAACTCTCACTGCCAAGACTGGACATGATGAAGTGTTAGTCTCCATAGAAAGAGGCTGGTATGTCTCAAGCTTGGAGCTAGAAAGAAGGCATACCTATACAGGAACTCATTCATAATTGCTGAGTTATTACAGCACATAAAACTAATAGTGCCTTTTCTTTATAGTACATTTTTCTCTGAGAGAAACAATGTTTTCTTAAGTACTTCCAGAACCAAAATCATTAAGCTAAAGCACCTGTGCATCTCAAAAATAAATTAATTAATGAATTAATTCAGGGGCAATTTACTGAAATCTGGGACAATTCAATAAATTGTAAAAGTTTTGTCAAAACAATACGTAAAGGCTTCATCTTTGATTTAGTATTTAATTACATTTTCTGCTTTATTTTATTTTTATGTCTTATTTCATTTTTAATATAAATTTTATTGTAGCGGTGATGTACAGAAGGGTTACAGTTACATAAATAATGAAATGAGTACATTTCTTTTTGAACAGTGTCACCCACTCCCTCATTTTCCCTTCTCAACCTCCCTCCCCTGACAAGTTGTACCATTCATGTCCAACATAGTGTCTAGTGAGTACCACTGCTAAATTGGTTCACCTTTGTCCCACCATTTCTGTGATCCTCAATTTGATTTTTTATATTATTTTTAATTCTTTTTTTTCTAAGTACAGATACTTGAATTCAGAGCTTCATGCTCTCTCAGTGGCTGGTGCTCTAGTATATTGTTGGTTGTTTTGGAGATACAGTCACATGATGCTTTCTCCATGGACTGGCCTGAAACCATGACTGGATGGATCTCGGTCTTCTGAGAAGCTGATTGCAGGCATGAGCCTGCACCTATCTTTTCCTCCCATTCTTTCTTTCTTTCTCTTTTATAACAACCAAAAATTTATAGCAATAACAAATTCCATTTTATAAATTGTTTTCCTTAAAGATATTACATTTAATATAATTTTATGATCAAATTGGCCATTTCAGCTACAGAAACCTAGCCAAATTTTGGGATTGAACTGTACTGGAAATACTTCATGAACAGACCATAACATATTGCCAGAAGTAAATTGGATCTTAAAGTAAGATCATTCTGAAAATTATGTTTAATTTACTATATCTCTCTACCAAGTTCAGAAGAAAATAAAATTCAAATACAGAGAAGGTAATACATAAGACCATACATAAGATCAGGAAAAATATCACTTTTTAATGTACTTATCCTGCAACACCTTTACAATAAGCTCTTTCAGATGTATGTATATATGTACATTGGGTTGTTTATTCTACCTAAACATATATGTTCTCAATTTACGAATATAATTTAAGAAAAAAAATTGTTGTCATATTGAGAAACCAACATCTAGGGAGGTGGCTAAAACTCACCAGAAGTTGTAGTCTCCTTTGAGCATGATTTTTGGCCCCCAGTAGTTTGTGAAATGTGTAGAATCAGCATGTCCACTTCATTCTCATTGGCCTCTGGCTTGTGATGGGACAGCGTGGGTAGAATTCATTACAGATTCACTTAGGATGTCACAGTGATTTATTTTCCTTTTCAAGTGAAATTTATAGCCATAATGTGAACAAACCCTTTAAAATGAGAAGAAAATAAGCCATCTCCCTTATGATCAATGCTAGAGTTTTAACTGGACATCAAGATGTTTATTTAGAAGTAGTAGAGCCAGGAAAACTTCAAAATGCTCCCGATGCCTGGCATTTCAAACCAGATCATTCAGTTCTTGCTTAGAAAAGGGTAATAACACTTCAGCAAAGTCAGCAATAGATAAGTCCTCAAGTCTTCATTAACTTTATATTTCAAAGGACAGCTGTGTGCCACAGCACACCTAGCAATGTGCTTAGTTAGTATTCTAAACCAATCAGGTTGGTTATACTTGTCAAAGATTTAAAAACTATCATCAGTGGATACCTGGAACACTCTAGAATGTTATATAAAGTGAAATTTACATCACTGCTGCATACTTGGTAATAGTCAGGAGAAAGAGCCCTCACAAGCACATTTTAATTGGCATCTTACTTATCCCCAGAGAAATAGGTATTATTAATAGAGGGAAAAAATTGAAGCTGATAATTACTAAAAGGTTCTTCTTCCAACATTTGAAATATATATATATATATATATATATATATCCAATTGTTTTTAAAGTAGTTATCCTGCAAATTTATTCAAACAATACTACACATTCTTTACTCTGTAAAGACAACTTGAATCTGACTCTGCTAAACAAACTCAATTTTATAGATAATCTGGGCAGAATTGTTCTTCTCCAATTTCATTAAAATGACTCTACATCTTTGTATGATAACTCATACATTTTTGTATGATAACTCTTAAGTAGAGAAACTAAATAGTTTTAGTCCTTGTTTCTGAAACTTCTTTGGTGATTAGAAGAGGAGGAATATAATTTGTCCATTAGTTCCAAGTTTTCAATGCAAGAAAAATTGCTTCTGGGTATATCATTATGAGTTGATGTGCCTTCTCATTTCTCCTGTCACTAGGAGATACCGCTTGATTCCCTGTCAATGCTCCCTACCCTTTTCCAAGCAACATATGATTAGCTATGAAGTGGCCAGGCAGATACAGCTGCATGAAATTATATAGCATTTGCATCTGCAATGAGAGACTTTTTTCAACTCAATAAATCAAACTTGTTGAGCAATATCTGTTCCACAATCGCCACAACACTCTCATACCCCTATGTTTCAGAAAATATAGGCATATACTTTCTGCCAATAGCTATAACTTGTCTAGTTTAGTTCTTAAAGTTTCACATATTTGTGTACCCACATTTGTGAAGGTGCACAGACTGTGGAAGGGAAAATATTAAATATGATTCCCCAGGGTGACAGGAACACCTTAAGTTGGATATAGAAATGGCCCATTATGTTTTGAAGTGGAGGCATTGTTCTATATTTGTAAGTTTCCCATTTTAAAACTGCATCTTTTAATCTATAATGTCTCTAATTTTTAGCATCTTTTAATTTATAATGTCTTTAATTTTTAACATTTAAGTGATATACGCTCTTTGGAGAACAGGATGGATTTTTTAAATGGATTAGAATGGGTGCCACCACTACACATTGATTCAGAAATACTTTTATAAACAGCAGTTGAAATTGTGAATGTTTAGTCTCTATTTCCTTAGATATGTTTTTGAAAGTATGCTTTAGCTATGTATTCTGGATCTTTGGGACATATATAAATATTTCCTACATTACAGATTGCTTTATATTTTTGTTTTTATTTCAGCTACAAAATAATAATATCCATGATTAGGGTAAAGTAAACCAAAATGGCTTAAATCACAAGCCCATTGTTTCGAATATCAGCTGATTTATAATATAAATAAATCACATATTATATACAATATTATTCTTTAAATATATGACATATATAATCTACCCATACATATTATTTTATTATGAAATTTCATTATATATGCATAAAGTAATTATGAGGATAGATTTTTCACTGAATTTCTGTGTATTTTAGTTCTTTTCAAAGAATCTGCATTTCTATGAATTGGAAAAATCTAAATCTTTTCATTCTTTGAAATTTTATTTTGGATTGGTTTGGTTTTGTCGTGCTATCACTGAATCAAATGCAATGAACATATTAAATATCACACTATTAAGCTATACCTCAGCCCTATACTTTTATGAACTGGAAGCTACAAGACACCAAAATAATTGATCAACTCAAAAAAACTAGGCCATATTAAACACATATGTAATTAATTTTACTGAAAACACATCTAGAAAATATGTATAATTTTACTGATGGGTAACTAAATCCACAAAAATGACCAGTTTTCCAACTGGAAACATGGTTGAGGAACATATTACTGACACATAAATGTATGGAAAAAAATAATGACTTTGTTGGTCATCTTCCAAAGTCTATCCACACAACTGATAAAACTCAAACTAACACCAAAAGTAAAATACCTTCTTCCAAGTATTGTTATATCAGCAGTTTTGATAAAGCACTTTCAGCAAAGGTTCTACACTTTTGGAGAAATAACATAGTTTTTATGCATTTTACTCAGAACCCATCAATCTAATCATGTAGAGACCAGTTTTTAACATGTCGAACATTTTGTTAGGCTCTTCAAGATAGCACTGATAATCTATTTCCTTTGCCTACATAATCTACTGCCCTACTCAGGCAGGCAAGCCCACCTAGTCGTCCGGAGTGACAGAGCCCACCACAACAAAGTTGATATTAAAGAAGCAACTTTATTGAGAAGGTTCCTACACTGACCAGCCAGGGCCGCAGCACAGGCTGTGGGAGCTGATACTGCGACCCCCAGCGGCCCACATGCTTAGGTTTTTAAAGGCAAAAATCATAAGGTGAAGCCTGGTCACATAGGCTACCAATGAGATTGGCACACACCCAAAAGATTGCACAGTCATACCAGACCACACACAGGTGGCCAGTGAGGTTACACTTTGTCACATAATGTCTGTTTAAACCAGCCTATCATTTTGGGTTTAAATGACTCACAAGTCATTTAAACATACACAAAGGAGTTTAGTGGAGTTTAACATATACATGTGAAAGGCGGAGTTTATAGTAAACACAGGATATTGCCAGCAGGCCAGCCAGCATGAGCTGGATTACTGGCTACCTGTTTAGTTGGTTAGTCCTTAACATAACAATGAAGGTGGGTCAAGTCTTTGGAGAGGGGGACCTAGAGGCATTTTTTTCATTCCAAGAACTGGGCTGGTTGGAGCCAAGGTTTTTGTTTTTTTCTATAATCCCTAAAACAAAAACAAGACGTGTAAGGAAGCAGTTCCAGCTCCAGTCTCCTCTCAGGGCCTAGTTCATATTACTGATTTTTTTTAGAGATATTTAATGGAACTTTAATATGCCTCCTAAACTAAACTCCATTAACCTAATTTACCTGCTTGCCCCTTCTACTGGGCACTTTAGTTCCTTCTTCCCTGTCTTCGTTTACTTGATGTAATTTTTTTAGTATTTTAGTCCAATTTGTGTGAATCAATAAGGAAATATATCATTTGTTTTTGTGTAGATTTTTAATTATATCAATTTTCTGCATGACATACATACACTTCTCAAACTTTCTAGTTGGGATCAATAATTACATGGAGCTCTTACGTTTTCTAATTGGGATTACTGTTCCTCTGCCTAAATAATGTCAGTTAAATTTTACTTAGTGAGGTTATCTTGGTATACACCCCTGCTCTACTGTAGCACTGCTGATGTTGGTCTGAATATATGGTTCTGGTCAGGATATTCAGACCATTTCTCTCTGATCATTCAAGTTGTTTGCTTCCTCATTTCCATAGATTATTGACAAGTTTTATATTTGCTATTGTTCTTTGATGCTTCCCTCTTTTCTTTCAGGCTGCTTCTGCTGTTTCTCTTTGTCTATGGTTTCCAGGCATTTCAGAATGATATATGTAGGTGATGATTTCTTTAATTCCCCTAGTTTAGAGTTAAATAGACTTCCAGACTGTGCTCTTTTTTAACAAATAAAATAAAAGCTATTGTCCATGAATCTTTTCTGTTTCTGCAATGATTTGTCTTTATGAAAGACATTGGTAACTTTTTGCTAGGTGAGCAAAAGAGTTTCATATCATAATGTTAAACAAAATAAATTAAATTTGATTATAAATCCTAAATCCTTAATTCATACTGCTACCATAATTAATGTGCTCAAGGTAATTAAATCAGCATAAATATCACAGCTAGCTGAATTTCATGAAAAAAGATCAGAAAATGTTATGCCCATTAATAACATTTGTAGCTATTCAACCAAGTACAATGCAATAAGGATAATTAAATCTTGTGCTTCAGGGAGCAAGTGGATTTGTTTAAGGAACAGAAAAGAAAATATGTCTTTATTCTTTGACCTAAGGAGAACGTTGGGAAACCTGACTAGGTATGTTAATGGGGTACTAGGAAAGGTACCATCTGCTCTCCTCTAAAATATTATAGCTT
This sequence comes from Dipodomys ordii, assembly GCF_000151885.1. Classification (NCBI taxonomy): domain Eukaryota; kingdom Metazoa; phylum Chordata; class Mammalia; order Rodentia; family Heteromyidae; genus Dipodomys; species Dipodomys ordii. Next base: position 13,971,292 of record NW_012267232.1, read on the forward strand.
GTTTTGAAGCAGAATTAACTGATATATATCTGATATTGAATTATAATAATCTTCATTTACAACATGGTAAACAGATTCTGCTTTGATTTTATTATAGTTTTAAATTACCAAGTATTATTTAAAAATATACTGCCTCATAAATACACCAAACTTACATTTTTGAAGGCCTGTCCAAAATAAAATATTCTGCTGGCATTCAAATTCCGTTTTAAAAATGTATTTCAGTAGGTTTGAGTCCTCAGAGCAAATGTTTAATTTTCTTTCTATGGTGTCTCCACTGTCTGAATCTGAATTATCACTGTGTATGGAAGGCAGCAGAAATAAACACACAGATACTCATCTATTAAGTGCAAAATACAAGATCAGTTGGAAAAAAATCCTTAATTATAATTTACAAAGAAGTGATATTTTACTTTAAACTGTTTTATTCCCTTTAAGTAGTTATAAAAAGGTGTTTCAATTCAATAAATCAGTTTATAAGTTATTGCATTTTACTAATATCATTCTTTCCATCATTCTCTGCCATCTGCTGCAAACCATCCCATTCTTTCAAGTTACCTGATTTTTTTACATATGTACACTGAATATTATGACTGCATTTGCTATTTAATATTTTAAGAATATATATGCTCTAGTACTGTCCATAATTCCTTCAGCAATTTCTGTCTAGAGAATTCAAATGTAATACCTAAAAAAGATTATAATTTCTAATTTTAAATATATGCCTAGTACACATTTACAATCTACCTAATTTAGTGAGCTCATATACTAAAAGCAGTGAGTTTTAATAAGCTAAAAATCTTTAATTTCTGTTCTTGATTCCAGATTGTATGTATATTCTTATTTTAATGTCTTCTTAAAGTTTAATTTTATTCCTATCTGCCCTCATTTTTTTGTGTGTGTTTGGGCCTCTGGGCTTTGCAAATTTACATATTTGAATTAATGTACCAAATAATGTTTGAAAGGATAATCTTATTAAATGTCTCTAAGTGCAACACTTCTCCTAACTAGTTAGACCTTATTAATTAACCTTTGTTATCAAAACCTTATGCTAGCTAGCTGTTAGGTTGTCTCTGGGGTCAAGTGGACCAACTGCTTCCTTTTAAACAGTGGAGTCTGAGACCGAGAGATCTATGCCAATTTATGTCAGATAGGGAAATAGCTCAATCTTATAACACAAGACTCCATGCAATATAGAATTTACTCACTGGATAATAACAACTTCTGCCAACCACTTGGTGACTTACACATGTAATTCTATCTGCTCAGGAGGCTGAGATCCTAGGATTGCCATATACATCCAGTCATGACAGAAAAGTTTGTGAGATTCTTTTTTTAAAATATAACTTTATTTTGTTGTAAAGGTTTTGTACAGAGGGGTTACAGTTACATAAATAAAGTAATGTGTACATTCATTGTTACCGTCTCCATTTTTCTCCCAGTATTACTCTCCCCCACCAAGATGTAAAATTTATTTTCAACCCAGTGTCTTGTGAGTGTCACTGTTGCACGGGTTCACCCTTTGCCCTCGTCTCACCATTTTGTTATTCCCCTTCCCTTCCTCAAATCAGATAAACGTATATGCAAGACCCAGGATACCAGAATCAAAAACAGTGACTACCAGAATAAACCAAAAGTGGGGAAAAAGAAAGAAAGAATTTGATACAGTACATTAACAACAGAAATGTCAACAACGACAGCAAAAAGAACCTTCTGATTTCCATCTCTTGGAGTTCTTTTTGATTAACATCATTTTATATGGTCATATATACATAGCTATTAAGCTGTTGTAATTATCTCCAATAAACCACCAGAAAGCCACAAGTGAAGACGTAGCTCAAGCAGTAAAATGCTGGGCCTTGAAGAAAAAAGGTAAGGAACAGTGCCCAGCCTGAGTGCAAGCGCAGTCCAGTGCAGACTCAACATTTGATGACTTTTGACCTAAGGGTTTTTAGTCTCTTTGTCTTACCTTTAAATACAACTCTGCTTAAAGTAAATTTAAAGGTGACTATGAAATGATTTATCTATACCAGCTGCTAAAATTCTGTAAAGACAAATTATCTCTTTGGGTAGTGATAGATCTAAGAAAAGAGGAAGTCAAATAATTGATAGCTAACTATCCAACATATCAAAAGATGAACAACAGCTAGGTGTTTGTACCTAACACCTGTAATCCAACTCAGGAAGCTGAGATCTGAGGACCATAGTGTGAAACCAGACAAGGCAAAGAAATCCATGAGAATTTTATCTCCAAATAACCACTGAAAGTGGAGCTGCGGTTCAAAGTGGTAGAGTGCTAGCCCTGACCAGGAAAAAAAAAATGCTCAGGGACAGCGCCCAGGCCCTAAGTTCAAGCCCTCAACCCCACCTACAGGAAAACAAACAACAACAACAAAAGCATGAGCAGCAATGCGTTCAATATATTAAAATACAGACATAATACAAAATATGTAATAGGAAAATAAATTGAAAAATGCAAATATTTTATGTGGATAAGACAGCTAAAACATATGACATTGCCCCATTTGTTAGGAAATGGAAAGTCTTGGAAAAAAATTACATTAAGTGAAGTAAGCCAGGCCCAAAGAAACATAGGTCCCATGGTTTCCCTTATTTGCAATATCTAGTATATGTCTGAGTCAAGCAGAAAA
>NW_012267232.1:13974197-14027554 GCF_000151885.1 Dipodomys ordii
ACAAAGGAGGAGGCTACAATGCTTGATAAGAAATGTACTCAATGCTTGCCCATGTAATTGTAACCCCTCTGTACAGTATTTTCACAATTAAAAAAAAAAAAAAAACATGTGAACACTGTCATAGGGGACTAGACCTTATGAATCCCTATATGTACTACCAGATAACCATTTTTTATGGGATATTATTAGCATTTTCCATATGATAAAATTCACTAAGTGCAAAAAGGTAATTTGGAAGAAAAACAGTTGTACATTTTCTCTCAAGACAGAATCTGACTCCTTTTTATCTTAGTGTGAATAGGAATCTATGACTACCAGCTTTCAAACCACTGCACTTCCAAATCTTTGCATATTAGTCTTAAGGAGAGATAGTCTAGCAATACAATATTCTTGTGTTGTCCTAATTTCTCAGTAATATTAACTTAATAAAATCCAGTTTTGCTTCTTTACATCTTCAGATGTATCACAATATTTAAAATTTACCTGCACAAAAACAAAGCAAAACAAAATGAAATGAAACACATGTAATTCATTATATATATTCAGGTATTGTGGCATAAGCTTGTTGTCTTCCAGTATCTTAAATATGTGGTTGTGTGTGCATGTGTATTTGTATGTGTGTGTTAGAGGTAAGGAGCCACCCCTTCTTGAAAATCTGTGAACATTTTCTAAAGGAAAGGCAGCAGTGTTGGCTAAATGGGGCTGTCATTGTATTAACTTCAATAGAGTGATTAATAGGACAGTACAATTGCTGTTACAGCATTTGTTACACAAAAGAATGGTTGAATGGCTACTTTCAAAAATTAAAAATAGAAAACCAGAATGACTATTGAAACTACTTTATCTGCTTAACAAATGGAAATTCTTTTGAAATGGCTATTTCTCAGAAATATTTTAAAAAGGAAGCATCTGGTCTAAAATTGTTTTGTTAAATATATCTTCTAGTAATTAATAATATGCTTTTTCTTGAAATCAGTAATGCAGAAGTTTAATACTCATGATTTACTGATAAGATTATCAGATATTGCCAGCAAAGCTGTATAAGCAGCTCACTATATCATAAAAGAAATAGGACCTTCTAACAGCCTGAATTTCTGTATTACTGGTAGAATTATATGTAAAATTACATATTTCAAAGATTTCACCAGCCTTTACAACTGTGCACCATCATGACTATCATACCAATGAAAATAAAGTTATTTTAATATTCCCAAAATGGGCATAAGATAAATTCAAACTGGTAATTCAATTAAGAATAATGCAGGTCACAATATACTCAATCACTAACTTGCTAACACTACATTGAAACTTTGCTTGTAGCACATCATATATTCACTATAACAAGATTATTTACATATTGCCACCATTCAAATTATAAAATACGAGCAAGAGTAATGGGTTAAAATCTTGTTTTAGTCTCTCGATATCTTCAATATCTTCTTTGTGCGCGCGCATGCGCACCCGCACGTGTCATCCTGGGGCTTCGAATTAAGAGCTTGGGCACTGTTTCTGAGTTTGTTTTGTTCAAGGCTAGCACTCTTTTGCTTGACCCACAACTATACTTCCTTTTTTGGTGGTTAATTGGAGGAGGTAAAAGTCTGATGGACTTTTCTTTCTCACTGACTTCAAACTGAAATCTCAGCATCCTAAGTAGCTGGGATTTACAGCATGAACCACCAGCTCCCAGTTCAATGTATTCAGAATCACTAGGCTATGATTTCATTCTTAGCATAAATTTAGACGTCTAGATCATTTTTCTTGCTTGCAGGAAAAGGACTTGTAAACCATAACAGTATGAACAAATGCCCAGAATCTCAGTATCTAATTGATGCTCTTGGTTAGAAGACCTATGAACTATAAAGTGTCATATAATGCTGGAAAACATTGCAATAACTTCTCCTATGTAGAAGGAGAGAGTTGATGGTACTTAGTAATTGGTCTAATCAATTCTGAAATCTAGTTGGCTTTATATGGGACTATTTCTTAACTTAAGCTGTGGAAATAGGTTCAAGACCACTGTTCCTCTCTGTCTTCTGGAGTTCATTTCTTTTTCATCATTTTCCTTGACTAATTAATAAGAAAGATTAAAGATTTAGAGAATTTCTCTCTGTAATTTCTATTGTTCTCTCTCTCTCTCTCTCCCTTTCTGTTTCAGTCTCTCAGTATCTCTGAAACTTGTTAACTATTTATAGAAATTTGGATACCAAAAGTTTTTAACTTGTCTCAATCTTTTCTAGTCCAGAGTAGCCTTGTTATTTTCCTAAAACAAATCTACCCTACAAGTTTACAGGTTTTCCATGTATTTTAGATGATTGACTTTCTATAACCAGTATCCATAATACTGTATGTCATTATATGGAATTTGTGTGCATATTATTTTGGTAAAAATACTACTTCATCAATTTTAACACCACATTTATACTTTTAAATAATATGGAAGTATGTTAAAGAAAATTATTTTGTTTAACCAAAAAGTGTAATACACAATTCTTCACTAGGTCTTTAGTCTAATGTGACTGTGTGTTAAGTCTGTTAACTATGTCTTTTCCTGAGATTGAACCTTAATTCTCACACCTTAAATTTGATTTAAGAAAGTAGCTTCCTTTAGCAACTCTACAATTCTAAATTGTCTCTTCTGCTTCTCACTATGTTTCGCAAACTGGGTATTTATTTTTAGATGCTATCATGTTTTGTATTTCCTCTATACATTTATCAGACACATAACTTTTCAGCCATAGACAGCATTTTTATTATGTATTTTAATAATACATACAATAGGTTATAATTTTTCTAGTGTCTTATAATATTTATCTTACTTTTCCTGGCCATTTATGGCATTTTCTTGGCAGCCCATACTCTTGATCAAAATCATAATTTAGGTTTCTGTTGCAGGGTATCTCATTACTTTTGTTTAATGATCAGCTATTACTATAGTAAAGTTGTACAGTCTATTACCCTAAGACTCGGTGACTTTAAATAAATATTATGTATTCTATTTATACATAAGCAAGTCAACTGAAATATTTATGTTGATATTTTATGTCATAATTAGGCCTAACTCCAAGCTACCTGTGTGATATTAATCCATTCTGCATATTTTTAGAAACCAGTTAGCTTCCTGTGGTCAGTTATGGTGGGTAGAAGTACAAAATGACTGACTCAACCATTCAAATACATCTTAATAGTCTGCTTGAGTCATATCTCTTAGCATCCCACTGTCATATTATATGTTATATTATGTTATATGTTATATATTATTATATGTTATATTTCCTTTTCTCCAATTTTTCCCTCAAAGAACTACATTTATCTTACTCTTCTGTGTCTCTGTATCCCTTCTTGCATTCCCAAGAATTAGAGGCTTTCCACATGTATTAGATCAAATAATTGTATGTTAGCCACACAAAATTGAGTCCTACAGGAAAAGAAACGAAAATGATACTCATGTGAGACTACAAATCACAAGCCTAGAAATTCAATATATAACTGAACAAATCTTTACTGGTTTTGTTCTTTGTAACTGGATCTTCTTTTCAAATAGTGTCCAATCATGTAGCTCATGATCTTCTGACTTAGTCTCCTGAGAGTTGGTATTACGAGTGTGTGTCACCATGCCTGGCTGTGATATCTATGAAAATTGACTGTCTTGTGGCCTTTAAATTGCATTGGAGTCAAATATTAGCAAACAGTTAACATATTAAGACCTTAGTATTAATGTCTTAGAGTTGCTTAAAAGGTCAGTTACCATCCATCTTGCAAAGAAACATATGGCATTAAAACTCACTTGGTTTGATCTATTGCCCACTCTCAATCTAATGACTCTATTTTTTAAGCAACTATAGACATGCCTTACAAAATATACCAGGATACATGTCCAAACCCAAAAGTGAAAATTATAGCAAGTTGATTTCAACATTTTTTCTTAATGTTAGAGTACAAATGAAGCAAACATATATTTTGTTGACATGCAGTTCCATAAAATGTAGATTTATTTGTGTTCTAGTTGTGCTTTGAGGGGAAAGAAACTGTTATACATTCCTTTCTCCTTCACAATCTCTAGATATAGTAGTGCAGAGTTTACCCATAAGGAAAGGAGCTCATTGTAAAGTGTTTTAAATGGCTCAGGATTTTACTAATGGCAGAGGCAGATGTTAACATGTACATCAGTTACTCATGACTGTCAAAGTTTAGGCTAAAATCATCTGAGTGTTCCCTTCAAAACATGAAGACAGTAAAGCGAGATCACTGCCCTAGACCTTTCTTGTTTTACAATGTAGGGCAGACTGATAAAAGAAGAGCAAAATGGGAAGGAAATGCTATTTTGAATCTCCCCTTCTTTTAGTCATCTTTCCTAGAATCAGTGCTGCTTAATTGCATATGTGTTGTATCTGAAATACATAATTATAGATGACAGATATAATATTTATGTCATTTGGTAGAACTCAGTTATATATGGTCATTTCAGTTTGTAGAAGTAGTTGGAGAAGGCAAATGTTTAGAGGTTTTAGGTGTTCACAACAAAATTAGAGTAGGATTAGTGAGGAACAAAGTATGGAGGCAATAAGTAAAATGTCTTGAGGTTCACATTTTAACATTTTAATACCCACCCACAACATTTGTACACTACATACTTTCCCATGTACAAAGCATACTCCTGCCTCCTCAAGAGAAGTAGTCATAACCATTATTCAGTGATACCTCATGTCAAAACACAGAATCTCTGGAGGAATTCAATGTCTTCAATTATGTTGAGATATGGTTGTCTGTGGTTCAATGTACAAGCGAAACTGAAACTTACAAATATGTCTGGACATGTTTGTAAAATAACACAAGAGGACAAGCATTAAACTAAATTACAATAGACTAGGAAATACAGCCCTATTGTGTGAAACAATCAAAAGAAAGTTAAAGAGCACACAGTATCCATAATGAAAATACATTTCAGGTTTAAAATTTTACTATAAGAAATTCCAGTAAGAACTGTTACTGAGAATGTTTTTACCTTTCAGTGCAGAAATGTTCTTGATTAGACAAGTGGCAATCTTTCATTCTGTGTGCTCAGAACTATGCACCTTAACTGTTTGCCCAGAGGCTACAATTATAAAAGGTACTGGCAAGAACACTCCTGACAAAGGCACAGCAGCTAATCCCCTACCCTGTGCCAGAACAGGAATGCAGATAATATGTTGATTATTAAAAATAACTGGTCCTTTGGTGCCAACAGAGAAACTTGTATTGGAATCACACTCTCAAGGAATACAAATCAAAAAACTAATTATAAGCAACAATAAGTCTCATAATTTGAGTGACTAAAACCCAACAGAGAAAAGAAAGGCTTTGAGGTATGGCCCATGTTTTCTCCAGGATAGCAGCAAATTCCCTTTGTCATACAGAGAAGACAAGTGTCCCAATGTCCAGGTGCTTTGCTCTGGAGGCCAAGTGCAGAACAGAAATACCAAGATGAATGGGTTTGAGGAATTAGCATCAAAGAGAAGAAAATACCACTTATTTATTCATTTTTTTCTGTAAATATTCTTCAAACTCTTAGTCTCTAAAACAAAAGCAAAATATCCAAAAAAAAAGAAAAGAATGAAAGACAAAGCAGCCTTTGGAGACTAAACCTGGGCACAGATAGATGGTCTCAAGATACTGGGTTACCAAGGCAATCCATGGCTCAGCAAGCTGAAGCAATTTGTTAAAAATTCTGGAATTCCAGTTGAGATCATGGAAGGATGAGGCAGGAGATGTTAAGAATGATGAAAAAATAGACCAATCTTGAGAAAGCCTGAAGTCTATTAGTTGGATCAAAGTAATCTCCATATAATCTTTCCTTCAGCCAGAAGAAACTCAATCTTTAAAATCAATGAAAAAGATAATGTTATTCAAGGCCTCTGTAATTTTCATACAAAATGCAGCAACCTATTAAAAATCCCAGGAATGTTAATAAAAATAATTTCATGAGGCTCCAGGAGTATTACTTGAATTAGTTATCAACCCATAGATTAAAACTTGCATTTTCCAATTGACAGTTCATGGTGCCTCCTTTTTGTATTATAATATATATATATATATATCTCCTAAAATATAATATTCTTGTTTCAGTTCCAAGTATGTTTGTGTTTTTTCTACCATGTCTTCTGCCTCCACATAATCTCTGTTTCTTCATTTTCTCTTTATATTATTCTGTTCTTCTCTCATTGGATAATAGTCTCTTTTTTAAGTATCTTTATGAGTTAAATACTGTAATTATTCCCATTTCACACATTAAGAAGCTGAGAACCAAAGGTTCAATAACCAATAACCATTCCAATATCACAAACCTGATAGGAACTTAAGAAGTCTGGTTCCAGCATCCATGACCCTATACCAACTCTCACAGAATAAAATGATATGATTTTGATTTTCTAAAACAGACATATGACAAAAAGATGTCCAATATTAACCAGTCTTCACTTAACTTTCATATTTTCAGATTGTTCAAATTTTGACCAATATCACTTTTATAGTATGTCTATAAGACATACTATAAATAAAAATTTTTATAAAAATCATTCATGCTAATAGTAACTTTCAATTACCATTACTAATCACAATTACATATGGCTTGAACAGATAGAGCTATATTAGTGCATTCTATCAAATGCAAATTTAGTCTTATAAAGCTCCTACAATTATAGTTATTGAAAAGTATATGCTACAGTTACATACCCAGCAGGCACCTCTTTTTTGAGGTTTATCAACCATTTCAAGAAAACCACATTTGTCATCAAGTTTCCTATAGGTAGCAATTTTCTCTTTGTAGTTTAATAACCTAGAATTGTAGTATATCACAATGCACTCTCATCTCACTGTTAAAACTGAATTAGTATCCAAGGGGTGTAAAACTTCTCTCCAAATGCCATTTGAATGATTTTAACACAACACGTTCGGATAAAGCATTTTACTTATCACTGCAACAGTAGGTGCTGCATATTTGGTACAAACAAATGATGCTTGGTAACTTAAAATTGAAATGAGAGTTTTAAAAAGTGTGTTATTGAACAAAAGGCAATATCTATCTCCTCAAGTGTAGTAAAAAGAAATCTGCTGTATGAGCATGAAATCGCACAGTGGTAGGAACAGTAATGGGTGTCACAGGACAGAAGTCATTGCAGGTATAAATATGTCACATGTGGATCACTGACACAGTCTTGTACCTGTAGCATCCTTGCTTTATAAGTGGTTCTTGCCATAACTCAGTCACAGCAGGCAGCACAAACCTTTTTTTGGAGCCTATACTATGCAGAAACTCACAAGTCATCCTGAATGAATTGTGACAGAAAAATGAAGTCTTTCTTCTGAGAATTCCTGATTAACGACTCATAGTTGCTAGTTTTCCAGGTAGGGTTTTAAGTAAGTGTTTGAAATAATCAGCAAACCCATATGGATACTGCCACTTTAAGTTATTAAACCAAAATAAACCCAAACAATAAAAATCAAATAAACTACTATGTGAAATATATATATATGTATATTATAGACACAGCTAGTTTGTGCATTTATTTATTTATAATGTAATTGATTTTAATTTTCACAAATCTAATTATGGGATCAAGCCAGAGACTCTGAGGTAGCAATTAGACCCTAAATAAGATTCGCTACTAGCTTCTTAGGAAACATAACAGAAAAGGTGAATTTTGCATTTGTGTAAGTAATTTTTAATGATGTTGGGGAATCATTTTTGGGGAACCAATCCCAAACAGTATACCAGAATATTTTATTCTTAAAATGATTTTTTAAAAAGTTCTATTGTTGAATTAGAGACTTGGCACATTATTTCCAAGAATACTTCCCCTAAATATTTCTCTTCTCTTAGGGAAAAAAAACTAAAATTATAGACATAGTCTATTGAAATATACTGTTTCTTTGACTCATTATTATATTATACATATGCAGTCTTTAGTACTGAATATGTATTTGTGTGTATGTGTGTGTTTCTGCATGCACATTTTATTTCTATAGCACGGACTTATATTTGGAGTTAACAACCATTTACTTCAAACTGATTTACAAATGATTTTTTATTAACTTCTTTAGTTTACTGTATTTAATCATTTGTATACAATAGATGTTACTAGAAAAATATATGAAATATTACCACAAAATATTAATTTGCATAGCCATAATCACATTTTAACTTTCAGTTTAGTAAAGATATACTTGTGTATAGCTGCTTCATAAAGATGAACCATATATATATAGAAAATAATATATATTAGAGCCAAATTGACTTAGAAATTTGCTAAAATGGATGCTACTTTACAAAAAAGAGTAATGAGGAAAAATATAATAATCACAGTCCTGAGCAGCATCAGGAATGTACAAAAGTAGAAGAGAATTTGAAAGAATAAGTAGAGAAGGTTTTCTAAATTCTACTCAAACTAATGGTATTAAATTACTTTTGGCTTTTCCTTTAGGACATAAGGTACTATGCTAAAATAGGCTGTATATCCAGTAAAGCTTTTTTCATACAGGTAAAGCCATCTGGTCATTAATTTGCTTTGAAATTTCTGTGAGGTGCTGAGGGCAAAGTAGCAGATGTCATCAGTGAACTGTGTAGAAACAATAATCACATGGTCTCTTCCCAGCTTAACATATAAAAAAAGTCAGGGGAAGGGAGACTGGCAGACACAGGGAGGGAGGAGGAAAAGCACAAAACAGAAAACAGAATCTAAATGCCTTCACAATTTTAATCTGAAAGTGAAGAATATTGTTTTGTCGGGATACAGATTTTTGCATTTATCTTTCCAAAACTGACTAAAATCGGGACCTGTTTATTCAATGGAAACAAATAAACTACATTGATATCCCAGTGTGAAATATCTGCCCCAAAGTAGACATTATGAAGAAAATCCTATATTAATGATAACCACAGAATTTGTATTGTGCTCTTCTAATCTAGCGGGTCTCACCTGGGGATGACTATCCTTGAATACCTTTGTTAGACTTCTGGAATCATGTTCTGTCTACTGCCACTACTGAGTGATCTTGGCCTCTGGTAGGCAGCCTCCAGGGATGACGCTAAACCTCTTTCAATACATGGTACATCTTCTTATAATAAACATTTTTTCTAACCCATTTCTAGCCTATGTCTTAAAGAAAAGGATGAAGGGAATATGACATAAAGGATGAAACTGACTGGAATACAGTGTAAACACATTTGGAGACGTGACAATGACTTCTTCCCCCTCCAGTGTAACTCATTGAAGCCAAGAGGTGGGAGGGAAGGGATGGTAGGGGAAAAACAAAGGAGAAGGCAACAATGTTTGATAAGAAATGTACTCATTACCTTGCTCGTGTAACTGTAACCCCTCTGTGCAGTATTTTTACAATAAAAACGTACAAAAAATAAAAAAGTAAATAAAAAGAATTTTGTATTCCAAAATGTCTATGGCTTCAAGATTGAGAAATTCTGCTTTAATGAAAACATTGCATTCTCAATCTCCTAAATGTAAATTGATAAAAACATAGTCCAGACTTGTTAAGGTATAGGATTTACAAAGCTTGATATTGCAATAAAGAGTAAACTAATAGGTGCGGGGGGGGGGGGGCGGACATCTGGAATCCTAGCTATTCAAGAAACTGATATCTGGGGGTCAAAGTTCAAAGCCAGCCTAGGAAGAAAAGTGGGAGTTGGGCCAGCACGGGACAGAAAAGCCAAGAAGGTGTGCAAGGCCCTAAGTGCAAGCCCCAAGTACCAGTGCACATGCACACACACACACACAAACACACACACACACACACACACACACACACACATAAAGGAGACAAAAGAGAGAGACAGAGAAAAGCAAGACAATCCTTTTTTGTAGAATTCCTTCTATATAAACCAATCAAGACAGATCCTCTATCTGCTTTCAGATTCCCGCTGTCTCCCAGGGTTTGAGAATTCATCTCAGAGAAGAAACCCAGGTACAGAGCTTGATAGTAAATAGCTATCAAGCTGACTAAAAACAGACCAATCTAATTCGGAATTATATGCAACACTATATCTCTCCACAGTCATGGAGTTCCAGTCAATCTGCAAATTGTTCTAGACACTGGAGGCTTCAGAGAACTTCAATTTAACACACACACAAACACACACACACACACACACGTGTGTGCCTGTATACACACATGTGTGAACTTGTTGATGAAATACTTGTGTAAAAGATAGCCAAACATATTGCAAGGACATATGCATGAAATGTCCATAATACACACTAGTATTGCATTGAAGGATATTAAGGTTTGTGACTAGCAGAGGTAAGCTTTGCAGACAGCTTGCTTCTACCAACTTTAAAGCTAAGAATTGCAGTCCATAAGAAGTGTATGAGAAATTTCCCCTATTTTTCTGTATGTTGCTTACCTGATGCTCTCAAAGAATGTACTTCATAAATGTATTGCTTTTTGGCTTTGTTTTTTTTTTTCTGCAACTACAAAAGTTTAACCTTTTCCACAACAGAACGTGTCATTCAGAACAGCTTGAATTCCTGTTATGAACCGTGGTCACTCACAACTTATCTACAACCTATCTATCTACATCATTGTCAGTGAAACTAATGGCAAAATAGTGTCAATGTGTCTTCTGCATAATTACTAATTTCCATTAGTAAATTTCTAGAATCTTAGAGTATCTATAATATCTATAATAAATCAAAGGATTAACTTTAGAGTTGGCAGTTCCATTCTTCTAGTACTTTCTTTGAACTGACTGCCATAATATCAGATTTCTATCTTTCAATTTTCACTAAGAATGTTTCCCTATCCTGGACAATTACCTACTCTTTTTCTTTTTATGATTATGTATGTTTTTCAGAGAAATAACCAATGCTGTGACCCCATTATCAGACATGTGTCAGACATTTGAAATATTGCTAAGGAATATTTTGTCAAACTGTGAATTTGTAGTTGAAAATTTTCAGAAAAGGAAACATCACCTTTATCTTCTTACTCCTGGTTGATTTAATTGTACAGATGCCAATAAGTACTATTAGTCATTTGTCTTTGAATTTACTATAATAAATGCTAAAATAGAAATGTTTTATGCTATGCAAACATGATTGTTCAATGTAGTTTTCAATTAAAAGGTTATTGTTTGCAAACAAAGAATTTGTTACATCAATTTAAAAATTTCTGATTAAGATGTACTGTATTCATTCACAAACTGTTTAATTAAATGGCAACTCATTGGTATGGCTACTTAAGATAATAAAAAATAAAAATTATTTTGAGCATATGAACATTTATTATATAGGAATAGTTTCTAAAATGGTCTAGGTCAAACAAAAACAGATGTAAGACTTTTCACTCAGTAACTGGAGAACAGAAAACAGCCAAATTTCCATGTAATAGTGTCATATATCACTTTAAAAATTTTGTACTTTTTACATATTTGTCTGCATTTTTGTCATCAAGTGACCTAGATATTTTGAGAAGGAACTATTTATACTTCTGAAGAGTGAAGTTTGTGGGAATCTCAAAATTTCAGCAAGTTGTCATATTGGAAAAGAACATAGAATTTTTATTTCAGTGTGGGCTATTGTGGTAAAAATATTCCTAACTTAAATGGATGTGCCTGCATCCTGGCTTGTGATTTAATGTTGCTCAAAAGACGTAATGAGTTTGTCCACTTGATTTTCAAGTGAGGCTGTTGATTTTTGTTGAGCTTGGCAAATCACCAAGTACTAGTGACTCATCACTAAGTAAAGCTTACTCATTAGTAGGAGTGCATAAACTACAAACTCAAGCTGGAGTTTGTAGGGAGCCAGACTATGCTCAAGTCTTCCCACTGGAAATTGCCTTCCTTACCCAACTGCTGGAACTGAGAGAAATTCATTCACCCAAGGGGTACATGAGGGATCTCAATTCCTTTCTAATGTCCAAACAATATCAAAGATATTAAAGAGAGAAATTAGAAATATACATGTAAACATATAGTGTCATATGTATATATGTATACAAACATTAGCTAAAATTTGGTATATTCAGGGGAGGATTTCTTTGAACACCTAATTTGCAGTTCAACAAAATGAATACCAGGAATCTGGAACAGGACATGTAGTCAGAAGTCAAGGAGAGTGGATGGAGAGAGTAAAGTAGACAAATGCAGTATTCCATGTACCTATATGTGAAAATAGGACCTGGTACAATGAAGAAATGGGTGGGGTTGGGAAAGATGGGTGAAAATGATGAAAGGGGTGAAATTGATCAAGATACATTATAATCACAAACTGGTATGCTGAATTGAAACCTCTTTGTAAAGCTATTTAAAGATAATAAAAATAAAATGAATTTTAAAACCAAAGAGATGAAAGAAATTAATGTCTGTGACACATTGGATAGGGATAACCGATAATTGAGAGAGTATAGATTGCAGAAGATAGTCTGCAAAGCTAGGAACTCAGTGAGTGATGCTTGACTAGGAAGATGAGTAGGTACTACAAAATGAGATCAACTGACAAGCTGAGTTCTGCAGGGTGAGGAAAGGCAATAAGACTAGACAAACACATGTGTGTGCTACAAAGAAACCTTGGAAACTTCCTCAGAACACTAATATCCATTTCCACACATTTCACCTTGAAAATATTTCCATTTTAGCAGCAGCGATAGAAATGTTGACTATGCATATGTGGAGCAAAACTCTGGAGCAATCCCCCCCCCCACCATGGTCATGGACACCAAGGTTGTTGAACATTTTTCCATTTTTCTTTATGATTATTATCTTTAAGTAATCATACAAAGGGGTTTCAATTTGACATGTCAGCTTATAAGTGCAATATTTCTTGATCAATGTCACCCTTTCCATTGTCCTCACCCATACCCTCAACTTCCCTGGGTCCATTTTTACATATGTACACTGAATGTAGCAATTGTATTTACCCACCCTTCTTCTCTCCTACCTCTCCCTCCCCAACTTCACCTTCCTCAAACAAAAGATATTTCAGATTCCTGGCATTTATTTAGTTACTTGGTTCAGTTGTTCAGAGAATATACACATAGGACTCCTCCCCTAAGTATGCCATACCTTAGCTAATTAGTTTGTGTTTGCATGCATAAGACCCTTTATCCAACTTTTTCCCATTCCAAACAATGAAACATGGACCATTTTTGTATATATCTCTGGGCATATCCTCTAGTTATATCTGTGAAGTGAAAGTGTTGTATCCAATAACTGCTCTTTCAAAGATATTTTATAGGTATTATTGTTTAATTCCCTTCCAAAGAAGCTTCAAAAAGTATATGCTAACATATTTATAAGATATTTCTTTGTTGCTTTGTATCTCCCACCCAATGGTATAACCCCTGTTTTCACTGTATTTGATGCTGGTATAATTTGTGGAGAGGACGGGAAAAAACAAATTGTTTAAATAGGGATACAGGTGGACCCATTGCAACAATGAGATGTACAAGTCGTTATGTCGAAAAATGAACTTCACAACTTGGGAGGGGCAGGGAGGGAAGATGGGAAGGGATAGCAAGGGGAAACAAAGGAGGAGGCAACAATGCTTGATAAGAAATGTAGTCATTACGTTGCCCATGTAATTGTAACCCCTCTGTACGATATTTTCACAAAAAAAGGTATATGCTACCCTAAACAGTATATTCCTCTTCATCTTTATTCACTCAAGATATTATTAACATTTTATTTTCACCAAACGGAATATATTATTTCAATAATTCTTCACTGACATTTTCATCTTTACTGCCTCCTACTGAACTTGACCATGTGTTTGCTGGATGTATTAAACTCAGGTTTCTTTTTCACACCTACCTCCTTAGTCGATCAGTAGTTTTGTTTTCAGAAAATTTGGTGGTGGTCTTAACTCTATCCTCTGGTTAAATAATGATCATTCCAAAGTCATTTGTCTCCACTTATTCAAAATACTGTTTTTCTTTTAAACTCCTGTATCTGCATTGCTACTTTTGCGTCATAGCTCTGCTTGTGTGATTCTGCTCCAATACCCAACTCTATTTTTGTCTCTCAGGTTGACATTGATGATATTCTATTTTTAAGTTAAGCTGAGAAATTTTTTGATTTTTTACAAGAATTTCCTGATACTTCTCTCAGTGAGAGCTACAAAAGTACCCTCAGATTTTGTTAGAGACTACACTGAATTTACAGTTTAATTGGAAGAGGGAGGACATTGTTTTTATGAAGTGTTAGATTCAATTGGTTAATGTTGATCTTTACATCTATGGACATAAAAAATATTAGCCTTTTCTTTCTTTTTATATTTTTTTTTAGCTTGTTTTGGTATTTGGGTAATGTCAGACTGGTAGAATGAGTAAATTTACCCTGTTTTCTATTTTTCTGAAGAGATATTTGTCATCATTTTTTTCTTAAATGTTTGGTGGAATTTCCCAGTGATTTCATTTGAGATTGTTACTTTGTTTTTTGAAAAGCAATTATTGATTCAAAGCTTTTAAAAATATATTAGATAATTCAGACTCACTCTTTCTTCTTGTGAGATTTTTTTTTTGTCATTAACAAAATGTATCCAAGTCGGGAGCCGGTGGTTCACTCCTGTAATCCTAGCTACTCAAGAGGCTGAGATATGATATCATGGTTCAAAGCCAGCCCAGGCAGGAAAGTCTGTAAGACTCTTATCTCTAATTAATCACCAGAAGACTGGAAATGGTGCTGTGGCTCAAGTGTAGAGTACTTGCCTTGAGCTGAAGAGCTCAGGGACAGCGTCCAGGCCCAGAGTTCAAGCCACAGATGGACCAAAATAAAAAAAATAAAAGGATCCATTTTAGCCAGGCACTAGCGGCTCACTCCTGTAATTCTAGCTTCTCAGAAGGCTGAGATCTGAGAATCATGATCTGAAGCCAGCCTGGGTAGGAAAACCTGAAACTCTGATATCTAATTAACCAGCAAAAAGCCAAAAGTGGAACTATGACTCAAGTAATAGAGGAAAAGAGAAACATCAGTATAAAGGCTGAGGGACAATGCATAGGCCCTGATTCAAGTCCAAGGACTTGCACCAAAAAAACCCAAAAAAGTCTATTTTTATCCATTATCAGATTTCTTGCTATAGAGTGGTTTATAATAGTTCTTTCATCTTTTTGTATTAGTTTCTATGAGATTAGTGATAATAGCTTTTCTTCAATTGTGATGTAGATAATTTGGCTCTCACTGTCTCTTTCTGTCTCTGTCACTCTCTTTCTCTCCCTTCCTGCCCCACCAAAACTCCACCTACTTTCTCTCTTCTGTAGCATTCAACACACCCTAGCTGGTACATATTTGGTCTTTTCACATTAAATTCCTGTCATAGTTGTCTCTATGATGATTCTGCCTTTTTTCCCCCCATGGGGATTCAAGAAAAGCCAATCTTTCCAGGTAAGGAAAGGTAAAACAGCTTTGCATCATGTGCATGATGTGGGAATTTGTTTCTCTCCAGAAAGAAAGATAAGTAGAGAGGAACAGAGATAGAAACACAGAGAAAGTAGCAAAAACAGCAGAAGAAATCTAGAGATACTAAAGACCTTCAGTTTCTAAAGCTTGGTATATTTTTATACTAGTTCCCTTCTTAAGTAAATTATTAAGCTAGTTATTTGGTTGCCAACTACTTTAAACTTATAAATCCATGACTGACAATGTAATAAACTAATTTATTCCTTGATTACAAAGAGAAAACTATCTCCTTATATGATCTGAAAATGTTTCAAGTAATATTCTTTCAGTCACAATATACTTAAGAGATTGATATTGTTAACCTGAAGAAAACACAATAAAGTATAAAACAAGATAATAGAGAAATGCTGGCACTGGTGGCTCACACCTGTAATCCTAGCTACTCAAGAGGCTGAGATATGAGGATCAAGGTTCAAAGCCAACCCTGGCAGGAAAGTCTGTGAAACTCTTATCTCCAATAAACCACTTAGAAATACCAGAAGTGGTGCTGTAGCTCAAAGGTAGAGAGCTTGCCTTGAGCTGAAGAGCTGAGGGACAACGCCCAAGCCCAGAGTTCAAGACCCACAGATGACAAAATAATAATAATAATAATAGGGAAGTAACAGATACAAGAGGTAGAAAAAAATTATTATTATATGAATGCATCTTACAACTTCAGTAAGTCAATGCATCTCATTTATTGTCCTCATTGCTCCAGTACTATTTTTTTTTTATTTGTAGCACATGATATAAACTATAGTTGCTTGGTTAATTTCTCAGTATTACATACAAGGTTTCACTAGGGAAATGACAGTAATAATTTACATTTAAAAGAAAAGCTTTAACTTTCTCTCCTTTTTTCTCTCAATATTCATTTACTTTTACAGTTGAATACACATTTAAAAGTAAACAAAGGCCTAGAATGGTGGCTCATGTCTGCAATCTTAGCTTCTCAGGAGGCTGAGATTTGAGAATCATGTTTTGAAGTTAGCCAGGGCAGGAAAGTCCTTGAGATATTTTCATTGTTATTTTAGAGGTAATATACAGGGGGAATGAGTACATTTCTTTTTAAACCATGTCTCCCCTTCCCTCACTCTCTCCTAGATTTTCCTTCCCACCCCCACAAGATATACAGTTTATTTTCCACATAGTATCTAATGCGTACCACTGTTGTATTTGTTCAGCCTTGGTTCTATATCTTTTGTGACCCTCTTACCTTCCCAAAACAAACAAACAAACAAACAAGACAAAAGGAAAAGAAAACAAAAAGAGCCACCTAAAAAAAATTTCTTGTTTCCCTTTCTTGGTGTTACCAAAAAGCAGAAAGTAGAGCTGTGGCTCAAATGTCAGAGCACTAGCCTTGAGTAAAAAAAGAAAACTCAGGGACAGCCCAGGTCCTGAATGCAAGCTCAAGGTCACACACACACACACACACACACACACACACACACACACAAAGTAAATGAAAAAAGTTTTAAATATAAAGGCAAGAGAGCTACAAAAATAGTGAAAATTTTTGGCTCTAGTTAAATAAACATACAATTCTTTTCTTAATAATAGATATATCTGTTAAATTTACTATAGTAATTATGTATTAAAGTGAATGATAGTCAAACTTACCATTTATACACATGACATGAAACACAAAAATAAATGAATATATCACTAGTGGCAATTACTTGTAATTTCACTTACTTCTTTTCACTATTTAGTTTATCTTTTGCAATACTAGACATTTGAATTCAGGCCCTGAACTTGCTGGGCTGGTATGATGTCATTGAGAGACATCTCAAGCCCTTTGATTTTCTTTTCTATCTAAGTCATTTAAATGTGGAAGATTACTAAGCAGAGTAATGGTTGCTAGAAAACAAAAAGTAGCTCTGAGAAATTGCATTACTGGTTTGAAAAATCAAAACTTAATTTCCAACCTATAAATATAACAATCCAAATTTCAAATACGTCACTCATCTATTAAACAAGAATAAAAGATTTTTATCAAATGCCACAAACCCATTATGAGTGAAAAATATCTTACAATAAATAATTGTCACCATGCAATAACTAAAGTCAAATATATAAAATTATTTGAAGATTTAATATAATGGGTCATATTAAACAATTAGAAAATTAAATATAGTAGATTTTTCTTTCCATTTACTCACTGAAGAAATATTCATTTTATTAAAATATGTCTAAAAGTGTCAAATTTCCAAATGCTTTACTCTACTTTAACCTTTACAGATTCCATTGTGACCACAGATACTTATTTTATAATTGCTATTTTCCCCTATAGTGCAGCTTCTATTTTTAATGATGAGCAATTATCATTCCAATAATCCCTTAACAAAATCAGTATCATAATTTTAACAAGAAATAATCCTTGAAGAAATTGAGCGAGCCCTAGAAATAGGGCTATCACACCTACACTAGCAAATGTAATTATACCAAGCTCAAAAGCTTCTGCCCAGCAAACTACCAACACAATGAAGAGACTAGGTACAGAACAGAAAATAATATTTCCAAAGTATACATCTGACAAAGGTTAATATCCAGAAGCTGAAAGGAATTCCAAACATCTAATAGCAAAAAATACATTAAAAAGAAAGCAAATAACTAATTTAAAAATGTACATTAAGGCTAAGCACAAGTGGCTAATGCCTGTTATCCTAGCTAAACAATAATTGGCTGAGATCTGAGGATCTCAGTTCAAAGCCAGCCCAGCCAAGAAAGTCTATGAGACTGGCATGTCCAATTAACCACCAAAACAGCCTTAAGTGAGCTGTGGCTCAAGTGGTAGAGTGCTAGCTTTAAGCACAAAAGCTCAGGTAGAGCATCTAGGCCTGAGTTGAAGTCCCAGGACCAGAACAATAACAACAACAACAACAAAAAAAACAACAACATAACTAAGACAGAAATGGTCAACCAATCTATGAAATACTGCTCAACATCACTAAATACCTGGAAAATGCAAATCAAAATAAATATGTTATATCATTTCATACAGAAATACTGTTAACACAGGACAAAGGATAATAACTGCTAGCTAGGATTTGGGAAAAGGAAATCCATGTTCCCTATAGGCAACATTCCCACTGCTGGGTATACAGACAAAAGAATTAGTCACTTATAGGAACACTTATAGAAACAAACATTTTACTCCCATATTTATTGCAGGTCTAAGCTTTCTATATGTCTTTGAACACTACATAGTATGTAATATTTATAGTATACATACTATGTGTACATACTATATATATAGTATGTGTTGGAACATCACATGGTACTCCATAAATACATGTAGTGTTTATGCATTGGTGAAAACAAAGTTAAAAATAAAACAAGGGAATCTTAAGAAAGAGAACAATAAAACAAACTGTCAATGGTCAGAATTTATAATCCAAGACATGAAAGAAGGAATATGAAAATGTAAACCCATCAGTAGCTGCAGCTGAGGTTAGAGGCAGTAGTGGATAAAACAGTGAACAATTTTTGGAAATAGAATATAAATACAAGAAAACTGAAACAGACCTATGAAAAATTAGAAACTTAAAATCCTTTAGTGAGCCAAAAGACTTCTCAAAAATTAAGGCCCCCCAAAAAAGAAAAGAAAAGATAAAACCTTAGAATATCTCCGTAGAACAGACATCAATCAGACACTGAAGTTTACAAAACAACTTACTAGAGTTAGAAAAAAAATTAAGAATGGGCCCATAAATTTTGAACACAATAAAGTATATAAATACAGCCACTGATCAAATCACCTCAGCATTCAAAAAGAAAACAGAGAGCCATAAAACTCTTTGCAACTATATTCCCTGATTAGTCATCTGAACAAAGATAACAATGATCATAATCAGAATTCATTTACGTAGAAAGAAATTTTAATTATGTTGATGATATCTACTCCAGCTGTCAATGATATTCATTTTGTGATATTATTTATAAACATAACCACACAGTCAAGAATCTATAACGTGTAAAGAAGCCAATGGTTGTAATATAGATATCCAGTAGAACAGACAGAAGAATGAACCTTTGAAGAAACACAGTTAATATAGAAAGAAAGCACAATTTTATATTGGTTATAATTAGTAATATTCAATATTCAGAAATCTAGACTTAGCTTACAAATTAATAAGTAATTACAATATGTGGTATGCAAGAGTACACAAATGTATTAACTGAAAGATGGCAGATTCAAGGGAGAACTCAAATGCTATCGATCCTCAAAAAAGCAGTCAAAGTGCAACAAAATGAACACCAGGAAACAGGTACTTGAAGAGGGAGGGGTTGGGTAATGGGGAGAAGAGTAGAATAAAGAGCAAGGAGAACAACCAAGAATTCAATGTGTATCCTA
The DNA here is from genome assembly GCF_000151885.1 of Dipodomys ordii. Classification (NCBI taxonomy): domain Eukaryota; kingdom Metazoa; phylum Chordata; class Mammalia; order Rodentia; family Heteromyidae; genus Dipodomys; species Dipodomys ordii. The sequence continues at coordinate 13,993,973 of NW_012267232.1, forward strand.
CAAAATTAATAAAAGTGAGGAAAGAGCTGGGTAGAGAGGAATGGGTGGGAATGTTGAAAAGGGTGATAATGATCAAGATGCATTGCATTCACAAACTGCTTTGTTAGCACTTCCTTTGTAAACTACTTAAAGATAACGAAAACAGAACTATGTTTCCTGTTATTGTTTGTTTTTTGAAGTTTTTGGTTTGGTTTTGCTTTGTTTTGGTAGTTGTTTTGGTCTGGTTTTGGTGCTTTGGTTTTTGGTGGTCCATGGCCAACCAAGGTAAAGAATTAAAAGGACCCTTATCTCAATCAATATTGTTCTTGGTATGGTGATATGTTCCTATCATCTCAAGGACATCATGGTTCAGGACAGCCTGCACAAACAAAACATAACACCCAGTGCTATTTCAACTACAGCAAAAAGAAGTTTAAGGTGTGACACAAATGGTAGATGGCCTGCCTAGTAAACATAAAGCCCCTGATTTAAACATCTGTTCCTCGAGAAGATATAAACCAGGAAAACACGGAGTATATATTTGCATAAAATGGCAACAAATTATGAATTTGAATAATAAATAATCTACAAAAACCAATACAAAGATAAACAATAGAGTAAGCCAGTGTTTAGACAAAGAGCCTGCTAAATTTATAAACTTTATGAGCATCTGAAAACATAAATAAATCAGGGAAATGTAAGATAAAAGCTGGTGTTATCTTTATAAGATGCTTATAGACGAAATAAAATAGTTAACCATTAACCATATGTATATTTTTATTACAGGGAATTATATTTATATTAAAGGGAAACTCTTTACCCTTTAGAAAGAAATAAGTGGTGGCCATTGGGAAAACAGTGTGCCTTTATCTACTGAAAACACACACACACACACACACACACACACACACACATACACATTCACACCTTTTAAGTAACATCATTCCTGCTCACAGGAAGTTGTCAGACTTATCAATGCATTACACCCACCTGAGAAGGTTCTTCTTAGAAATCATAATGTCTTATTGTATCATTCAAAAACTTGGAGGTGAAAGCAAAGGAAGGCATGACATTGTCTAAAAGAGAAATATACTCATTACGTGACTTATAAAAATGGTAACCTTTCTGTATTATTCCTTATTAATAACAATAAAATTTTATTTAGATAAAATAAAGTGTAGAAGAACAAAAACTAATTTGACGTGAAATTCGGATATCAGTATTTTTGTAAAAGCTCTCAAGGTCTCTGGCTAATAGCTGAGAACCAGTGCCCGAAGGTAGTTCTTGTATAGCTGTACCAGAAAACATAAACAGGAATTGTCAACATGATATTTTTAATTAGTAGAAAATGAGAAACATAAACACACAAAAGGATGGTGGTGGGAACATGTAGTCCTAATTACTTGGAGGCTATAGCAAGATGATCATTTGAATCTAGGTAACCCACACTAAACCTTGCAAGATGCTGCCTCAAGATACATACATACACTGGGCGTCGGTGGCTCATTCCTGTAATTCTAGCTACTCAAGAGGCTGAGATCTGAGGATTGCAGTTCAAAGCCAGCCCAAGGAAGGAAAGTCCATGAGACTCTTATCTCCAGCCAACCACCAGAAAATCAGGGGTGACACTGTGGCTCAAGTGGTAGAGCACTCACCTTGAGCTGAAAAGCTCAGGGACAGCACCCAGGCCCAGAGTTCAAGCCCCACAACCGACCAAAACTAAAAAAATATATACAAAGAAACTCACTAACCTTCATCCACAGTAGAGTTGATGGATGTAGTGTGGTCAACAAGCTAATACCATTGTAAGTCTCCTTTCTTTCAGATTTCCTATGGCCTTTGAGGTCAAACTCAGTCTCAGCTAATAAGTATTTTGTTTCCATGTCCTACAGAATCATTTGTGGAAATCAGAAATCATTGTGGAAAGTATATTCTGTTTTATAAATCATGAGCCAAATACAAATTAGTGTCCTAGATGATATCAATATTATTTATTGATATCTTTTAGGGGGGTAGGGAGTTGGAAAATAAGAAAAATTGCTACCCTCCTAGTACAATATACTTCCATTTGCTTTTGGTACATTTATAAGTCTGTTCAACCCTCACTTTTTCTGCTTTATGAATCTTTTACATTTATTGGCACCATTGAGTTAAATTTATTTATGTTTGTAGTATATGATAATGTAACTTTGTTTTGAAAACTCAGTTTCTATATGGATTGGATTATCTTTTATAGGTTAATGTGAGATTCACTTATACCTGTCTAATTATTCCTAATTATGTAAGCAAAAGCTAAATACCAGTTTTCTTTACACATTTCTTACACAGTTTTATTTTGTTCTTGGCTACTTCATTGTTTCTGTCCTTTTCGAGGTTGACTGTGTATGATTACTATTAAAAATTCTTATAGTTAGGCAACCAATGGCTCACACATGTAATCAATCCTAGCTACTCAGGAGGCTGAGATCTGAGAATCATGGTTCAAAGCCAACCCTGGGCTATAAAGTCTGTGAAACTTTTATCTCAAGTTAACTACTTAGAAAAAACCAGGCCAGGTGCTGGTGACTCATGCCTAGCTACTCAGGAGGCTGAGATCTGAGGATTATGGTTCAAAGCCAGCCTGGACAGGAAAGGCCATGAGATTCTTACCTCCAATAAACCATTCAGAAAACTAAAATGGCTCTGTGGCTCAAGTAGTAGAGCACTCGCCTTGAGCAGATGAGCTGAGGGATAGTGTCCAGGCCCAGAGTTCAAGCCCAACAACCAAAAATTTTTTTTTAAAAAATGGAAGTAGCACAGTGGTTCAAGTGGTAGAGCACAAAGAAGCTCAGGGTTGGCACCTGGCCCCTGAGTTCAAGCCCCTGGACCAGGAAATAATAAATAAAAATTTAAAAAATCTCATAAAGTCTAATATTCCAAATTTAATTTTCTAACTATAAAAAATGAACAGAATTCCCTTGTTAATTAATTTGTCCTTAAGATTAAAGATAAGCAATCTAAACAATATATTTTTTTTTCAATTTTGTGCTATCCATCTCAAGATAAACCTGACATAGGTAAAGGTATTTTGTCTTAGTCTTTGGCTCCTTTGACCTCCTATTTTGCTTTTATTTGACTTGAGCATGTATGTTTGTCTAAAATAGAGTTTCTCTATATGACAACTTTGACAGGTACATGATGATTGTTTATGGCGACCTTAACAACAAGACTATTATAACAATCAAAAATATTTCTAGACTTTTCCATATGTAGAAGAATGTTGTAAATGAACAAAGTAGTGGTTACTGTTTAAAATCTGGCAGTTGAGAAAGACAAATAGCCCTCATTTGAGCTGATATCATTCTTGTAAGTCTTTCCATGATTAAAGACTTCTAGTTGCCAAGTACAAGTTATTAACTAGAGTTGGGAAGAGAAAAAGCCCATTTCCAATGAGCTGGTTCAAGATCAGTTGAACACATATATGGTTTATCATTCTGGTGTTTTGCTTCCGATTCTTCAGCTTGAACTCAGGGCCTGGTGCTCTATTACTTGACCCACAGCTTCATTTCTAACTTTTTGGTAGTTAATTGGATATAAGAGTCTCACATACTTTCCTTCCTGGGCTGGCTTTGAACCATAATCCTTAGATCCCAACCTTCTGAGAAGGTAGGAGTACAGGTTGGAGCTACCAATAACTAGTTGTTCTTAGAATGCTGTTGTCAACAAATTTGTGGCAATAAGTTAGGCACAAAAGCATTATGTCTCCCTTCAGTTACCACATCAAGGCTGAAAGCAGAAATCCTCCCCTAACACATGTATGCATATTAGACATTTTAACTTTATACGGGTTTTTGTTTGTTGGTTGGCTGGTATTGTTTGTATTGTGTGTGTGTGTGTGTGTGTGTGTGTGTGTTAATCACAGCATCTTCTCTACATAGGGAAGGCTTAGCTGGAACTCCCAATCCTCCTGCCCCCATTCTCCTAAGTGCTGGAATTGTAGGTATGTGCCACCATTCATGGATGCTTTATTATTTTAAACAATAAATGATGAAATGAGTAAATAAATGGATAAGTAAATAAATGATGAAACAATTATTAGTAAATGTGCTTTATTTTTAGTTGTGTGGGCTTTTAAGCATATCTTTTTAAAAACTACTCTGGAATATATAAACTATTTGTATTCAGTTATTTTGGTTGTTAACGGGTTTTACCCATCATAACTCTAGAATGAAATTGTTACATTATTCCTTAGGGGGTAAGATATTGGTTTCTTACTATAACCAGTAAAAATAAACTACATTATATCATTCCTGTTTTATTTTTCACTGTTTCATTATGTGTTATTTTTCTTAGTTGTACCAGAATTTGCTTCCATACTTCTAATTTTATTTATAGCTTGCTTACATAATGTGTCAATTATAAAATATATCTTTTACTCTCTGGTTAAAAATGTGAGTCAGTACATATACGCTGTCTCCTAGCATCCCTCCTTTCTATCTCTTCTTTTATGAGTTACATTTTTTCTACTTTGTCTATCTCTTCCTTTATTAGTTATATTTTTTCTGCTTTGTCATCACAGAAAACTTTTAAATTATGGCCTATGCCTATAAATGTAGCTACACAGAGGGTGAAATCTGAACATTAAGGTTCAAGAAAGCCAGAACTGGTAAACAAAAGTGAGAAAACATAACCTCCAATTAACCAAAAATCCAGAAGTGGTTTGTGGCTCAAGTGGTAGAGAAAGAGTCATGAACAAAAAAAAGAAAAAAAGAAAAAAAAATCCAATGGAGAGTTTAAAGCTCTAAGGGTCAGCTCCCATACTGGTTAGAAAAAAAAATCTTTGAGGATTTGTTGTTAGGGGATTTAATTTTTTGAGTTCCAAGTATATTTTAGATATGAGACCATTGTCCATTGTATGGCTAGTGAAGATCTTCTCCCAATCCGGGGGCTTTCTATTGATCTTGCTAGCTATGTCCTTTGCCATGCAGAAGCTCTGCAACTTTATGCAATCCCATTTGTCCAACCTTTCTTTGATTTGTTATGTTTCCAGGTCTCTATTCAGAAAATTTCGGCCTGAGCCAAGGAGACCTAGGGTTTCTCCTATTCCATCCTGTAATGTTTTCAGAGTGTCTGCTTTGACTTCGAGGTCTTTGATCCATTTGGAGTTGATTCTGGTGCAGGGTGATATATAAGGATCTAGCTTTAGTTTTCTACAAGTAGTTAACCAATTTTGCCAGCACCATTTACTGAAGAGGCTGTCTTTTTTCCATTCTATTGTTTTAGCTCCCTTATCAAAGATTAGATGGCTATAGGTCTGTAGGTTCATTTCTGGGTTTTCAATTCTATTCCATTGGTCCTGAGGTCTGTTCTTATGCCAATACCAAGTTGTCTTGATTACTATGGCTTTATAGTAGAGTTTGAAATTTGGTATTGATATTCCTCCAGCAGTGTTCTTTCTGTTGAGGAGCGTTTTTGCTATTCGGGGTCTTTTATTGTTCCATATGAATTTTTGGATTACCTCTTCTATTTCCTTGAAGAATGAGGTTAGAATTTTGAAATCCTCAAAGAAACAACTGCCCAATAAGTAAGTGGGCTAAAGACTTAAAGAGAAACTTCTCTGAAGAAGAAAGAAGGATGGCCAATAGACACATGAAGAAATGCTCAACATCCGTAACCATAAATGAAATGCAAATCAAAACAACATTAAGATACCACCTCACTCCAGTTAGAATGGCAAAAATCAAGAACTCTAACAACAACAGATGATGGAGGGGCTTTGGACAGTAGGGAACCTTACTTCATTGTTCGTGGGAATGTAAACTTGTTCAACCACTTTGGAAAGCAGTATGGAGGTTCCTCAAAAGACTTCACATAGAGCTCTCCTATGACCCAGCAATCCCACTTTTGGACATTTACCCAAATGTTTACAAACAAGACCACACTAAAGCTACCAGCACAACTATGTTTATTGCAGCATTATTTACCATAGCTAAGATTTGGAACCAACCCAGATGCCCCTCAGTAGATGAATGGATCAAGAAAATGTGGTATATATACACAATGGAATTCTATGCCTCCATCAGAAAGAATGACATTGCCCCATTTGTTAGGAAATGGAAAAACTTGGAAAAAATTATATTAAGTGATTTAAGCCAGGCCCAAAGAAACATAGGTCCCATGATTTCCCTTATTTGCAATATCTAGTATATGTATGAGTCAAGGGGGAAAGGTCAGATAATGTGATGTTAGGAAAATGAACCCTTAGATATGTATTTTAATGTTTTTTTCTTTCATACAATTGTTTCTAATTCATTTATAAGATTATTTCTTTGTTGCTTTGTATGTCCCTCCCCCACAGTATAACCCCTGCTTTCACTATATTTGATGTCACTATAACTTGTGGAGGAGATGGGGAAAAACAAGTTGTTTAAGGATACAGGTGGACCTGTTGCAACAATGAGAAGTACAAGTTGTCATGGGGGGATTGAGGGGGGAGGGGGGAGGCTGGGAATGGATGTGAAGGGTAAACAAAGGAGGAGGCTGCAATGCTTGGTAAGAAATGTATGCATTATCCTGCCCATGTAATTGTAACTGCTCTGTACAGTATATTCACAAATAAAATAAAATAAAATAAAAAGAAATAAATCCAAACTAAAAAAAATAAAAAAAACTTTAATAAGAATAATTTACATGCTGGGCACTAGTGGCTCAGGCCTATGATCCTAGCTACTCAGGAGGCTGAGGATTGTGGTTTGAAGCCAGCCAGGGTAAGAAAGTCCATGAGATTCTTATCTCCAATTAATCACCAGAAAACTGCAAGTGGCACTGTGGCTCAAAGTAGTAGAATGCTAGGCTTGAGTGAAAAAGTGCAAGGGACAGCGTCCAGGCCCTGAGTTCAAACCCCACAACCAAAAAAAGGAAATAAAAATGTGCCTATTTGTTTGTACTTCTGTTACTTTTTAGGAATGGACTCAAGGTTGATCACTAATTCTTTCATTATTATTTATTCAGTTTTCCCTTCTTTTGCCTGAGAAACAGTTTCTTTAAAAAATAATCATCTATGAAAATTGCATTGCATTAATTCTTGCATGTTTGAAAACTGTATATATGTATTCTCTATGGGTGATATTAGCTTTGCTATTCATAACAATTTTAGGTTATACTTCTGCTGATGGACTCAATATTGTTCAATACCCTGTGTATGATATATGTTTTTTTTCTAAAGACCAAATCATATTGTTACTTTATTTTCCCATGGACAATAAAAAATTTTTTCTTTGTGTTTAACAAAAGTTTAAGCTTTGTGTCAATTACTCTTTCCTCAGATTCTTTTCTTAGGGTACAGAACATCATTGGAACCTATAATGCACGCCTCCTCTAGTTATAGAAATCCTCTTTGAAATACATGATTAAGTATTTATCTTCACTTCCAAGTGTTTGGTTTGCTTCTTCAGGGACACTAGGTAATCTAGGATCCATTGTCTTTGGTTGGTGAAGGAATGGTAGGGGAGAAACAAAGGAGGTAACAATGCTCAATAGGAAATGTACTCATTACATTACTCATGTAACTAACCCGTCTGTACAGTATCTTTTTTTTTTTTGGCCAGTACTGGGGCTTGAACTCAGGGCCTGGGCACTGTCCTTGAGCTTCTTTTGCTCAAGGCTAACACTCTACCAGTTGAGCCACAGTGCCACTTCCAGCTTTTTCTGTTTATGTGGTACTGAGGCAACTCAGGGTTTCATGCATGCTAAGCAAACACTACTACTAAGCTACATTCTCAGCCTGGACATATCTTTACAATAAAAATGATGCTAAAAAATTACTCATTTCTTTTCCTTTTTGCTCCCAGTTTTCAGTACTATCTTGGTATTGCAGATGTGAGCGATCTCACCTGGACCATGACTTCCTTAAAACTTAAAATTACCATTTCATAAGCAAGCAAATTGAGGCTTAAAGGAGTATAGTATTGTTCCCAGGGCCACCCAGGGAGTAACTTAGGCAAAATCAGAAGTCAATTGTAGCCACAGCTGTAATTCTAGCCACTTACTTTACAGACCATTTTTAACATTTCTCCCATCATTCCATCATGTTGTAAAATACAGATCTATTTGACAGCTAGATTTCTTTGGGTCTTAATTCTAAGGACAATACAAGCTCTATGAAATTTAAATATAAAAATGATAACATGAAATAAAGAACTCAAATCCCCCAGTGAGCTTTTTCTCTAGTAGGAAGCTCAAATCTGTCATCACCTGTCTTATATACAGTGCATAAGTTCCTTTCTTATAATATATTATATATATCATAATATATAATATATAAGGCCTGTAATGAAAAGAAACAAAAGAATGTGTGTGTGCATGTGTGTGTGTGTGTGTGTGTGTGTGTGTAGTGTGCGTGTGTGTTTAGTATGTGAGTGCTTGGGTCTACATTTATGGACACAGATATGTTTGTATGTCTATATATACAAAAAGGTGATAAATTTATAAACAAGACCTTTCTTTCTTCTAGTTTAAAAAGTTTCTTCACATACTCTTTATAGATGTGTATCAAATATTCTTCAAATACCACTACTTTTTTATTGTCAAGTTGAGATAGAGAGGGTTTATAGCTACGTAAGTGAGATAATAAGTACATTTCTTATCAAACTTGTTACTCCTTCCCTCATTTTTCTCCTACTTTCCTTTCCCTCACCCCCCCCACCTGCCAAGTTGAACAGATCATTTCCAACATATTTTCTTGTGTACGTCGCTGTTGCATTGGTTCCCCCCTTGTCCTGTGTCTCACCATTCTGTTGTTCCCCTCCCATTCCCTAATTCAAATAAATGTATGTATAATACCAGCATACCAAAATCAAATATGGTTGTAACAGGGGATATACAATAGGGGGAAGAACAAACAAAGGAAACAAAAAGTCACATAGTACATTAAAAACAGCAACAACAAAGAAAAACCTCTTGTGTCCATGTTTTGGAGTTCATTTCACTTAGTGTCATCTTATATGGTCATATGTACATAGCTACTGAGCTATTGTGCTCATCTGCTAAGATTAACATAGATATATACTAATTATTTTAAATAAGGGAAATCATAGGACCTATGTTTCTTTGGGTCTGGCTTACTTCCAAATCTTTCCATTGCCTTACAAATACTACTTGTTATATGATAATATTTCTTTGATGTTTTATAAACTATATATTTTGACAGACATAATCATTCATTATCTTGGTCAAAATTAAAAGCTGTTAATTAGTTTTATTGATTTTGTTTTTAAGTTAATTTCTGTTAACTATAACAAAAATAGACACTTAAAAGTTAGCCAAAATGACAGCAATATAAGAAGGATAAAATTATTTAAATTAACAATTTGGAAAAATCCACAATAAAAGTAGCGATGGGGGATAAGAAGGTGGCTCAGTGGTAGAGTGCTTGCCTTGCATGCATGAGGTCCTGGGTTCGAGTCCTCAGCACCACGTAAGCAGAACATGCTAGAAGTGGTGCTGTGGTTCAAGTGATAGAGCACTAACCTTGAGTTGAAGAGCTGAGAGACAGTGCCCAGGCCCAGAATTCAGGCCCATGACCAATAAATAAAAAAAAAAAAAGGGATTGCCTAAGCCCAAATGACAAAAAGTTTAGAAAAGATTGAAATTATTTATTTATTTATTGTTGGCCAAGATGAAAGACAATCCAAACTGTTGTTGAAATATAAATTGTAATGGCTTTTTTGAAAAATGCATCTAGCATCACATAATATAAATATTTTATGCATCACAACCAAATCCACTATCAGAATTCTATCCCATAGCAATAAAAATACTAAAATATATATGGTGGGGCTGGGAAAGTGGCTCAGTGGTAGAGCGCTTGCCTTGCATGCATGAGGCCCTGGGTTCGATTCCTCAGCATCACATAAGCAAAAAGAAAAAAGCCGGAAATGGCGCTGTAGCTCAAGTGGTAGAGTATTAGCCTTGAGCTGAAGAGCTGAGGGACAGCGCCCAGGCCCGGAGTTCAGGCCCCATTACCAGACCCCCAAAAAATAAATTAAATAAAAATATATATGTAAAAAAGTTTACAATGTTACACAAACTTGTTTATGGTTGTAAATAGACCCAAAATTGATAACATAAATTATGAGAATACTAAAATAAATCTGTGATATGAGGCTATTAGAAAAATAAGTCATGGTTATAATAGTTTTTCTGAAGGACTTTGCACAGATAATGTATGCTTCTTGTGTAATTCTGAGAAAATTTTAAATTTGTGTGTTTTTTTAATTATGACACATATAAATATTAAGATGAAAATGTTAGGATGGGTGAGAATTTTGAAAGGGGTGACATTGATCAAGATATCTTGTATTCATAAATGGCTTGTTATATAGAAACCCCCTTACAACTAACTTAAACGTAGAGAAATACAAACAGTAAACATTTTTATTGACATAACTATTATCATGATCTTACTTCTCAATTAGCATTTGCAGAGGTAAAAGCAATGAAGCTGAGGTACAAACAGAAACAAGGTACAAATGGGAAACCACTGACACCCATTCTAATGGCACCAGAAGACAATAAATACAAAGATGATCATCCTAATCTTCTCCTAATTCACATTCAAAACTGATAAAAGATAGAGAGAAAGAATAGTCACACTACAGAAATGACAGCTGACAGCAACAAGCTAAAGCCACAGAATTGAAAACCTTCATTTGCAATAACCAGAAATGACCTTAATCTTACAACCATAACTCAGTTAATGTCTGTCCCTCAATGGAATTGTTAGTAAAATATAACCAATTACTTTTCATCCTGTCATCAGAAGTAAAAGTTTTCAGACTTCAGGAAAACAAAAAAGAACACTAATGCACTAGAATTATTTACTGATTTTCCTACACATAGTATCTGGTATTCTGTAAAACAGTAATGTGCAATGTGAGGAGGCCAAACACATAATGAATCCTCTAATCACAAAGGAAATTCAAACAAGTTCTCCAAGAAATGTACTTACTACGTTACTTATGTAACTGTAACTCCTCTGTACATCTCCTTGACAATAAAATTAAAAATAAAAAGAAGGAAATTCAACAGACTCAAACACAAAGATGATCTAAATATTGAAAGTAGAACATGAATATTAAAAAATAACTATTCTAAATAAGTACAAGGATTTATAGTAACAGAAAATACGGATAAACAGATGGGAAATCTCAGGAAAGAAAAAACACTAAAATATATTAAGTTTATGATTTGCAATGCAAAGTATGCCTAACAATAGAATGAAAACTTATGAAGAAATGGTCAACTTAAAGGCTGATTAATAATCACTCACTTTATCCTAAAGTAAGGGCACGGAGAGGTGGGGGGAGGGGAGGGAGGTAAGGAAAGAGTTACCATGGAAAGTATCAGGCAATTTAGCACATACATAATTAGAAAACATTATAATTAAGTTTAGTTTACACCAGGAATTTAAAATTATATTAACATTTTAAAATCAATTAATGTAATAAGTCACATCAAGAAAAATAAAGGAGATCATTTCCATTTTAGCAGATAATAAATTAAATGGAAAATCATTAGGCAAAATTTAACAGTAGAAATAACATCTCAGGATCTAGTAACATGAAAGCAAGTTTTAAACTGAAAATAGTCCTCTTGGAGAAATGACCTTTTATTTTTATGAAATTAACTTCTTTGTTCCTGAATAGTTTGCTGTTTGGATGTTTCCTCTGACTAACATTAGTACAACCAATTCAACTTTCTTTTGGTAAGTATCTATAACCAGATACAGTATGCTATATCTTATCATATCCTTTACATTTAACCTGAGACATTACATTGAAAGTGACTTCTGTCTAGTCTATTTGTCAGCATTATGTTCATCCATGATGACAACCTTTGCCATTTATATGCTGAATGTGGTCCCTTCACATTAAAAATGGCTATTGACACAGCTTAATTAATATTTATTGTACTTTCAACTTTATTATTTATGACACTTCATTATTTCTTTTACTCCCTTTTTCTGTCTTTCAAAGATTTAATAAAGCATTTTATATAATTCCATTTTATATAATCCCATGTAGTTCCATTTCTATATTCTCCTAAATTATCCCTTATAATTCTTTTACTAAGATATTGTTAGTCATTTCCCTAGAGTTTGCCATACATATTAATCTAGTTCACTTTCAAATGCTGCTTGTAATAGTAATCTCTTTCTCTTTTCTCTTTCATGACTTATAATCAATTCATATTAACTTCTCTATAGGCTTTGATCACCTGATATGCTTTCAGTAATATGATGATGATGTTCTCTCTTTTTGCAAGTTAAAAACAATGAAATATGTTTTATTTTTCTTTATTTATCCCTTCTCAGATACATTCTTCACTCTAAATCTACAAGTAAGCATGTTGCGTGGTAGACAACAGTTATAAATGTATTGACTGAAATATGGTAGTCTCTAAGGAGAACTGACATAATGTAATTCTAGAAAGACAGGAAAAAAATCAAAGCCTAACAAAATAAGCACTAGGAAATAGTACTTGCAAGAGAAGGGGAAAGAGCTAGAGGAAATGAAGGGGAGAAGGGGGGAGACTGCAGTAAAGAATTCATTGCATAGATAGATAGATAGATATTGCAAAATTAGGAAAAATAAGGAAAGGGGGTAGGTCAAGGCAGGTGAGAATGTTGAAAGGAATGGTACTGATCAAGAACCATGGTATTCATAAATGGCTTTGTTAAGCTGCAACTCCTTTGTACAACTATTTAAATATAATAATAGAATTAGAAGTCATCAATGTGGAAGGGATATTTTAAATTGATCACACACTAGGCTTTCTATTTGAGTGTGTGTTTTAAAAATCTTGATTGAAATTATATTCAACTCCTTACTGTTAAAATCATCAATAGATTTTCCTAATTGCTCTTTGGGTCTCAATATTCTGGAGAAAAAATATTTTTAAACATTACTCCAATCACAAGCAAATAGGTATTTCACACATTAGAATGAAGCACATAGACTCCCCATAAAAATAAAATCCTTGCAAGCACCACTTTCACATTCACTGTATTAGGCTTTGACTCTCATCACAGTAAAGGAAAGAAGTACAGTCATTACACTTGTAAAAGTTCAATACCTCTAACTGTGCTAACAAAGTTTAAAGTAATATAATACAGTTCATAAGTAAATCTCTTTCCCTCTATATAGAATTGTTTTTGTCTATTTTGGTTTTGTCAATAATTGGGTGAATTTTGTCCATTATACGCACACTCATTTGTTTTAAATACATATTTTCCAATTAATTAGACATTGGATCAATTAAAATTTAATAAAACACAAAATTTACAAATAAATTTTGGTATATTTTTAAAACTTTGTGACTGTCATCTAGAAATAACTCTCTCTCTCTTTCACACACACACACACACACAAACACCACACACACACACACACACACACACACACACACACACACACCAAAAGTTACCAAACATGAAATATAAAATTTAAATTTCAAAGACATTTATTCTTTAAAATAATATGAGGTAAAATTTGAAAGCTAAGCATTATGGTCTCGTTATTTTACAAATCATAGAGTAACTCTAAGCTTTTTACGAAGTTTTGTTAGCTATTAGACAACAGTTAAACTGGAAACCAAAGGATGCAACCTACTGTATTAAACCAAAACTCAAAACAACTATACAAGATAAAAAATGCACTCTGTTGAATCAATAGAAAAATCGCTTATTAGAAGTACATGTATTTCAGGCTTAGAGAGTTTTTAGCTGTAGTTTTTAACTGAATGTAGACAAGCAAAAATCTGGGAAACCTAGAGCAGATGTCAAAGTGATCTTTCCTCATTAGAAGCTGATTGCCTGCTTGGGTGCCTTTATCATCTAAAACACATGGGAAATGAACATTGTTGAGTGTGCCTCAGCCCTGTACAATCTAAAATCATTTTTCAAGTACTCACTCTGGAAATCATCCAAAATCAATTGGAGATTTTTTTATCTAACAGCTATTGCCAAGGAAACTCTTCTGCTAAAGCTGATGAATTTTCACAATAAAGTAATATTCATGAAATGTAAGCAGTCTCAAGAACTAAAAAAAAGTTAAAGCTATTGTAGTTTGAATATAAAATGTCTTCTACAAGCTCACCTGTTACAGTATTGGTCCCTACCTGACAATGCTATTTTGGAAAGTAATTTTAACATTTTCCCCTTTGATATTAAAAGGAAGGATAATTCCTTTCCAAACATTGCTACATTGAAGAAGTGGGGAAATATTTAAAATAAAGTACAATAAGATAACTGTATACTTATTCATATAATTGTTAGAGAACTTCAAATTTAATTTTACCTCTGACAATATTCATCTTTCATTTTTAAAAGAACAGAAATTAAGTAGATTGGAAACAATATTTAATTCGAAAACAATGGTAGTATTCATCCAGGCAATGTATAGAGCTGATAAATTCAAAGTATATCTACAATATTGTATATATTATTTTCTTAATTCAGTCATTAAATCAATAGTAATGTAATAGCTAATTCTCTTAAAAGAATCACTACTTAAAGTTTTAGTGTAATGTAAAGCACACTACTATGCAGTCAGAAACTAATTTGTTTTTGTAGTACAGACTTAGGCCTTTCCTTGGAATGTTGATTCCTAAAGGGGTAGGATTTTACATATTTTTTGTTTTGATAAAATACTAATTCAACATTGTTTTAGTTTTGCTGATGGTAAAGGCAAAGCCACTTTTATTGTTGATTCTGTTGTTTTGTTCAGTTTCATGAGACAGGGTATTGTTGATTAGCCTAGGGAAGACTGTAATTCTCTCCCATAGAAGCTGTGCTAGTCTCAAACTTGGGTATTCCTTATTTTGCATTCTGTTGGGATTACAGGGACGTACCATCATGTCAGATTTATGAAAGACAATTTGAATGTATAGTTCTCACAGAATACCATAGATTTTTCTTCCCCAAACTTATAATTTCATGATCAGATTTACTTTGTTATGTAGAGGTTTAGTGGATGTAGATGCATGTTTGGATGACATCTCTTTGGAAAGATGTCTAAGAATTCAACTTAATTTTATTAGATAAAACCAATTATTTATATCATCATACTTTATCATCTTATGCAGTAGTTAATCAATTTGTATGATTACAATTAACTAACATTTGTTGATTGATCTCCTTGCCAATTTTCCATAGGCAATATCATGCATTTTATCCTACAAGATTTCATCATGGTAACACTAAAATTCTTCAAGAATGCAAGGGTATCATTACTATTGTTACCTCCACTTAATAAATGTTTACTATTTATTTGTTAAAGAAAGGCAAACAAATAGAAAAATAACTTTTTCAAGACCATGATGCAAGCACATGACAGTCTACGATTTCAAAACTGAAGGTATGACTTCAAAGTCACTATTTTTTTTTAGTATTTTTAACCAGGGTTTTAATGTAGTCTCATCATGAAGCATTTTGGGTTTTGTGCCAAAGAGAGCAATATTCTCTACCTATCTTCACAATTAAGCAAGGATGAGTAATTTGTTAAGCATACAGCCCAGCTGATATTGGAATTATCCTGTTCCAGAAAGTAGCTTATAATAGAACTTAGTCATCACTTTTACACATGGGAATGTCCATTAATTCAGCAAGCCAGTAGCCTGGAGTGTAAACATAAGAGATCTTTGTTGTAGTCACATCATATTCTACACCGCCTCCCGAGTAGATGGAATTACAGGTGTGTATCTGAGTGCCTAGCTCCTTTAAAGACATATTCAGTAAAGAGTCAGCATGTCAGTAAAGAGTCCTAAAAACAGTATGTTTATTTTATGAATAGAGAGAAATAGAGAACAATTCAGTATTAGCTATTTGCCCAGTTACTTGCTGAATACTGTTTTCCCATTTAATGCTAGAAATGAAAGAAACTATATCCAAGAGCAATATTTTCTACTTACCTTCAGAGTTAAAAACTTCTACATTTTAAAGATCAATCCTGGAGATGTTGCTTGATAAAAGATGCAGGGTGAATCAACAAATAATTAAATTCAGCAAATGGAATACACCTCAGCGAAATCATACAAAAAAAAAAGCCACATAGCCATGATACCTAGTAGCCTCCAACATATACTAGTAAGAGGACAGGATGAGCTAAAAAATGCCTACTCTATTTACAGAGATGGGGTAAGTAGTCTCAGAAAAGTAGGAGGAGAGTACTCCTGGATTCATTTCCAAGGATATAGATGCTTTCTGTTCTTTCTTTGCCAAGTGTTGGATTTGTACACTTAAACCTGGCTCACCAGTGCTGTGTCTGCTTTCCAAGTATGCAAGGAGAAGTAGCAAAAAAGGGAATTGTTTCCATTTTCAAAAAACTTAATTCCACTCTATAATTACACCCAATGCTCCCACTTACCTCCTACCAATGAGAACATCTTCCTATGAACCTACTTATCTTAAAAGGGAGACTGAAAATATCACCTGATCCTAAGTGTCTAATATATACCTGTATAACACTGATGAAGGTTCTTTATTGCTAACAGTAGGGGGACACAGATTTCAAGACTTCTCGCTAACATACTCAACAGCTACTGCTTATTACCCTAAAAGCCAAACACTGGGAGTTCAGAGATGGGAGGGAAAACCACTCTCCCTCATGAGATCTCAGACAAGTAAAAGGGGAAAAAAGCAAGGGCAATCAAGTACAGATGCTGTTGTGAGTAATTATGTACAGTATTCCAAGAAGATGCTTGGAAGTGGACTGAAAGGAAACATTGCCTGAAGGAGAAGAAATGAGAGAAAGGGAATGATTGCGATGCTCAAACTCCTTGAATATCACAGTGAAAAACTTTTAATCAAGAGGAATGAGACTGTGATGTACATTTTTAGGAAGATATCATTGAGGTGCTCTACTGTCTCTGAGGAGAATAATTCAGAGAATATGACACTAGAAACAAGAAAAATTGATTGTGGCAAATTATCTAACTTTTAAAAACATAATGGCTTGGAATTGCTGGATATTATGAAACCTAAAATCTTTAGAGTTCCATCATATGAGTGTATATGTCCCTCCCTTTCCAGAGTGGTGTTCTGCAGGTACATGTTAGGAGAACTGATTGGAGTGTGGGTCTCAATTAGATCAATAACATCACTAAGTCTAAAGTTATCTATTCTCCAAGTGAAGGATGTCTCCTTCTAGAAACACAGATAGTTCCCTATGATCTGAAAACTTGAATTCTTTTTTTTTACTTTGCTGGCTCAGACATAATCTTTAGCTGAAAACTTGAATTTTTTACTGTCATTGTTTCTGTAACCACAGTGTAGTTTAAAATTTTTACTTGCAACTACATTTCAGTAACAAAGCCTAGGGAAGAATTCAGGAAAACTGTTAAACCTTGGAAGGCCTACTCTAATTCCTATGCAGGCTTCCCTGTGAAGAGATCTGCTTTCTTGTTCTTTCTCCTTGTTCTTTCTCCTCAGAAAGCTGCATCTCTCTTTTCATCCTCCTCTTTTCCTTTCCCTAAAAACTCATTCTTAACCACAAGATTTCTTGAAGCAACATCCTCCTAACTAGTAGCTAGCTCATACAAATACTGGAATTTTCATTGTTTTCTCTACAACAATGTCACTCATTGTGCAGACAAATCAGCTCAGGATAGAGCTTGAATACTTTCCAGATCTCCATGTAAACAAGATAACCAAAAGAAAAAAAAGACTTAGAGGATGCCCAATCTGATAAAAGTCAAATATGATCATCATTGTACAACTCTGAAAATATACTGACAGACATCTAACTGTACATGAAAAACAGGTGACTCTTACAGTTCATAATTGCATCTTAACATATTTAGCTTAAAAATAAAAGATTCTAATGTCAGGTGTCATCGTGCATACTTGTAATACTAACACTCTGGAAGCTGAGGCAGGTAGATCGTGAGTGTGATGCTAGTTTGGACTACAAGTGAGACTATGTGCTTAGCCTCTTAGCTAGCTCTATTGATATTGACACATTATAAAACTTTTTTCACTCCCTCATTATGTATTTGTTTTGGGCACTTTGTTTTCATCAGTATATCTTGTTTCTAACAAATAAGATATTCAAATATCCACTTATATTAACAGACATGGCATTGGTTCTCTGAAAAGGAAATTCACAAAGCAATATTATCACAAATAAAGACATAAAGTTTGAGGTAATTCCAAGTTTAATTGCATAAGATAATTTTCTTCTCAAAAGAGATATTTCAATCATACCTCTGCTCTTTATCCTACCACCAGCATGCATGCCTTTATTGATGATGCGCCAGAGAAGACTGCCCATCAGTTACTGGACTCATACCTAAAATATTTTATGTGCATCTTTTTAAGAATTCATAAAAGAGTTTCAGATTGCAAGAAGTTAATGGATTCAGCATCTTTTGAGAGCACATGAAATTGGGTTGTATTCCTCTCTCTTGTGAAGATGAAATGCCCTCAAACAGAAAGATAACAGGTAATATGCAATGTGGAAATTTAAATTCTTTTTATTCCAGTTAAAATCCAAATTAATATCTCCCACCCAACTTCTCAGAAAGCATCTCATTTCCTGCCTTACAATTTTGATATCACTTGCCTAATAGAATATATTTATATTTTATAACAGAAATGGAAGACGTTTTGTAAGTTCTCTTTATTTTGAAAAAAGGTTTGGTTGATTCATTAATATTTCCTATCTCCATCTCACTTTCTACTGTAAATTTTTTCCCAGAGCAACTTCTGAGACTTAAATAATGTAAATGGAACAAAGCTCATTT
Organism: Dipodomys ordii; assembly: GCF_000151885.1. Lineage (NCBI taxonomy): Eukaryota > Metazoa > Chordata > Mammalia > Rodentia > Heteromyidae > Dipodomys > Dipodomys ordii. The sequence continues at coordinate 14,012,732 of NW_012267232.1, forward strand.
GCTTACATCAATTTAAATGAACAAAAGTAGACTTAAGTTTCTGTAGGTCACAAATTGTAACTTCTTTTGTGAAAAAATATGTGATTTACTAAATTAACCTACTGTTGTTTCTTTTACATCTCTACTGGGGAGAGAATATTTGGTATACTGTATTTGCTTTTATTCTCCTCCATTAAATATAATTTATGACAATTCTAGTGTGAATGTGTTTTCACAATTCTTTCCTTAGCAAAGAAAGCCCAAACAATTGAATTTCTAACCTTCTAATTTGTGAATGGAGAACCCTAAGACTAATTTTGCTCTGAAGCAGACTCATTGTCTAGTGAATGCCAGCTTCCTACCCACAGAGAGGTAGGGATGAGAAGCAGAAGCCTAGGGTTCACTGGGAGATGGTCTCTAAGTTCACAAAAGCTGCTCAAAGCAGATGGAGTCTCATATGTGCATGCTCCACTTGCTGCAGCTAAAGGGCTGTGAAAAGCAGCCATCCCTGGACTTTAGGTCTCACTGGCGAAGAACATGCTGTTTCCAGGGCAGACATGAAACAGAGCCCAGACTACCTGAGTTAGTCTTTCCCTTACCTTAAGATGCATTCCTAGCACAGACCACTTCCTAAGAACTACAAGTGAGAAAGAGGATAGAACTGCCCAACCATGTCAGGGTATCCATAAAAGACAAGATAGAATGATGTCTTGCCTCCTAATATTGTAATTCCTATCTGAATGTGGACATTTTTTTGGTACTGTACCTGGAATTGAACTCAGGGCCTGGGCACTGTCTTCTCAAAGCTAATGCTCCAGTTTTGGAGGTGGTTAATTGGAGATAAGAGATTCATGGACTTCCTTGCCCAGGCTGGATTCAAACTGCAGTCCTCAAATCTAAGACCCTTGAGTAGTGAAGATTATAGACTGAGCCACTAGTGCTAGGCTATCTTCATTTCTTAATCACTCAAAATAATATCTTCTTCAGCTGGCACCAGTGGCTCATACATGTAATCCTAGCTTTGGGAAAACTTGAGATTGGGAGGATCACAGGTCTGTATATACTTGGACAGAAAATTCCAAGAGACCCCCATCTCAACTGAAGAAGATGGGCATGATCACTTTCACCTGTCCTTCCAGCATAGCTGGAAAGACTAATATAGGCAGGTGGCATGTCCTTGGGAAAGGAGTGAGTCCCTTTCTCAGAAAATAAGTAGCACAAAGATGAAGAGCTGGAGATCTGACACACTGATAGAATGGCTGCCTAGCAAGTATATAAGGTCCTCAGTCTAACCCTCATTACTAAACAAAAAGAGACCTCCTTGCTCGTATCTTTTCAATTAATAAAATAATCTGAGTAATGGCTGTCTCTACAATAAGACTCCAGGTGCTTAAAAAGATGTAATCCTTTGAAATCATGCTCTGCCTCAAGTAACAACAAAGTAATGTCCAGCATATATGTTTTCAATAGATGCTAATCAAATAGAAGTAATGATTTCAAAGCATTGTAAATATGACATGCTTCAGATTTAGAATGTCAATGAATATTTAAAATAGCAGTTACAATGTTGTTATCATGAACACCATTAAATGAAAAAGATTTGAAACTTAGAGGATTTAAATAACTAGCTAAAGAATAAAGCCACCATTGTCTGACTTTTGTGCACATCCATTCCCATTGCCTCTGTATTGAGCACAAAGCTGTTGATTACATGTTTATTAATCCAATTCAATGACCAATGAAAACACATTATATGATATCCCTTCAAAAAGAGATATGCAGTCACCAAGGGTACTGAAAATTATTAGAAACAATTTATATGTAATATTTTTATGATTAGCATACCCTACATATGTCCTCATTTTCAATGTTTCTTGACATGTAACAACCCTGGATGGTGATATTTTTGGATGACAAAACTGGAGATGGGATTCTTTGAAAAAATCTCCAAACTTTTCTATATTTAATAAAATTCAACAATTTTTTTTATCATTTAGCTTATTAGGAAATATTCTAAATCCCTAGGGCCTGTCTCTTAGGTAAATAGAAACTCATTTAACAGCTGAACCCAGAGAGGGAATACATAACTGATAAACAAGCAATCGACAAAGGTATCACTGAGATGGAATAACTCTAATTGAAAAATGCCAGTAATGGCACTGCAAAGATTAAGGTTCTCTGCCTTGAGACTCTCAAGGCCTCAGTCCTGGAACTACAGAGATGAGAACCTCATATTAAAATGAGGATTAGTTAACTAGGAGAACAGATGTGGAAGATTATAATAACCTCCTGGTTCTGATGGATTCTGACTCACAAGTCCTTCCTGGAGAAAGGAACAAGTTCTTCAAAGTACTCTGGGATGTAACTTAAATGATAAAGTCTACAATGGAAAAATCACCAGTAAAATCACAAGTGACAGCCAACAGAAAGGATCATACTAATCTAAAAGAGATTACAGTATAACTTAACATAAAAAATTTAAAGTGAAACATTGACTAAATATTAATCTTACAGTGAGGCCTTATCATAAAATGTCCAAGAAAATATAAGGAAAAACCTTGTAGAAGTGAAATGTAAATGTATTAAAATAAAAAAAATTAGATGGTTTATGCAGCTGACTAGAATGAGTAAATTCAAAGTTAAACTTTAAGGAATTATCTAGAATGTAATAACATTTAATAAGGATATAAGAAATACAAAGGAGTTATAAGATTCAAAAATGAAATGAAAAGATATAATAAAAAATCCAATTGGCACTGACAATAGATGAAAATTAGGTATATAGAATAGATCATTAGAATGAAAAGGCAATGGGTGAAAATCAGTCAAGACGGATGAAATCATGAATCCTCACATCAACTACAATTAGGACAGATAAAGAGAAATTCAGTGCTTTATACGCTTCTGAAACTACAGGACACAAAGGCAATAAAGATGCTTGAATGCAGCCTTAGGGAGGAGACAAAGAAAAATGGGAATTAGACATCTCAGTAATGGAACCCGAGTCACAATTAAAATATTCTTTAAAATGTGGAGATTAGCTAGATGAATTATTCTGACCACATGGAACAAGGTTTTCAAAATGTACCCTGTTGAGAATGGTTGCAACATGAAGATACTTGCAGATAAACAAATCCTTTAGTGCTTATCAAAAGCAACAAAAGTTTCACCAAAGACAGGTCTCTCAATCTGTAGATTCTCTTTCACTATGTTGATTTTTTTCCCTTGTTGTGTTTTTCCTATAGAATCAGGTTTTACCTGGAAGACTTTAATATGTTTTGTGCTCATTTTTCATATATGGGGTGAAGGTCTATGTTCATGATTCTGAATGGGAATACCAATTTTTCCAGTACCATTTATTTAGAAGATTATGTGTTATTAAAATACTTGTCAAAAATCATCAGGGATATGTGCATTTTGGGGCTCTCTATTCTGTTCAATGGGTCTCTCTGTCTGCTTTGTGTCGGTTCTTTGTGTCACACATTTTTTGTGTGTCTGTCCTAGGGCTTGAACTCAGGGCCTGGGTGCTGTCCCTGAGCTTTTTTGCTAGCACTCTACCACTTGAGCCACAGTTCCACATCTGGCTTTTGGGTGGCTAATTGTAAGTTAAGAGTCTCAGGGACTTTTCCTTTGAACTTTGATTCTCAGAACTCAGACTCTTGAGTAGCTAGGATTACAGGTGTGAGTCACCAGTGCCTAGCCTGTGGTATATTCTTAAATCAGGCAGTGTGTTAAGTCCAGGATTCAGATAAGTGGCTCCTTTCCTGAGGTAACTTAGCAGCAGCAGCTGCAGAAGGAAGGGAGCTGCTGGTTTTGAGCAGGATGTTATTTTCTGCCTTGATTCCTGCTATTCTACTCAGAACAACAACTTAGAACAACAGCTTTCTAAGCTTTTTCATTGGATGCTACCAATGCCTTGGCATCTGATTTCATCAGCCATTCTTTGGTTTGCTGGAGCATTGTCTTTAATTGTTTTTCATGAAGAGATGAAGACTGGAATGTCCTGTTCTATCTTGGTGACAATCTTTCCTTGCTATTTTTCTTTTTTTTAATACTATTTTTATTTTAATTTTTTAATTTTTATTTTATTGTGAGAATACAATACAGAGAAGTTACAATTACATGGGCAAGATAACGAGTACATTTCTTATCAAGCATTGTTGCCTCCTCTTTGTTTCCCCTTCCCATCCCTTCCCATACGCCTCCCCTCCCCCACCTGATCCTTCCCCCACCCCCCACCAAAGTTGTAAAGTTCGTTTTTTGACATAACAACTTGTACATCTCATTGTTGCAATGGGTCCACGTGTATCCCTAGTTAAACGATTTGTTTTATCCCTTCCCCTCCACAAATTATACCAACATCAAATACAGTGAAAGCATGTGTTATATCGTGGGGGAGGGACATACAAAGCAATATAGAAATCATCTTATAAATATGTTAGAAACAATTGCATGAAAGGAAAAAACAAAACAAAACATTTGAATACTTATCTTGGGGTTCATTCTGCTAACATCAACTTATCTGACCTAACCCAGATGCCCCTCAGTAGATGAATGGATCAAGAAAATGTGGTATATATACACAATGGAATTCCATCAGAAAGAATGACACTGCCCCATTTGTTAGGAAATGGAAAGACTTGGAAAAAATTATATTAAGTGAAGTAAGCCAGGTCCAAAGAAACACAGGTCCTGTGGTTTCCCTTATTTGCAACAACTAGTATATGACTGAGTCAAGCAGAAAAGGTCAGATAAATTGATGTTAGGGGAATGAACCCCAAGATAAGTATTCAAATGTTTCTTTGTTTTTTTCCTTTCATGCAATTGTTTCTATCATATTTATAAGATGATTTCTATGTTGCTTTGTATGTCCCTCCCCCACAGTATAACCCATACTTTCACTGATTTTGATGTTGGTATAATGAGATGTACAAGTTGTTATGTCAAAAAATGAACTTAACAACTTTGGTGGAGGGTGGGGGGAAGGATCAGGTGGGGGAGGGGAGGAGTATGGGAAGGAATGAGAAGGGGAAACAAAGAAGGGGCGACAATGCTTGATAAGAAATGTACTCGTGGGCTGGGAAGGTGGCTCAGTGGTAGAGCACTTGCCTTGCATGCCTGAGGCCCTGGGTTCGATTCCTCAGCACCACATACGCAAAAAGAAAAAAGCCGGAAGTGGCACTGTGGCTCAAGTGGTAGAGTGCTAGCCTTGAGCTGAAGAGCTGAGGGATAGCGCCCAGGCCCAGAGTTCAGGCCCCACGACTGGACCAAAAAAAAAAAAAAGAAAGAAATGTACTCGTTATCTTGCCTACGTAATTGTAACTCTTCTGTATGGTATTATCACAATAAAAATAAATAAATAAATAATATTATATTATATTAAGTGAAGTAAGCCAGGTCCAAAGAAACATAGGTCCCATGGTTTCCCTTATTTGCAATAACTAGTACATATCTTAGTCAAGCAGAAAAAGTCATATTTTTCTTTTCATTAGAATTCAAAAAATTCAAGCTGCTATAGATTTTCCAAGTAACATTTATCATGCTTTTTTCCTTTTATAATTTCTTGGATGTAATTTGGTATAAAGTAGAAATCCAAGTAAACAAGCATTCTATAAATGTGTTCATAGTGTAAGCAATTTACTTATGAAGAAAAGAGGTCAAAGTGCTTTCTTGACTATATAGTAATACTAATAGATGTGAGACAAAATCTTATTGGTTGTAATGCACATTTCTCTGGTAATTAGTGCTACTGAGCATCCTTCATAAACACTCACGAAAGTATGGTTTGTATAGTTTAGCATAATTTTGCTGAAAATTATTTGATTACTCAAGTATGTCTTTACCCCTATTCCTTTAACAAATACTTTTTCAGATTATAGCATGATTTTTTAAACAAATGCATGCAGAAAATTGTCTTCAGTGGTATTGCACTGAGTTTTGTACTGCCTGAATTCATATATTGAAAGCCCTTGCCTTTAGTACTTCAAAATGTGGATTTATTCAGGAAATGAGTTTCAAAGGGATAAATATGACTAAATTTGTCCTTTATAGCAGGCAAGTGTGTGTATAAACTATATGTATTTATATAAAACTTACGTATATACAAATACAGTATATATCATATATAACTATCTTTTTATATTTGTATATATATACAGAATATATACACATATGTATATGTAATCTATATGTAATCTATTGAGTAAATATACAATTTATATTTAAAATGCATTATTTAATAGCAAATTAATCAATAAAACATAATAACTAATAAAATAGTAAATGTGTAAGAATTTACAATATATGTTGGAACAATATACCAATCTGTGAATCAAATCCACTTTCATTTGACATACTAATCAGTAGATATTAGTAGGTAAAAATGAACTGGAAGGGTTTAATATGGATGAAGTTTAATATGGATAAAGACTCATGCATTTTTTAATACATTCTTTGAAATTCAAGTTCTTTTAACAGCTGAACACATTAGATTTTATTGGTAGAATATTTTGCTTAGTGCTAAGGTACACAAAGAGAACTTTTAAAATCTAGCGGCATGATGCTTTTTTTTTATAAAGCTCTAGTGTAGAATGTACTTTCAACCATATAAAAATAAAATTGCAAATAGGAAGCACAGAGCAACAATAATAATGTTGTTTTGCATACTCTCCCCTGAGCTACAACTAACCGGGTTAGTTTAGCCTAAAAGAGTCATTTTAGTGTGTGCAGTATTCTTCTCAGAAATATTTAACCATCTGAAACTTAAATGCTAGCATAAGGATAAAGAATAAATATGAAACAGACAGTTTCCTATCAACTGGATGTGCCCTGATGTTTAAATCTATTTTGTGCAAAGTAAAAATGTCAAATTAGTTGAACTCATTAAAATGACTATTTTAATTGTGAGACCTAAAAATATATATTCAGGATATCAGCCATAAATCCTTTTTATAAAATTCAATTATGCCCAAGAAAATTATGCACAATAACTTCACCATTTTTAATAACTTTAGCCAAACTTTGACACAGGAGTTTGTTGTTGTTGTTTCTTAACTTAATATGTTGTTTTTTCCTTGCCTTCCAGAACAGAGGGAATCAGGTAGCTTCGCTAGCTTGAAGGAAGTTGCTGTCTGAAGATGGGAAATGGTCTCAGCAGAGATGACACAGCTCATATCCCAAAGCACAATGGTATCATAGTTTAGCTAGATAAGGAGAAAACAAAGTAGTATGCAGTTTTTTATGGGTGCAGTTTTACATACATTTCTTATCATGGAAAGTAATAATTATTATTATTAATTATTCCCATGTGAAATATTTATAGTAAAGTATCATCCTCCTGACACAACATTTTCCTTAAATGAACGTGGAGTTTGTGATAGCTATTTTGGACAACACAAACAAAAACTGATTTCTGTGTCTAGACAACTTAACATAGTATTAGTGTATGAGGACCTGAGAAAAGATGAATGGGTTGCTTTTGATACTAAACAAGATGTTAAGCAATATAACTATAGCAAAATCTCCCAGATTATATAAATAACTGATATATATATATATACACATAATACATTTGAATGATATATATCATATACACACATATACCACTTGTGGTATATCCAAGTGTGCCATTCTCTTTACTAATGAGGAATTATACCAATAATTTCAGTGGATTATGTGACCATTTAAGGTTCGATATATTGACCGACTCTTCATCTCTACTTTGCGTAAAAGAAGAGCTGAAAACTGCATCATTAATGGTTTTGTCACTATAGAAAGTTGAAACAATCTTTTCTTATTATAGCAATTCAAATCACCCTTTGAAAACAAATGTGATGTATCACTTTTCAATTTTTTTCCCCTTACCAGTCCCTTCCAAGATTGGAGAGTTTATAGTAAGTACAAAGAGAAAGAGATGTTTAAAAATTTAAATAGTTTTACAATCAGTATAATCTTTTCTGTCACTCTGCTCTTGTTTTATTAGTTAAAATGAAAATTAATAAGACATATATTGCTTTTAAGTAACCTGAGCTAGTTGACTTCATTGCTGGTCTTCCCTGTCTTGGTATAGTGGATGTCATGGCTAATGGACACCATGGCTAATAAACAATTATAATAAAAAATAAAATAATATATATATATATATATATATAATGCCATGGCTAATAAACAGTTCCTAGCCCTATTGACTGAGTGTTGGTGACTTCTTTAACAGATTGTGGGTTCGAGTCCCACTGGCCCCAGGAAGCTGGGATATTTCAAACACAACAATGTATCAAACTGTACCTAACAACAAACTGGTATAAAAAGTATGTAGGATTGGTTCAACATTTAGAAACATCCAACACAATTCACCACATCATCATGAATAAAAAAAGAAAAATAATAAATCAGCTGACATAGAGAAGTTATTTGTCAAAATTCAATACCAATTCATGGTAAAGACTTCTTCAATTATAAAGAACACCCACAGAACACTTATGGCTAACACTATACAGAATGTGAGATGCTTTTTTGTTAACTTCAAGAAAAAAAATGATACTCATTTTTACCACTCCTATTCACCATCTTTTTGGAAGCACTTGTTAGCACAACAACACAATAAAATAATATATGTGCAAAAGGAAGAAACAAAACATTATTTGCAGATGCAGGTCACTCACATAGAATATCTTAAGGCATAAAAAACAGAAACTCTTGGAACTAACAAATGTCAATATTTGGTCAATGCTGATGTAGTCTCATATAATCTCTTTGCAACAATGACTTCCAATTATATTAATCTCTTAATGGAAACAGAAATAAATGCTTCTGGAGCCTACAAGACCACCAGTACTATTTGGTTCTGAACCAACACAGTGTAGAAGAAACAACCCTATTTGGGGGTGCTATGAAAAGTTCTTGGAAACTTCTGTATTCTCAGTTATTTTGGGATACTTAGATCCTCTATAAATCAATTTTTATTTAAGCCATCCAGATTAGTTTCTCTTGTTTGAAAAAAAATCACAAAACAAAAAGTTGAACAATCACTAAACAGTGCTTATAATGTACAGAAGAATTCAATAACACGTGCTATGCTATGAATTTCTAAAATATTCTTGCTGCTCAATTTATATGTAATCTCACACTAAGAATTGTACATGCTGCCTGTTTATTCTTATCTCTTACTTTACAGGATTGTACAAATGTACTTTTCAGAGAATTATATACCATAAACTTCTCATAATCCTGTAAGAATATCACATTTCATGAATGTTTGATTTTAGCTTATGAGAAGATATTGAAGAAATATTTCTTCCTATTCATGATTTGTGTATTTCACAGCTTTGTGGAATGAAAATACAAGATTTAATGTTCAGAGAAGTGCAGGAGAACTTGGTGACTGTGATTATTGGCTGAAGATGGTGATATCATATTCCATAATATGTGGATTTCAACCCAGATTTTAAAAAATGATAGGACAGCAACTTAAGGAAACAACAGAAAAAAGAAGTCCTGAAAAAGTAAATGCAATACTTGGTATCTAAATGTTCTAACTTTCTGAAGCACATTCAGAAGAAGATGCTATTCATCATTTGTGGAAACTAATTATCTAAGGCAAGCTACTTGAAATCACTTCAGATAATTAACAAGGAGAGTCTGGTATCATTAGTCAACACCGCTAAGTACCATGTTATGCCTGACAAGAGGATCACCACATTTCCTCTAAGACTTACCCTTGCTCTTTTGAACCTGTGGGCTCTTCTTTAAACTCTGAGGTGGGAATTAGAGAGGTGTTCCCTATGCTCACAGCATTTTTATCTCATGATTTGCCATTTGGAAGAAGAAAATATGCAAATTGTTATGTCATTTTAAGTGGTGCTTAATGAGCATGTTTAACATACTTACAACATTTACTAGAAATGCTGGTGCTCAGAAACTTCCCTACATTGGTGGGCCAAAAGATGATCACAGTGTGGGTATTTTTCTTTTTTTTTTAATTTTATTTTATTTGTGAACATACTGTACAGAGGAGTTACAATTACATGAGCAGGATAATGCGTACATTTCTTACCAAGCATTGCAGCCTCCTCCTTTGTTTACCCTTCCCATCCCTTCCCAGCCTCCCCCCTCCCCCCAATCCCAATCCTTCTCCTTCCCCCCCTTCCCCCCACCCCCCCGCACCGACGTTGTAAAGCTCGTTTTGGACATGACAACTTGTACTTCTGGGTATTTTTCTTTTACCTTTCCTTTTTTTGGTTATCATTTCTCTAGATATGCATCAATACATTTATCTCCAGGTATGAAAGTGTGCTATGAGTGATACTCAAATTAAAATTAGTGCTTTTATACAGACAAACTTTATAATAAATGGGGTCTAGGGCTGGGAAGGTGGCTTGCCTTGCATGCATGAGGCCCTGGGTTCAATTCCTCAGCACCACATAAGCAAAAAGAAAAAAGCCAGAAATGACGCTGTGGCTCAAGTGGTAGAGTGATAGCCTTGAGCTGAATTGCTGAGGGATAGCGCCCAGGCCCAGAGTTCAGGCCTCACGACCAGACCCAAATAAATAAATAAATAAATGGGGTCTAGGGTATTTACAGTAGATTGTTGTGTTGTTTTTGTTCACATGAATGTTCTCTGATCATGTCAAGCTATTATGATAAAGAAAGAAGATGGTAAGTGAAAATTTCAACCTCGTAAACATGTTAGTTTTTCCTATTTGTGGAGATTTATGATTTCTCATAATTCATACCTAATAATTATGCAAACTAGAAATTCTTAGTTTGTTCCTTTTCATAGTTTAGAAACAACCCTAATTCTCTAGCCATAGAACACTTAAGAATTCTAGACAAATCTCTCTGAACCTAGTATATCATATATCAGTAGTAATCTGATATAACCTTACCTTATTCACAGGGGTTTACCTGTGGTAGTATGGTTAATCCTTATACTAAGCCAAGGGAGAATTTCTCTTATGGCAATGTAATGATTGCTTGTTCATTCCTTGTGTAAAAAGCGGATGGAACCTATTATCCCCAGGCATGCCCTTAACTAGAAGTAACAGAAAATACAAGTCTACTCTATTTAAATAAGAAGACAAATGATCATTTTACATAATAGTGGTTTAATTGGGAGGAAGCGTAGCATTTAATTCAGAAAAAGCCCCCTGTCATCTTTAAGGGTGCACATATTTATTTACTTATTCATTTAACTTTGCCTTTGTCTTGATGCCAGCATTTACTTTCACCTTGCAATTATCATTGTTTTGGGTGGGTTGAAGTCACTTTGAGCATTAAGTACTGACAGATAAAAACACAGGGAAGAAGAGAAGAAGCATATTTCTACTAAATCTCCTTATTAGGTAAGACAATCTTCATGTCTCATTGGTTACAATTGGGCAATATGTTACCTTTAAATCATTAGAAAAATAAGTTCATGGATCAGTATGTATTTTTTATCAACTGCACAGGATTTATTTGGGGGTTAAACTAGCATTTATAAATGTTTTCCTAATTGAGAAGGTGTGGTGAAGATATCCTTTATTATATTAGTAAGATTCTTTATACAGGTACTGCACTCACTTTCTGCTATAATTGGCACACAAATCGGGCATCATCCATCCATAAGCATGAGTTGTATCTCATTAAAATGACCACCTAGAACAGTGCCCAGTGTCAACCTACCTTAGACACCCTAGTCTACTAAAACCTTGGTAAATTATTTATTTCTCATAGTTCTGGAATGTGAAACTATAGAGTAACAGTACAGTCCTTTTCTTGGTGAAGGCTCTCGTGACATGGTCATCTAACAACTGCTTCCTCACAATGGTGGGGAACAAGACTAAATAAACTTTCTCATATATTTTGTTACAAGAGCAATAATCTCATTCATGAGGGCTCCAACATCATAATCTAGTTTCTTCTATAAGATCTTTCCTTAAATAATACTTTGTTTAGGTCTAGAATTCATCACCTGAATGTGGGCAGGTCAATGTTCCTATAACAAAATATCTGGAGGAATTAAGATTTGGAAAGTTAGTAAATGTCAAAAAATATAGTAAGTTTGTCAATTCAAGAAAAACAACTGAACACAGTTATCAATAATGTCAAAAATTTTCATGGGAAAATTTGAATTTTAGGGAATTTGATTTACCAACCTGAGTTTGACCTTTAAAATCTTTCTGAAGAGTTGGGTATAATAGTAATCAAATTACTAAAGTGATCTTTCAGAATATGTAATAAACTATGCTAATGTTTTTGCAGATCTGTATAACTCAGCTCATTGCTATTTCCCAGTGATAAATACATAGATGGTACTCAAAGTGTAAGAGAGAATAGTGACATTTAATAAAATAGGGCAGGAAAAGTTTCCTGACCTCTACAACACCATTCATTTATAAAAATACCTAGTATCATTGAGTGTGCTGATATAATACCAAAGAAAAATTGTGATAATTTTGTGGTTAGATTACTAACATACCTGTTTCTAACTCTACGCCTTTGTAAAAATTCTCCATATTAAAGGTTAAAATGTTATAAATTATTTTCCATACTATTTCACTAATATCTGAGATAATTAACTTATAAAGAGGAAAAGTGTATTTGGGCTCACTTTTCTAAAAAGATGCCAGTCCAAGATCAGGTGGAACTATTACTTTAGGCTTCTGAGTGAGTCAGGTAGCCATAATGTGTAGTGTATGACAGAACAAACTCTATATCTCATAGAAATGATCGAAAGAGGAAGAAGGGACCAGGATCCTACAGTGTCCTTCATGGGCACTGCTACAATGACCTAATAACTTCATTTAAACCATTACCCCCTAAAAGTCCACCACATTTCTAACAGTAGTATTTTGGGGATCAAGCTTCAAAATCTAGAACTTTTACCACAATATCCATAGGAGGGCCCTCATCATGTCTTCATCACATGTTGTCATCACAATTATCCTATATTGAAGGTATGGTTTTTATGACCACTTTGAAAAGCAATGACAGTAGTATAGAGTCTCCTCTGAAAGTGTGAACTGGAAAATAGAGCTTGGATATAGGTATAATATTTTGAAAGAAAATCTGAATGAATTTTTCTGAGGAACTAAAATACAGAAGAATGTTCCAAAACAGCCTAGCCCTAGTATAGGCAAATACTGATAAGGCAAGACTGAAGAAAACATGCAGGTAGAGCAAGGAATGCAAGAAGAACAATTCATTAGGAGATACTTGGATAGTAAAGGAGATCTGGGTAGCACCAAGCATCTGAAGGAAGGGTTACATGTATTTGTTAAGACAAAAGTGATTTTACCCACATCAAAATGTCCCTGATTTATTTTTGCTAACATTCTGTACCAAAGTCTGCTTGTAAAGTTCCACCTACTGTTGTAATGGCTTTTTTATTGATGTTTAGATGGAAAACAATATGAGAAAACTGACTTGGGTCATTTATAGTTGTTATAACTCCAGGAAGCTGAGTACTGTTGAGCTAAATCCACACAAAGTAAAAGCCAACATTAGGACACATGATCAAGTTGTTCATTAGTATGGAGAAAAAAACATCATTTCCAATACTGACTTAGATTTGTGTTCTTGAGTGATGGAATGAGAGTCTTACCCATTCTCATCTCCCACAATTGAAGTGTTTCACCACTGGGTATGTACTGTATCTTCATGTGTGACTTCTTAGGGCATCTCCAAGTGTATTTTCAAAGCAATCTGCAACAGAACACAGGAAATACAGAATCACATTGAGCTGAAACCTATGCAAAGTTCATTGCCTCAGCAATGGCTGAGATCAAGGAGAAACTGAGAATGAGAAGAAGTAGAAATAAGGAGTATCCCACACAGCTCAAAACATAAAAACAAGGATGCTCAGGACTTCCAACACGAAATGACTCAGTCTGAGTTAGATAATAATAGGGACAGATTTTAGTATCACTTTTCACTTGAAATGAAAATCCAATTGAACGTCAACAACAACAACAGCAGAAACAACAAAAAGCATACTTGTCTCTGGATTCTAAACTTTAAATTACAATGTAAATCATTTCAATTTAGATTCAGTTGAAAGTCTGCCAATTTTCCAGCACTTAAACGATCTCAATGACTATTAGCTATTGTCTTTGACTGTGAAATTAGGATAGTTCATCTTAACAATGTGTAGGAAAATTTGGGATATAGTTCCTTAAGTGAATTAAGTAAACAGAGTTCTTTGAAGAACTTTATGATAAAACTTCTGGATTAAAATGTACTTGTAAACAATGACAATCTGTGCTTTATATATAGGAGTATAGATGCCTAAACTAAACTGACAGGAAATCTCCTCAAAATTAACCAATCAAAATACTTATTTTTATTTCCTCTCTATCACTCTCTAATTTCTCTCACCCTCCCTACCTCCCTCTCATATCCCAATATTGTCCCTTTCTCATATTCCCAGTATCACAATTGTGATTGTTAGACTATTTGTACATGTAATTATTTTGAATCAGTTTCTTTACTAAAACCAGTATGTATCAGGTCAAGATTAAACAGGGTTTGTTCTCTTATGATTGTAATTTGTCATGTCTGGCAGATATTATGTTTTCAATAAATTTGTGCTAAACAAATTGTGAATGAAGCTACCTAATTTAAATATCAGCCATGCATTGTTGGCTCCTCCTTTGTTTCCCCCTTACCATCCCTTCCCATGCTTGATAAAAAAAAATGTACTCATTACCTTGCTCATGTAATTGCAAACCCTCTGTATGGTATTTTCACAATAAAAAGAAGAAAAGAAGAGGAAGAAGAGGAAGAAGAAGAAGAAAAGAAGAAGAAGAAGAAGAAGAAGAAGAAGAAGAAGAAGAAGAAGAAGAAGAAGAAGAAGAAGAAGAAGAA